>NC_070627.1:6702907-7066430 GCF_947347685.1 Pleuronectes platessa | reverse complement strand
AACTTTCTCTGTAGGTGAGACATATTAAAGACGGGGCGGATTTAAAGATTATAACATGTTCCCTTTATTAACATGTCTAAGAATGACCTATGTTATTTATCTTATTGACTTGCATCATCCCAAATATTTCCAACAAGGTTCAAACCATCATGTGCAGGAATAGAGCATGTCTCATTTTTTGGCATAAAAAAGGAAACATAATTGTGTAACTCATTTGTCAAAATTGTGCGAATATTAACTCTGGTACAGATCAAGTCATACGTGTCCCACTGCACATTTTAAAGGGTTAATATAACTAATGCAACTTAATATGCACATTTTATGTTTCATTACATTTACATTACATTACATTTCATTTAGCTGGTGCTTTTATCGAAAGCGACTGTTATATCAAACAGAAAATATCAATCATAATAGAATATCCCATCTGTTTTATAGCATGTCCCCCTTTAAGGATGTGTAATACTGTATGTGACCAGCTATGATATCATATCATGTGATAGTAGTGAACCATTGACAGGTCACTGGATGTTGTTAAAGAGCCTGTTAAACTCAGGCAGTGGAACATGTTTCTCATAATATCTTGTTCAGGTTTTTCACATGAATTAAATCACTGTATTAAACTTATTTCATAGTGACTGTAAAGAGAAGACGGGAAATGAAGTGAGAGGAGGGAGAACGTGTGATTTGATAATGGAATTTCTGATTTAATTTGACACCCTCTTCTGATGTTTGTTTAATTTGAGTTTTTTTTTGAAGGAAAGAAACATCTGTCCTTCCAGCTGAATGGTCACTAGTTGGCTTATTTAACCCTCAGTCCACTACAACGTCTCTATAGTTATTATTTCTATTCTACTCACGACCAAAGAAGAAGCTCGACAAGAATGAAATACACACGATAATTAACCCTTGAGAGCTTCTAGAACATGAACTGGTGACACTGGGAGGATTTGAGTGGACGAGCCTCTTTATATTACCTAACACTATAGTTTTCAGTCTGGGGGGGGTATGTATATCAGCTGTTGATGCCCTTGTGTGCCCCTGACCCAACCTGATATGTTATTTACTATGAGGGGAGCTGCTGCAGCAATACTAGACTGGAATAACCGCTGCCTTTACAACAGCTATAAGATTACTAGGATGGAATATCTAATCCCTGCTACCTGACATGCACCTTGAATGTGACCGTGTGCACAAGATGAGTCACTTCGAGCTTTTGTCACCTCATTGGACGGACTACTGTATTTAAAATAAATTGTTCACGTCCTCAAATCTCAGTGGTGCAAAGTTTGACATATTTTTGACATATTGAAACTTCAAAATAAGAGCAGTACCGATGGGTAATACCGAATTTACTCAATTTAAGCAAACACGTAAAAACAAACATTACTATTTTACTGTTTCAGTATTATTAAAGCACTTACACACACAATTAACTCCACCTTGACTAAACACAATATGCATTCAACATGAATGTATTAGTTATAATAATCAAGTTAAATAGAAATTATATAGGGGTGTAAATAATGCTTTAATTTTGGTTAATCAGGGACTGTACACATTGATAAGCATTGCTCTAACTATAGAGGATCTGTAGTTCATTGACAAATGTTATTGAAGTTATTAAAATCATTTTTATAAGGGTGTGGAGCCATATTAAAACATAAAACTATATTTATATTAGTAAAATAAAGCGTCATCACTACATTTACTTTTGCTTTCGCAGCATTTAAAAGTGGAAATACTTCCACTTTTGCTTTCGCAGTTTTTTAAAGTAGAAATACTTCCACTTTTGCTTTCGCAGCATTTTAAAAGTAGAAATACTTCCTTCACTAATACCCCTCAGGTACTTCAGTGTGGATATGGTTTGTTTTCTCAGCAGATGTTGACACCAGTCATCCGAGGGTCAGAGGTTTGCAGTAGGTGTTTGCACCAAGAGTCACTGGAGTTTAGACATGCTGATGTCAACTCAGCCTGTTAACGGGTAAGGTGAAGGTGTCACCGGGGGGGGGGGGGGGGAGGGGGCTGGGCTGGACGCAGGGACGGAGGAGGGACGGATGATGGATCGAGAGCTGTGTGGAAGGACGCAGGGAGGGAGGGAGGGACTTTATCCCCCGTCAGGACTCGTGAGAGGGGGGGAAACTGCAGCAGCTGCCGTCCACCTCATCATGCAGTTCATAGCTCAACATTTTCCTCCTGTTTTCCCACTTTTACTGACACAAATCGTCGGGCGGGGGGGGGGGGGGGGGGGGGGGGGAGTGGATCGATTCTTTCCCCTCTCAGTGTGACGTCTGAGTGCAGTCTGTGGTCCTCCTCCTCACTCTCCATCTTCCTGTCTCCCTCTGCCTGCAGCAAATCCTTTACCAAGTGTTTAAGTGACAGATCGGGCTTCAGCCGACTGCTTTATCAATGACACGCCCAGGACCGTGCAGCATCACACGAGCAACAGATCCACATATATCGAGGCTGATGAGTCAGTGTGATGTGTGTGTGTGTGCACGTGGACGTCCCTGGGTCCCCTGTACTTTATATGCACGGCCATCTCCTTGAATGTATATCTCCGGTACATACATGTCAAGTTTAAATTCATGGATGCGCGTCTGCAGGATGTTCCCCTGAGCACACATAATGAGATTCAGGGCTGGTGTGTGATGATGTATAGCAACGCATGGAGTGTAAAAGCCTTAAAACAGTTCTCTGTGACCTTGAAGCCGTGTGACCTTGCCTGCAGTGGTGCCGCTCGCGCCGCAATGTTACAGAGGACCAGCACACAGCCGAGTCCCGGCTGCGGCAGCAGGACGACAGAGAGACGAGGGAACGGATTCTGACTTCAGGAAACTGGTCCTCCATCAGGTAACACGATATTCAACCCATGTTGCCAAATTGGCCGCCCTCCTTGAGAAGTACAACATTAACTTTGATTAAAGTTTCTGCTCCATGACAGAACTCGGCAGAGGTAAAAAAAAAATGTTAAAAAGGAAATTGTAGTCTCCAATTTGAATTTAACTTTTTAATTAGGCCTGTCAATAATTAGGCTTTATTACCCTGACACATCTCCAATAGCTGGCAGCTGTAAAGCTACTCAATTATTATTACGTTTAATCTAGACGTATGAGAACATTTAGGGGAATTTCTTACCAAAATAAACAACTTCGGGATTCATTCAAGTATTTATTGATAAAGTTCATTCTGTATTAAAGTCCCTTTTTGTTGTTATGGTAAATTTTCATCCGATCTAACAGACGGGACCTATATCAAAATGAAAAGAAAAGTCATCTAAAGATGTGTGGAAACAGTTATTACAGCTTCAATAAAAGACCTTCATCAATGTCAGATGAAACAACAGCTCACGTCAGCATGTGTTACTGAGGATGTAACAAGAGGAACCCCCCCCCGGCAGATGTGCACTGCTGCAGATGCTGACAGCTACATGACAACATGGGGAAGAATACAGTCTAATCCCCAAGGTGGGGGTGGATTGGATCATCCTGCATGTGATGCTTATTCTGCAGAAACTAGGGGGGGGGGGGGGGGGGGGGGGGGGGGAGCAGGTCCAAACTCTCCCTTTGCCTCCTCAAACAGCGATTGGCCTCGAGCAAAGTAAATCTCCTATCAGAGAGCCCTCCTATAGTGTGCTCGCTTATCCCAGTGACGGAGGAGGGAGCAGGGAGAATAGAGCCAGGGTGACCCCCACATTCAAAATACAATGACTTGCATATGAGTGTGTGTGAGTGTGTGTGTGAGTGTGTGTGTGTGTTGTGTGTGTTAAGGTCTTATGTACGTGTGTGGGCACATGCGTACGTTTGTGTGCGTGTGTGGGGTACCTCTGGCATCTCTGGTTTCGTATCAGGTGTCAGATTACCCGATGGGAGGTTTAATAGAGCTGGAGGCAGTCTTGATTGTGAGTCTGGAGGAGAAGGAGGCTGAAGGAAGGCAGGGGGGGAGCGGAGCAGCAGAGCTGCCAGGCAGGGGAGCGAGGGCACAGCAACTTCTGCTACAGCAACACCGGTGAGTGGTGCGGACATCTGCACACAGCTGGATTTAAACTCCACATGTTTGATTATTTGCATGTGTTTGTGAGGAATCAGATGATCAGATGTGACGAGGGGCCGTGGTGTAGCTGACGCCGTGTTGTCTGTGTCAATGTCAGCTCAATGTGAGACAAGCTAAAGTTCACTCAGTTGTGAGATTATAAAGCAAGAAGTAGCTTTTAGAAAGTGTCCGAGATGAGAGGATGTGAATCTCGCTGCACTTTTCTCTTCCCTGCATCTTCCCTCGTCCTTTTCTGACCCCTCTTTGCTGACATGGCACAATCAATACACTTATTGTTTGCATGAGCCCGGCTAATGGAATCCTTGCATAAGAAGATTCAACTCTATTTCCTAGAGTGTTACGGTATCGGCTCCAATGCAAGTGGAAACAGAGCCCGATGAGCCGCTCTGAGTGCGCAGGGCCCTCGGTGTCAAGTGGACACAGAGGTCGCCGCTTAAACGCATGTGTCAGGATTTGGTTACTGGTGCGAATCAGACAAGTGCACTGATAAACAGCTACTTAGAGATAAAGCAAACGTGACGCTGACGGACTGCACCGAGCGGGATCGGGTTTGGAGGAACCGCGTCAGTGGTTGAAGGAATTGAGACAAATGTGTTTGTGTGTTTTTTTGGTTTCGATGAGTTTTTTCGCTCTCAGTCATAAGTGAAGGCTCAGAGGTTTTTTTTCCATAAGGAATTGAACCACGCTCTGGTTTGTAGCACATGATCAGCAATAGCACTATCCATACTCCCTGTGAGCACTCTCCCAGCCGAACCTGCAGAGTGGGGGGTTTTCCTTTCGATCATGGGAGAGATTTGACGGGAAAGAAACAGTATCAGATGGCAGCTGCTCTGCTGAAGCAAACAGGAGCTGACAGAAAAATCTCTTTACCAACAACACTGTTATTGCTCCATTTAAGAAAATCATAACACCGGTTTGCTTCTCCACCTCTTTAACAGATTACACAAAGAGCTGATTCCAAACACAGGGAGCGGCTGCCTGAATGATCCCGGAGGAGAGGGGTCCTGCAGGGATCGGCGCAGCACTGCTGGTGGTGTCTCCTGCACTCGAACCAGGCTGACAGACGAGACCGCAGGTAACGGACAAGACCGGCGATGGAGGTGCCTCTTGTTGACTTTGAGAACATGGACATCGGTATCAACCTCGGCGACCCCAGTGACTCCGGTTACCCGACTACACCCACCTCCGAGGCCCCCGATCAGAATCTGTTGACCCAACGCGTGACCTCTCCGCACCCGTCGCCCCACAGAGGACGACGCAGGTACCAGTCCGGTCAGGAGGGGCGGACGCCGTCCTCCCCACCGACCGCCACCACAAAAGACAACTCGAGCAGCGGCAGCCTGATCTCTCATCTGAAGCTCCTCATCAACAGCGAGTCTCCCGGCGGCAGCGTCTTCAGTAAGATGCCAAAGGATTGCTACGAGAGCGAAGACCTGTTCGAGAGGCACTGCGTGGAAGAGAGAGATGAGAAAGTCGTCATCAATATTTCAGGGCTGATGTTCGAGACCCAGCTCAGCACCTTGAACAAGTTTCCAGACACCGTGCTTGGGAACCCCATGAAGCGGATCAATTTCTTCGACCCGATGAAAAACGAATACTTCTTTGACAGAAACCGTCCGTCGTTCGATGGGATCCTGTACTTCTACCAGTCCGGGGGCAGAATCCGCAGACCAGCCAACGTCCCCTTAGACGTTTTTGCGGCCGAAATCGTTTTTTACGAGTTGGGCGACGAAGCGATGGAGCAGTTCCGTGAGGACGAGGGGTTTGTCAAAGAGCCGGAAGTCCTCTTGCCCGAAAACGAACTCCAGCGACAGTTCTGGCTCTTGTTTGAATACCCGGAGAGCTCCAGTGCAGCCAGATCTGTGGCCCTGGTTTCTGTGTTCGTCATCGTCATCTCCATCTTCATCTTCTGCCTGGAGACTCTGCCGGAGTTCAGGGACGACCCTGACGTTATCCACAGTTTGACCCAACTCATCAACGGCTCCAGAGACAGTTCGGCTCCTCGTCCCGCCAATAAAGACATCATTGCTTATATCACGGACCCCTTTTTCATAGTGGAGACTATTTGCATCATTTGGTTCTGCTTTGAAGCCGGCGTCCGCTTTGTGGTCTGCCCCAGCAAGAGCGATTTCTTCAATAACCTCATGAATATCATTGACTTAGTCTCGATAGTTCCCTACTTCGTCACCCTGGGTACGGAGCTGGCTACGACCCCTGACGACGATATGAACTCCGGTCAGAACATGTCACTGGCGATCCTACGAATCATCCGACTGGTGCGAGTCTTCCGAATTTTCAAGCTCTCCCGACACTCGAAAGGCCTTCAGATCCTGGGTCAGACATTGAAAGCCAGTATGAGGGAACTGGGGCTGCTCATTTTCTTCCTGTTCATAGGAGTCATCCTGTTCTCAAGTGCCATCTACTTTGCAGAAGTGGATGAGCTCAACACACAGTTTGTGAGCATCCCCGACGGCTTCTGGTGGGCCGTGGTGACCATGACCACGGTGGGATACGGAGACATGTGCCCCATGACCATCGGAGGCAAAATGGTCGGCACCCTCTGTGCCATTAGTGGTGTCCTGACCATCGCCTTACCCGTCCCCGTCATCGTCTCCAACTTTAACTATTTTTACCACCGGGAGACCGAGCAGGAGGAGAAGCAGATGATAGACGCGGCCACGGCGGCTGCCCAGAAAATGTCAGCGTTTAAGTTCGGAAGCACGCCTTCACTGAACAAAAGTAACGGCACGTTGCAGAATGAGAAGAACGGCATGTACTGATGGAGAAGCTCAAGTATTATTTATGGCATGAAAGTCCGATACGCTGATAAGTTTCTCACTATTTTGTACTTCAAACACGTCAGCATTTGTGCAGGTTATACAGTATTAATAGGCACCCTGTGGTGGCGAGACAGCCTTTACACAAGTTGTCTGTAAACTTGTGGATGTGTCAAAGTGCAATTAACACAACTCAGCAGCTACTATGTCAGTTACCTTCTAGGAAAGGACCTGAGGGGTACGATTATATCTCCTTCACTGAAGTTTGAAGAAAAACGTGATGGTTCATTTGTGCTACAGACAAACGTTTGACCTTGGAAGGAGGGAATATAGATGCGAGAGGAAAAGCAAGTTGTAGAGCATCCTTCTGGTTTGTAAAATGGTGAAAGTTTATCCCACACACAAAGAAAAGAAGCATCTAAAGCTCAATGTATACTCAGAGCTCATATTCCATCACGGCTCCACTCTTAGTCTTCATTCCGTCCTATTCGGCGAAAATCTAGGTGCTGCTTGTCCTGATTTTCAAGGGCGGGTCCAGTGTGAGGCAAGAGGACTCCAGCGCTCTCATTGTCTAATCAGCAAATCTGCAGCTGCGAATGCTCAGCGCCGGCACTTCTCCTTCTGACACAGCGTAACTATATCTCCGTGATGAGCGGCTGGCACGTTAGCACGTCCAGGAAACTGCTTCGCAATGGTTGTACTATAACACGTGCGTTCAGCAGTGTGACTTATTGTTTTATCCACATGATTTTATTTTTATCATTTGGGATTTTGCACTAAATTATGCAGACATGTAGCAGGCTATTAATGTGGGGCGACCCTGTTCAAAAGCACATAGATGAATTGCACTGAGAGTTTTTCTGTTTTTTTCCACGAATCTAACAAGCACTTCTTTCCGGAGCTTTACACCATCAGCTGTTGGCAGGAAAAACTAGCATTTATCTTTAGATTGTAAATACATGTGAGACGAGATGTATATTTGACATCGGAATGAGAATACAGAGGAGTAAACAAAGAGAAAAAACCTTCTCCATTTACCTTAACTCTCTTGTTACCATTGCATGGCATAGTTTGCCGAATTAAGAACTAACTCTAAATATCAGTATATGGAGTTTGACATATTTATTGAAACTAAATATCTTATAGTATCTTAATCCTATTGTGATAATTATTAAGTCCATGTGATAGGGAAAGCCAATACTCCTACTGGATCCGTGAGATGATGAAGGCGTTTGTGTCTCATCTGGAATCGGTACTACACACTATATGCATGCCACATTACAATCTTATGATACATATAAAATTCAGCTTGCATTGAGATGACACCGGATGTAGTTGTAACTCAAGGAATGCCTTTCTTATAACCCCCCCAATATGCAATAATGATGACATGCGGGTGGAGAACAAACGCTGTAGCCCCCCCCCCCCCCCCCCCCCCCCCCCCCTTCGCGGGAAAGAGCAATACACCTGTGTTCAAAGTTGAAAATGCAATAAGGTGACGTCAGTTAGTCACATGGTTACTCTGCACTTTACTATGGCGAGGAGCACTTCATGTTGGAGGACTGTTACTGTGTGTGTGTCAACATTGTGCAGTATACAGTGTCATATGTTTCATTTAACCCTGTAAAGAGTGCCTTTCATTAAACGCGTATCCTAACCTGCGTGAAGTTTCCGCTCGGATGATTTCAGCTCTCGTGACATCAGGCAGATTTATAAAAAAAAATTTCACATGTTTTTTTGCAGTGTAAGTAGCTGAATGCTCACTATCGCCTCATGTTTGTTGTTTTTAATGCGGTCTCACTGCTGGTTCTCAGGACTGTGATCATGTCTCTTCCTATCTGATACCATGTGTGCATGTAAGTGTGGTGTGGGGGGGGTAGATGGCCGAGTTACAGAAGATGTGTGTCCTGCAACAGCTCTGTTTCTATTGAAGAAAACTAGACGTGCAGACCATCACCATGGCACGACAGTCCAGTGGCAGATCTAGGATTTCTCTGAATCAGGGGTCATACAGGGGCCCCAATCTACAAAGGACCCCTCCTCTGAAACTACAGTGAATTCACTAGATGTGGATGTTTTGCATGTGTGCACCAAATTGCACGCACTCATAAATGTCAGTTCCCTAAACATGTCAGATTTTTGGAAAGGAAAAAAGAAAAGTCCAGACAAAATGTTATGGAAATCGATTGAGTCATTTTCTTTTTGCGTCACCCTGCTAACTAACAATCAAACAAAAATCAAATAGATCATCAAATCATTTCGTGGTCCGAGACGGACGTTTTGAGGAGTTTTCTGACGATAGTAGAATAAAAAACCCACAATTAGCGGTTTCTCTCTGTAAATACCACTCTGCTCCGCTGCTGTGAGCTCGACATTGTCTTTGACAGGGATAGCTTCAAAAGCAAAAGCACCAAATTAAATATGCAGACTAAATGAATCTTTTATAGGATTATCTATCTTAGCCTCGGAGGCTGGGAACCGGCTCTTTCACTTGATGCCTCACTCTCCTGTGCAGACACGCCAAGGGCATTGCTCTCAGCCAGTGTTCGATCTTTACGTCTTGTTTGACCTGAGTGGATTTTGTGTGTGTGATACTTGTGATTTTTTGTTTTTCTGAGCTGATTCCTCCCCTTGTTGACGTCCTACCCATCTGAAACCCCATGGGTGTGTCTTTACGGACTCTTCACAGGCCTGGTAACTCTAATCACTTGTTAACTGACAGGTCGGCACGCCGCCACTCTGCCCTGATGATCGCTGATCCCTGTGTGATATCCCACACACCAGGCCTGACGACATTTGGCATTTAACAGACAGGTGGCTCCGCAAGGTCACAGCCAATGTGAGCGTGTCATCTATAATTCAGCGAGTGCTCCATGAAGGGATCACATCCATCCGAAGGCTTTGATAAAGATTCACCCCTCCAAGAAATCCATTCACCGAGCGGCACGTAGGGTCCAATCACTGAGACACAGCAGACTGCGCCCACAGCCCCTAATGCATCTAAAAATATCACCTCTGCTCTGCGGGTGCTTTACTCTGCAAGTCGGAGACAAACTGTGTCCCACTGCTGGAGGGGAAACAAAGGGACGGATCTCACGCCCTAAAGCTGAGACAGTGAGTCGCTGATCGGTGGATTGAGTTACTGTTTTGTCAGCAGACACGTTCTAAGTCCGTTTCCAGAGCTGCACAGACATCGGCCTGCTCGTGGTTCATGCCCTCCAGAGGGCAAAGTCACCTGGAGCCGGGCGTCTTGTGTTTGTGCTGAAACCCTCTGAAGTGTCCAGTGTCTCAGGCTGGACGCAGGACGGAGCGTATCAGGCTGCTTCACCGCTGCTGTGACCTTGTGAATCTTTTTATATCAAAGAAGGAAACACTATCGGAGCTTTGGAGCACATGAAGGTGTTTATTGATTATAGTTCCCCCCCCCCCCCCCAGGCACCGACTCTGCTGACCAGGAATGTCCAGACGTGGCCTCTGCATCACTTTCAGAACTTCTTTATTGACTGGATGCAGAGCGAATGTGATTAAGTCAGAAGGTAGAGTTTGTTGTATCTTGATCTGTCCCACACTCAGCTTTTTACTGGAAGTGATGGAGGCTCAGGGTCATAACACTCTCCTCCCTCGTGTTAGTGTTTCAGACTTTTAGAGAAAATATAAAACTGTGTAACACATTAACAGATTCTGTCTTTGCAACTAGAGCTAGGGTTTTATAATTTATTTTTGTGTAATATTATTAATTCAACATTTATTTTAACTCTGAGGTAGAGACCTCATTCACAATACATCGCTGAGAACAGTTAATAAACAGAACATTCCAACAAACCAAGACAAGCATGTCAAGTTTCCAAAAAAGCCTTAGTGATAAATACACTACATACATCTAATTTAAAGCAAATTAATCATATTAAAAACAACTCAACCAATTTTTTAACAAAAACAGCTGGAGGTAAAATTTTTATAATATGGTCAAATTAAAAACTTAAATTAACCTAAAGATACAAATTTGTTGAGTTTAAGTTCGTTCAGTTTGTTCCCTTTGACATTTTGATCTAACTTGATATTTGGGACTGGCCTGAAGCAATGTGCAGATCCCTGTATATGATCAAATACGCCCTTATAATTAATATTATAGTTAATTGTATTTACAAGTAATTCATAATTTGGGATGTAGAGGTAACACGGAGCCTTTCTGTTCTCCGGTACCTGCTAAAAGAAGCAGAGGTCCCCTAACATGGGGGGGGGGGGGGGGGGGGGGGGGGAATAAAGATTTACGACAGGTGACTGCTGGGCTGCAGCGCGTCGGCCTGGAGGTCAACGACCAGACCTTGTGGGACGAAACGCGAGTCTCACATTTGTCCTGCTTAGCGCTAATAAAAAATGAAGAAGGTGACCTGGAGTATCACCCGGGATCAGACGGCAGACGACACGCAGGTGACCACAGGCCCGTTTTCACCTCTGGGACATTTAGAACATTTAGAACACTGACTGAGAAGAGAGGCGAGTTCACACATGACACATGGAGCTTCTCTTCCCCCATCTCCCTCTTCATCACTTTACAGTTTTTCTCCATTGCTTTGGTTAATTTCACGAAACAGAAATAACATTCTCAAAACAACACGTGCAAACCTCCAAACCACTGGGCACTGGTTCACAACAGACTGGAATATCTCATTCCTTTAATCAAATTGCAATTGTATTAGCACATCCTTGCAATGACAAGTACAATTTCCAACAGCTTGCACAAATTTCAAATGATTCAGCACACCTTTGCAAACGGTTAGGTACAATTGCCTTCAGTTAGCCCAATTACCAATTGAATATATATTGCTGGTGAAAACTGACTGTCGCTTCTCAGTCAAGTGGTTGTTCTCTGCAGAACATGTTGGCATAATTTCATTGTGTACATCATCACCTGCACAATAGTTCACTCTACTGTCAAAATCGTACAGGCACATAATACCATGAAAAACATCATGGTATATACTGTAATAAGGATATCTTGGATCATTGGCTTAATTTTCAGGTGCAACTAGAACTTTAGTGATCAAGGTTGAGTTTCACACATCTGATCACCAACCACACAGTAAGTTTACAGTTTGTCTCCATTGCTTTGGCTCATTTCACGAAACAGAAATGACATTCTCAGAGCTCTCAGTGCAATTGGCAAAATAGCCCATATGGTTCAGCACAACTACATAGATCACCTTCAAAAGGTCATATCTCACTATACCAAATTTTAGTTTTGATGTGCTTATTGTTTGACAGTATATTGTGCTGTACACATTTTCTGTTACTGTAAGCACGATGTATGGCAATTACTGTAACAATTTCCATGGCAGTATGAGTTCAATAAACATATTTTATGTGAAACCTTGAATAAATATTTTTTCTGTTTGATACACATAATATTCTGGAAAGAAAACATCTACTGTAACCACTGAGTGACCATTCAAGGACTGAGCCAAGATTGAAATGTGCACATGAGGGATATTTCTATGGTCCACTGCCATACTGACCAAACATCTAAACATTTTGACCTGTAGTGTTTAAACAATGCCAAAGGGACTTTTCATTTTGGGGGCACTGACTATTTGTATGAGAAAAGGATTTAGTTTTGACTGATGAGTTTGCTGTTTTGGGAGAGATATGACCTTTTGCAGGTGTGCTATGGAGTTTTGCTGAACCATCTATGTTATTTTTGAGAGATGAGCCACAGCAAGCGAGAAGGAAATTTTCATTTTGGGGGCACTGACTATTTATATGAGAAAATGATTTGCTTTTGAAACTTGAGTTAACTGTTTTGGGTGAGATATGACCTTTTGAAGGTGATCTATGTAGTTGTGCTGAACCATATGGGCTATTTTGCCAATTGCACTCAGAGCTCTGAGAATCTCATTTCTGTTTCGTGAAATGATCCAAAGCAATGGAGAAAAACTGTAATGTCTCATCAGTACTGACCTGGCGTGTTGGCAGGATGGATGGATATTGAACTGGATCATGCTGGTAGATCATGGTGGTGGATTGTGAATCATGGTGGTGGATCATGATCATGGTGGCAGCTGATCGTGGACTGTGATCACAACAAAACCGCTTGACACACAATACGCCGACTCACACTCCACCTTTACTGACAATAACTCCTCAGTTTTAATTGTGTTGTATTGACACCGTGTTGTTTTTACGATTAAGATCTTGATTTTCTAAAGTAACTAAATCTGTTGAATACATTGCGATGGAGTAAAAGTTCAATTTTTTGTTAAGTTAATTTGTAAAAACAATTGCATGTGAATGGAAATACTCAAGAGTAATAACTTGTCATTCGGTACAGTCCTTTATTAAATGTATGTAGTCACATATCACCTCTGCCGACAGGAAACCAACATATAATCTCACAATCTTAAATACTTGGTAGGATAGAGGGAGCATCAGAAACTATATCAGTGTTTAGTCTGACACTCTGTGGCTTTCATGTGGTACTACACCAATACAAGCTGGGGGTGTGGGAGGGGGGGGGGGGGGTTCAGAAATGTGTTGGTTATTGTGTTGTTTTTCTGAAGGGTCATTCTTATCAAATTAGCGAATCTCTGAAGTCTTTATATTTAATTAAGGGTTTAAGTTCTGTTTTTAAATCATAGTAACAATCTCAGTAAGTTACATCTAGTATGAGAATGAATGCATGTTGAACTGGGACTCAGGAGAATGAACCTGTCCTGTGATGGGTTAAAGGAAAACTGGATCCTGATCAGAATCAAATGACCGTCCCCTGCTGCAGGAAGAGCAAAGGAAGCTGCTTCAAAAACCAGTTCCACCAACAGGCAGACGACCAGTGATGTTTAAAGGAAGTTTAAGTTACAGTAAAAGGTTTCGTGTTTCCTCTAAACAGGCCAAATAAGAGATGACTCATCAAGTTTCATGCGTCGCGATTCAAATACACTTGTCCATTAAGAAACAAGCTTTTGTTATTGAATGGAAATCAGATGACATTTTATGCAATCGCTTCCTGGAAATCTTTCACACACACACACACACACACACACACACACACACACACACACACACACACACACACACACACACACCGGGCAGTCCCACCTCAGACACGTCTGCGACCTGGAGAGACAACATGGTGATTAGATAACAGAGGAAACTCTGCAAGGTGGAGCTGAGACAGGTCGTGTGTGTGTGTGTGTGTGTGTGTGTGGGGGGGGGGGGGGGGGGGGGGGGGGGTGGGGGGGTGTGTGTGGCCACCTGACGCCTGAAGACGCTGATGAACTGATATGGTTTATTAAAGGGTTTTAACCTTTGCTTTATAGAAACTACTGATAGCAGATCTGAGTCTCGAGCTGCAAATGAGGGGAAATCCGCAGTAAACTGAACGTGTCTGGGTTGTGGACGTGCTGGTTGTGAAAAGAGCAATATGACGTCTTCACCTGACGCCTGAGGAACCTTTAAACTGTTGGAACTGGACGTGATGTGTATCATTAAGGCCCCTGCAGTGTGTGGGCTTGTGTGTTACCTCACGTCCCTGCATTATTACACACCTGTGTATACTGCACGTACAACCTGTCGCACAAAAGGGTCACAAGATAATTTAAGGAGATAAAAGAGAAATAAATTCAAACTCTTCAATAATTCCCTCTTGTTTAAAATGTCTTTTTTTTTTTTTTTTACCCTTTCAACGTTTCTTAAATTATTGCAATAAATACTTTATATAGATAAAAAAGATTAAGCGGTCTGAGGTTAACCTCTTTCCACATTTTTTTTTCAATTACCTCAACCAATAAAAAGGCGTTGGTTTTACTTCCTCTACGTTCAGAGCAAGAAGAGTGAAACCACAAACAAGTGACGTCAGCGTTCCACAGAAAGCAGGAAGACAGGTGAAATGCCCCCCCCCCCCCTGTCTGCCTACAGGTACAGATCAGGGCTGCGTGTCCTTACATGGTGGGAGGAGGTATGTTCACAGTGGAGCTTCCCTTAAGAGACGACAGCTTTCACATGAGCCCCGAGCCGCTGACAGTCCCACACAGTGTGCATCACCTCTGTGATAACCACCGACACGGATCTGAGACCACATCACTGACCATGACTGACACCAGGTGAGTTCACTTCATCCTCGTTCTGCAGCTTTAAGTGGAGCGAACAACAGCTGTCGCCATGACACGCTCGAGTTTTTACTGTTCCTCTTTCTCCCTTTGGACTTTTTACAGCGTTTGAAAACGTCTCTGCTTTTCTGCAGGTACAGCTTCACAGTCTCAGTATTAGAATAGAATACAAATACACGAGTCAAGTTAACTCAATATTTACTTATTTGCCATTGTGTACCTTTAACATGAGATGTTTATACATAAATGGAAAGAGAATCAACTGTTTTAATAATTTGACAAACGATTACTTCTTAAAAAAAATCGGAAGCTAAATAAATGTGTTGGTTTCCTGCTTGTGAAAGGTTATAACATGTTTTGGTGGTTTATTGAGTAACTTGAATATTGCGTGTGACTGTTGAAGGCAAACAAGTAATTTGAATAAGTCAACACAGGCTTCAGACATTGTGTGATGAATGTTTTTCACTGTTTACAAGTATATAATAGTTTAAGTTAAGTTAAGTGATGTTCTTGATTAGATTAAATGTAAATAATAGGCTATGGGAAGTAATTAATACCTGGTTAAGCTTAGGGCTTCGTCTAATGCTTTTTTCCTAACTGAATAAACTGACAAGCATCTTCTCTCATTACTAATCTTGTACAATAAAATGTACAAGTTGATAATTGTACGAGAACAGTGAAAAAGGCCCATTGCTCTTTTCAAAACCCTTAATTCTTATTTATGGCAACGCACCCTCTAAAACCGAAAGTTCAGTTTTAGTTTATTGTAAGACAATAAAAGCGAGCAGTCTCTGCCAAGGCCCAACAGTCCAAATTGCACAAACTCATAAATATCAGATAAATATGAGAAATTGATTAAACAAGATCCAAGAGTTATTCCCTCGGAAAGCAGTGTAAATGTTAAAAAAACTCAATGTTACAGAGAGTGTAAACCTGTCCACCCTCCCACTGTGGAAATGTTTCTTTGTTTAATTAAAGAAACGGTGGAGAGTGAAAAGCAGTAAATCCTTATCACAGAGGACGAAGGATAAGCATAGTTGAAAGTTATGTTTTATAGAATAACTCAGACATTTTCGGTTGTTTGATTTTGGACTGAAAGGGCCAAAAGCTCAATGCAAAACAATGTAGTTGTTGTGGTCAACTGGACCGAACACAGCAGGAACTTAATGAACAATAACTGAGAAACTATTGCGTGTGTGTGATGTTGATTTCCTTCTTCCACAGTCTCCCCACCATGGAAACACACACACACAAACAAGGGCTCAACAACGGCCAGTTGATTTATGTGCCTCACAAGGACACGATCCGCCTGCTGGAGGTTTTCGTCAAGCGCAGCCTCAGCGTCAACGATGGGTCCCTGTCGAAGAAAGGGAAGGAGAGGAAAGAAAAGTGGGTGACCAAAAAAGACAGACGACACTCCAGCGACCCGTCCCTTCACCTGGCCGGTGAATCCAGTGAGATCGGGACCTTTATTGCAATCCAACCCTACACCGATCCGCCTGAAACGTTTGCCAAGGAACCAAAGAAACTGAAGAAAAGGTCATGGAAGAACAGGAAACCCTCGTTTTGGAAAAGCATGGTGGGCTTTTTCTCTGGGAAGAGCAGCGAGGAGAGAGATGAGGAGCAGGAGAGCGCCACAGAGCCGTCCAGGGACTCCACGCTGGAGCTGGCCTCCGAGGCCGCGATCACCTGCCTGCCCACAACTCCAGCAGCTTCACTGAAGAAGTCCTCAAGGAAAAAGTCCATGAAGAGAAGGTTCTCGAAGAGGCGCATCTCTCTTATAAAACCAAACAGGCCCGGGAAAGATCTCATCGCTGCTGACATCAGTGACTTTGGAGGTGAACTTCAGGATTCAATGGATAAATGACTTGTTTGTGTTTGAGAGAAGAAAAGACTCATTTGGGGATTAGAACAAATCTGGGATGAATAACCGAGTTTTCCTTTGCAGCTGTAACGAGGGTGGAGCCGACGGAGGCGTACTACGAGAAGGTGTCGGAGGAACTGGAAAAGATCGTCCTGGAGGTCAAAGATAAGGAGGAAGATCGGGCTCTGTCAGATGGTGAGAAACAGCTTCTCTTCACTCTCATGAAACCACCGGTAAAGTGTGGAAAATGTCACAATCAACTTGTTCCTCTGCTTGATTTAGTTTGTGACAGTTTGGTGGAATTTCTCATCCTCCTGTCTTCACTCTGATTTGCATTTCTGCAGGTTGCACATTATTCTCCCTCGAAATTTGATGAAAATCAACTAATTCATTTAATTTAATAGCTAAAACTGTATTATAACAACAGAATCTGGTATCATGAGTTGTCATAAACGTTAATCACACTTTCTCCTCCCTCTGTTTCTTAGAGGTATTGATCAACAGGATCATTGCTTTGACAAAGGAGGAGGGGGACGCCATGGACATCAAGGTTGGTACAGGCTTCTGTTATTGAGTTGACTGCAGGTTTATAAGTTCTTATTGTCTGGTTGTTTGTAAAATAATGCTTTTGGTAAATCAATAAGATCAAAGTTAGGTCTCATGTATTTTTTAACAGTTTTTTTCAAAGCCCCAGGAAAACCGTTCGCTGTAGTGATAACGGAAGTGAACGTTTTAAATAGAGCATGTGAAAAGAGTAAAACTGAAAGTGCCGCTGTGCAAAACCAAACATAGCATGTCATGTGACTGCTGCTCTGCATTTATCACTGTTAAAACAACGGTGAGGCTGCAACAATATTTATATTTGATCAAAACTGAATATACATGTCTGCAACAAGTTATAAAAAATCATGAATCCACAACCTGGTTCTGATCCACAATAAAATTGTATTTATTGTTTCTTGAACTCCACAAACTCCCCTGGTAATCTGTCAGTCTGTTGATGATCCTACTAACAAATGCAGATTCAAAACTTAACCTCGTTGGCAAAGGACAAAACAATCAATTTGATGACATCCTCTTGGGATTTAATACATTTTTCACCATAGATATATTAATTATAAATAAAAGGTCTGCAGATTGATCAATAGTGAAAGAAAAAGCATGTTATTTGCTTATTTGAATGTATGATTCTGAAATGCTGCTGCAAAGTGCTGACAAGCGTCATTGAGCTGATTTTCTTGAAATGTCATGTGATGAGACATAATTTTCGGTTTGGTTTACTGCTGGAAATTACAAAACTTTACAGGCACAATACTGTTTTTACTCTCACCATAAATGTTTACAAGCAGTGGCAATATACTGGGTTTACTGACGGCCATGTTCCCCCTCACCTCCTCCAGATGAAGGATAACCCCACCCTGAACAGCTTCTTCCAGGGGATGTCCTATAATGCCTTCCAGAAACTGGCCGACGCTTATCTGGAGAAGGAGGCGACGCCCACCCACAATCCTCCCACCGTGCTGCCCACAGCGCCCGAGCTGGTCAACCTGGCCTTCACGCTCGACTTCACGGCCATGGTGGCCAAGCTCTCCAGACAGAACGCAAGTCACATTACAGGACTGGGGAACCGCTACCTACAGGACAGATTCGAATACAACCAGGTGAGAGTCTGAGATGTGAGAGAAATGGAGGAGAGGAGGAAGCTAAACATTAGAGAGTAGATAAGTGCAATGTGGTTTTTAAGTGAGCCCTATGTGTAAATGAATGGTTCTTAATCACAACACATCACACGATCTACTGGAAGGATTCAAACACACATTTATAGACATCAGGCCAAGGGTGAAAAATACCGGCACTCCCCTTTAACCCATGTGCAGGTGCACAGCTTCTGCACATTTCTGTTTGAACAGTCGCAGAGGAGGTGTTAAAACTCTTGTTCTCTTTTCGCAGGCGTGTACAGATCACCCATGGTCCGACAGTGACGACTGAAACTCAGCTACACAACCACACTTCAGCTTTTTTCTCAGCTCGGCCCATGTGGCCCAAGGACGTGTTGCAAGCCTCACTTCCCTTTACAAACTTTTTGAAGAACAGAAGAGCCGCTTGGCAAAACATTTAAATCCACGTTCAAGCTACTTTCCGTTTTCAAACTGAAACTGTCTTTACGTGACAACCCTTACGCAACAGGTTGTCGAGCGGCTTCGGAACATTTCAGCCTGTGTGTTTTTCCAAGGGGAGTAGAAGCGCTGACTCAAGGTTTCTTCACCTGTCGGCTCTGTCCCAGAACACGCTGCAGAGTTTCCCAATCGAGGATCCACCCGGTTCTTCTGTGACAACACTAAAGATGTGATGCTCAAATCAAACTTTCAATAACAATACGTTTCTGTACATTGATTTCGTGATCATCCAAATGAGCGCTGTGAAAACTGTTCATGTATATAAGCTCCACCCGTCTGTGCAATATGTTTCTACATTTCTAGGATTTAGGTAAAGTGTGTTTAATAGAAGCTCAACTACAATGTGAAATATCTGTGAATGTTTGTTGAGTGCTGGCATTCAAATCAACACATG
Source organism: Pleuronectes platessa (assembly GCF_947347685.1). Lineage (NCBI taxonomy): Eukaryota > Metazoa > Chordata > Actinopteri > Pleuronectiformes > Pleuronectidae > Pleuronectes > Pleuronectes platessa. The sequence goes on along the minus strand of NC_070627.1, from coordinate 7,047,063 downwards.
TGCAAATTAAACAATATCTTTTATAGTAACTTTCACTGTCATCCTTGTCCCACTTCACTCTTTGGTAATTGAACTTTTCCTCTCCATAGCCGTGGCCCAACTTCTTAACAAAGGCCTCGTTGATGTGTTATCTTCTCCTCACCTCATCAGATAAAACCTTCCTGCTCACATACTTTTTATTCTCCAGAAATCAAAGAGAAGTTGTTATGTAATGTAATGAGTGGTGCCAGACAGCTGCAGGCGAAATCTGTAGTTTGGACTTGTTCAGGAGGGGAGAGACTTTCAGATGAGAGGATTTCTTCAGAATCCAAAGCTTTCTGGAGCTCTAAAGAACAATGTGTCCTGATCTGAGGCCAGGACGCTTTTGGTCATTTGAACTCAACACGTCATGCTTTAATAGAATCCTTTCAAATGTTCACTTAGACTCACGAAGGATCTGATTAGAAGGATCGAAGGTCATGGAGGCTTCACAATTATTTTTTTGTGGACTGAAACTGCACTGCTTGTTGGAGGCACCCAACCACAGGGTGGTAATTCTAGTTTGCGTCATGTTGTCTGATAGAATTATGAAACTTTAGTACCAGCGCTCACAAACAACCAGAGCACCGTTTTAAGACGTTAGCACCTTTTGACAGGAAACCATGCTTTGAGAGATTAGAGCAATTAACACAACTATGATTCGGCCACACCTCGTCCTGACAAGCACAGACAACAGCCTGCAACATTTTTTAGGAAGTACACTCCTGCCACAACTTCCTCTGAAATCATTATAGATGCAACCACATGCAGATTGTGTGTTGATCAGTGTTTTGTAATAAATCGTGTGGACGAGGACATGAAGTTAAAATGGCGTCATTCAAATGCATTTAGAAAATTGCGGGCGTTCTGAACAATTTATATAATAGACTCCTGGTGTCAAGGCGGATGGATATAACTATGTGATTGAATGTGACAGTGTGTCTCACCTGTGGAACAGGTTTCTCTGCAGGCAGGGGACCTTTCAGACCAGACACAGGACCGCCTGAAGGTCTTGTCCGATCTATGCAACACACAACACATGCACTCATATACACCAGTGTGCAGAGGGAGGTAGAGGAAACCAGTTAGTGATCACAGCAGGCCAGGTAGAGCAGTGCTGTTAATCTAACTAGTGTAAATAACATTAATAATAATAATAATAATAATAAACTGAATGGTCCTTTTCAGAGTATAGAACGCAGCTCAAGGGTCTTTACAACAAAACCAAATCATTCCAGAAAAAGAAAACAAGTAGAGCACACACCTCACCAAAGGCCCAACAGACCCCAAATGAAACCACATTTAAATTCACTAGAACCGGAGGCTATTTGAACCTAGACTGATTCTCAGAGGCATCAGTGGAAAAGTCCAGTAGATCTTGTGTCATCTTCCACTCACAAACCATCACAACAAGCTGACAGCCGGGTGGAGGTATGTTATTTTCCACTGAGCGAAGGTAACATCCAAAGCTCTTGCTCATCGGTCTTGTCACAAATCCAAGAGAGACCAGCAGGTGACGTGCTGGGAGGCAGCAAACCAATCAGGTCGGGTTTGTTTTTGAGGATTACTAACCTCGACCTGTTCGGTGATTAAACGAGCTGCTGGGAAATCAGAACTGAATTCAAATGAAATTACAACAGATGAATTTTGATTTGATTGATGAGTCACGTCTCAATGTACAAACACTGAGTCAGCTTCAGACTGACTCACTGCAGAAAAGCACAGGAGTCAAACTACTCAAGCACCTTATCACAATTATGTCAAAGCACTTTACACAGTGACGTCAAGACCTGGGAATATCAAAGAGGGAAACTCAACAGGTGTCACGGTGAGAAAAAGAAAGGGGAGAGAAGAGGGAAAGACCAGGAAGTGTTGCATAACCATGGTATTAAAGCACTGTCAGATATAATGAGAACGATAATAATGGTGGTTATAGATGTAATGATGTTAGTAATGATAGAAGCAACAATGATGCAGCACCAGTTAATGATAGTAGTTTAATGAGTAAGTAATATTTGAGTAGCTCTGGATCCTTCTTCACATAAAAAGTTGTTTCCCCCTAAAGTCTCTGTAAACACCAGGATTTCACACAGCAGCCATTATTAACACTTGGTAAAAGTGTAAACCTGATTCACAGGTTTAACTGTGTCAAAGTCCTGATGTTGACGTGGAAACTTTCATAAAGTCCTCGTCTGACAAACTGTGACCTCTTTGTCAATCAACATTTTTACCGTCAGTCGTTCTCTGAAAGGCTTGAAACAGTTGATTCTGTGAACTGACAGCGAGATGTTAGCATTTACCGACACAGCTGAAAGAATTCAAGTGGAGAAATCTAAAAATCATTCATATATAGGCCGGGTTTAATGTGTTTTCAGGTCATATAATAAACAGACCGTTACCACAACTAGCAAAGCTTCACTGAGGTTATTCACTACATGAAGTAGCAGCTGAGACTCAGTCAGGTGTGAAGTGACGGCAGGTTCCAAATCTGTTTTCAGGTTTTGCGGTGCGTCTTCCTTTGTGTTTGGATCATTGCTTTGTCCCTTTAAGCCCGTGGCATCATGTGACTCAGGAATCTGAGCAGCAGCAGGACAGACTGACCACATGCTGGGTCTGGATTGCCCAATCGTGACGGGTTGTCCAGTCTGGACTATTTCGAGCTTTCAACATCTCAGCACTGGAGGCCAGACAGGTTTATTTCTAGAACACTTACCGGTAATTTCACAGAGTGTTTTTCATTCATGCTCATTTGTCATAATTTGTAAGATCGACTTAAAACCAATAAAAAGGACAAAAACACAACGTGATTTGTGTAAACCTTTTACATTTTTATTGCTTTTTAAAGCGGGGGAGAAGGCAGTTTAATCAAAGAGTCCAAAGCCCATGTCTTCGTCGGACTCTTCAGATTCCTCTTTCTTCTCTTCCTTTTTCTCTTCCGCTGGAAAACAAGACAAAAAGAAAAAAGTCAATACTCCAGAAAGACGGTCAGCAACACTTTTCAGGAGCTTCGATATTCAGTTTAATCTTGTTAACAAAAACCATCTTCTTTTCATAGCTTAAGACAAGCAGCATTAATGTAATTTAACTCCAACCACATGCAGTACCAATGGTGATATTATATGTATTAAATATAATTTGTTTTGAATATCCTTTTCTTAAATTTTAAGTTTTCATTGCCTAAAACTAGACTTAATTATATCTTCCTTTGAAGATAAAAATTGAAATGCCCAAACCTTAAGTCAACTAGAACGTATCTAACTAAATAGAACATTTGGCTCAGGGCAGCTGACTAAATTGAAAAATTTGAGAGCGCATTATCCTAATGTGTTACACTGAAATAAACAATGTCAAATAATCCTGCAGGAGCTGAAAAACATGAATTTAAGCTGAGAATGGAATATATATATATTCTTACCAGCAGCAGGTGCAGCCCCAGCTCCGGTGGCCCCGGTAGCAGCGGCAGCAGCAGCAGCCGGAGCCGCCGTAGCACCACCTGCTGGTACAGAGGCTAACTTACAGAGGCCTGTGGGAAAAGGAGAGGAATACAACTTTTAGTCATCTTCAATTTACAAAAACCTGAAATCTTTAGCCGTGTTAATTCAGGGGCTTTTACCTGAGTTCATGACCTCATTGAGATCTTTTCCATTGAGCTCAGTTATGACCTGCACAGAAAATTACAAGATTTAAACTTCGGATACAGAACATCTTCACTGTACAAGAAACAAGACTTAAATATAATTTGAACTGATGGACCTTGTTCAAGCGTTCGTCATCGGCCTCGATTCCGACGCTGCCCAAGATGGCCTTGATGTCCTTAGCGGAGGGGCTGGTGTTTCCACCGAGCACAGCCAGGAGGTAAGCGGCCACGTAACGCATTCTGTGATAGACAGAAGAGAAACAGGGGACAGGTGAATAATGTGTGATGGTGATAAAATGAAAAGACACAATGACGCCAAATATCTCAACTTTGGGGTTTTAACCTTCAGGAGACTTGTTTTTCAGTCTTTAAGTTCAAACTGAGTTTACCAGCATCTAAAATAAATATGTCCATAATTATTAGTTGAGAATCTGATATTAATCAGTAGCCGTATTGATAATCAATTAGAGATGTTCAAGGGTTGAATTGTCAAAGTGCCGGTCCCCACATTTCAAATCACATTAAGGACACAGATTAGCTGCTAATCTTTTTTAACCTGAATATCTTTGGGGTCTTGAGTCTAAACATAAACTTAACACACATCATGAAATTGTTTCTGTGCACTTTCATGATGCGAAGAGATAATGTAAATTATCTGTCAGAAGAAGATGAATTTATTTCAACTATTTTTGTCCTTTATAAAGTACATGAGACTATTGAAGAGTTTTCAAAATGTTCTGACAATATAATTCAACAATAATTTATGTTTAGCAGTAGCAATATGAATTTAGTTGCTGGGAGGGGACGATTATAATCATTATACATTTTTTACTCAGCTTATAACTATTCACATAAAACAACTCACACTGCATAATTTGTGCCACTAAATAGAGGTAAAGGGAAATTTCAATGGGGATTGGGTTTCTGCACAATAATATCTTGAAAGTTTCAGCTGTGTTTGTTATCAACAAGAGCATATTTAAAAAAAATATATACTACGAGTTTAACATTTCTATTTATAGTATCTGAAAGAACTCCATATAAACATCCCTTCACTCTCAAATGTCACCACTAGGGGGGGTTGGAGAAATGCCTTTCCATTTTAACAGATTTATTGTTTATCTTTAACCATCACATAATAACAATGTGATGTACACACACACACACCGAGTACACACTGTTATACACAATATATACACAAGTATTACTATGATGATTACTTTACAACTACTGTGTTGATCTTGCAGGGAGGACACGTTTAGCTTGAGCTAGCGTTAGCTTTGGAGGAGACAGTTAGCTTTAGCTAGCGTTAGCTTGGTTGTCTGTGGACGAGACGATGTTAAGCTTCGGTCACACGCGGACATGAAGACGATGGTATGGAGGTAAGTGTTTGTATTTAACAGTGTGCGGGTGAAGAAGCGGCTCCTCCAGCAGAGAAACACCCGGACAGAGGCAGCATGGCGGCCGCTGTCAAGTCTCGCCCGTGTGTCCGCCATTAAGGCTCTCTGGTCCGGCTGCGTCACTCCCAGTACAAACCACAACAGCAGTTCGTGTCGCATCGTAAGCAACGTGAATAACAGAATAATGGCGACACGCGTGTTTTTTTTCTCTCAGAAGCGGATTCGTTCACTTACTTTAAGTCTAAACAGACACGAAACGTGGGTCACGCCAGGAACTGTGGGAGAAGGAAGGGGGCGGTGCCGGAAAGTGTAGAAACAAGAACGGAGAGCTGCGATTTCATTGGTCCGTTCGGGGGAGGGGGTGACAGGCAGCTACGTCATTGCCTCAGCAACCAGGCTTTTATTTTGTTGTGCATTAAAAACATAAATATCCAAGATAGTTATATATTTATTATCTGTGACATTTATATGATCGTATCTATTTTAGTTTAGAAACACCATATGTTTCATATCAATACTTTAAAACTGAGCAAAATGGATCCATGATGACTGTGTGGAGTGTCAACACTAAGTGACTCCAAATAAAAGAAAGTAAATACATTAAAACAAAAACTCAACTACACGTTGTTTTTCTTCATCTTTATCATCTATTAATATGTAAACCCTACAGTACACTTAATTTATTGTTGTATCATTTCGTGTAGCACTTTGTAACTTATTTGAAAAGTACTACACAAATAAAGCTTATTGGTATTAACATATCAAGATGTTTGTGCCATATATTATTCATGTGTTGACATCAGTAAACTTCTGTAGGATTTGTTGGATTTATTGTCCGACTGATTGTTTTTTTAAATACTAAACACGATTTCAAACTTTGTCAATACCTTTTAACTCAGGATATAAGTGTGAGGAAATTCGCCAGTCGTTTTTGGATCTATAACAGCAAGATAAATAAAACAACAGAGTCTCACTTTAGAGGATTTTCATTTGATAAAATCTGGTGGAACTTTATCATCCATCATTTTTTAATTAATGAAATGGCAACTACACAAACAACTACAGAAGGCCTCACTTGCCCCAAACATTAAGCACATCTCACACATCTTAATTCCATCAATTCAAGTGGAAATAATGAATAAATTAATTGAGGCCTAATGTTTCAGGCTTAATGGCATGACTGAGGTCACTTTCAAATCGTCATTAAGCTAATGGGAAGTTGCTCTTTTTCCCCTGTTGTTTGTTTTTTTGATTTTTCGAGCACCATGAATATTTCATTGTGATGAGCATTTGTCACAATTAATATTTGTTTGAAATATCATGATAAAAATCAAATGACAAAAAAAGTTGGATCAATATATGATTACATTTGTCTGTTTAACAGTAACTCAGAGACCAGTAAAATAATCCAGTGTGACTGACTGTTGTGCTTTCATGTGCTTAAGTCAATGATATCTAGTAAGAACCACGCCGCTCAAAATTAAAGTTGAAGTGACGCACCTAATAAAACAATTAAAAGTGTGTCGTAAATGAATAAAGTTGATTGAGTTTATTAACACACTATTGTCCATTCACATTGAAAACCTTTGCATCACATGCTGTAACTAACTGCCATTCTCTACCTGCTCTGATACTAATTTGAGATATAATTTTATTTAATGGAAAAAAATGTATAAAACATTCTAAAAGTACCATAAAATGCAGAAAGAAGCACAAAGAAGCACAAGGTGGAAGTGGAGATGCCACATCTTTGGTTTAGTGTACAGAAGGACAGAACAATAACTCAGTTAATTGCATAAATTATTTATTTCAATTCATTCGGTGACAAAAGTAAAGTTGATAAATGATTTTTGCATCACTGTCTCTTCAGTTGAGCTGTGGTTATACATCGATTATTATCTGGGCCTTTGAAAAACCACATCCCCTGAAAACATCTTTGAAAACACAACTGTGATATCCGCCCCACAGACGCCGGGTATATTTAGCAGAAGCTGCACAGCGGTGTTTTCTCACTACAGTTCAGCCCGCTCCTCCGGTCTCTCCTGAGTGAAGAGCGACTCGAACACAGAGACCAACGACTCCGTCACAAACTCGACAATCTTCGCCACGTTCATCACGTACCACATTTTATAGCCAAACTCTGCCACCACCATAAACAGGAAAATGACTAACATCACAAGGAAGGTGCGGTCAATGTAATAGTTTGCCTTCTCTCTGAAGGTCCACTGCTCCCAAGGGTTCGCACGCCGAGATTCGGTGTACGCATTGAAGTGATGCAAGAGCTGCTCCTCGTCCTCTGGAGACTCCGGGTCTTGACCGGCCCCTGCTTCATCTGAATCGGCCATGTTATTGTGGTTTGGTGCTGCAAATTAAAGTTTCCTTTAGTCCTCTGAGAATATCTAAATCACCAAAGCATAATTCCCTTTGTGTCGTTTCTAAAACGTCACAAATTTCTTGCAGTTGTCTGAGGATGAAAATGAAAGTTCTTACCTCAGAGCAGATTAGTCTAGGATGACGATAGGAACAAAAACAAAAATACAGACTCCTGGCTTTTGTCTCCACACCTACATCATGCTTGTGCCTCTTCTGAACTCGGTAGGCCACCATTCACAGGTGTTGAGGTAGTAAATGCCGGATCGGTTTCGTGGCACCTACCTCACTAAGACGAGGGCTGAGGATTAGACCACACTCAGCAGTTTCAAATCCCTCAGCGAGGATGAAGGTGACAGATGGTAAAATGCCCAATGATGTATTTGTGTAGCAGGGACAGACAGAGAGAAAGAGGGTGCACAGAAACCAACAAGTATTGTGGAGCTGTCAGGAACTACACAACCCTGGTGGTTTAAACACATCGACAGACATTTAAACATCGATCTCCTGAACCAGATCTGACCTTTTTCACCTCCACCGAGGAGATTATGTTTTCACTCAAGTCCATTTCTTTGTTAGTCAGCGGGGTTAGGCAAAAACGGCTTTCGACAAAACTTGGTGTAAGGTGAATGAGCCAAGAAAAGAACAATCATTTAAATAATCCAGAGTTTTTAATTACTTTCTTTAACAATATGAGATAGGTCGTCTTTTTCTTCTTGTTGTTTTTAATTTATGCCATTTTCATAATGCAAAATGCATCAATCGTGGGACTAATATCGAGGAGTGTCTGCAATTTGGTGCAGCTTGATCGGATATAAGGGGACTGTTGGGCCTTTGCAGAGGTATGCGCTTCCCCGAGTGCCTTTGTGTATGTGATTGGAAGTGGTGTCAGTGAAATCAGGCGGAACTCAAACTGATGACCAAGCAGAACTTGCACAGCTTTAGCAGAAGCTTTGGAGTTTAGAGGATGAATAAATCACACCGGGCCTAATGCTCTGTGGGTAATTTACACAAATGCCTCAGAGCCCTTTTTTCATCACCCTGCCACAGCTATTGAAATATGGCCGGAACCAACTGAATTAGCCGAAGAGGTGCCTGCATCCTGTGATTAAGACTGACGGCTGAATTGCTTCGATGTTACCAGTTTGTTGTTTCATTTGGTTTAGTAACTTTACTAACTTTCTCTCTGTTAGCAAATACAAACACACGGTGCTCCCTATTGATCTTTGCGACCAATGCATCTTCCCATTCGGACTCTGATGCTTATCGTTTACTTTTGCAAACTAATTCGGTGCGCAAAATCTAATATCATTTTTAGCCATGCTAGCACCGGGTCGGTCCGTCAATTCACCACTTTCGGTTCTGACCAAAATTCCTCTACAATTGTGTGATGGAGTTGCCGTAAAAAGTTCCTTCGGATTCCCTCCATATATTTGAAATGTTTTAATGTTTAGACTCAATCTTTTAAAAATTAATCAAACTTTTGTAAATGAAATAATGAACGTTAGATTAGCTTCTTAAACGGAGCTGCAATGCATGTCTTATGCTTTTTCTTCTGCAAACTAACTTAATGTGCTAAATCTCATCTTATTTTTTATTCATGACAGCACCTTGTTGCTCAGCCAATCCACCACTTTGAGCCTGACTGAAATATCTTAACAACTGCTCTTTAAGTTGCCGTGGAATGATGCCAGGCTCTACATACAGGCCAAACTAAAGTTGGTCAGTGCCAAATAGCAAATGTTAGCATGCTAACATAGCAATAAACTTAGTAAGTTTGACTACTACTTAGCATTGTCATTGTGAGCATGTTAGCATTCAACTCAAACACAGAGTTGTTGCCTTGTTAGCAGACTTGTTCAAAATGTATTGAACGTGTTATGAATGTGAAATAATCAATGTAAGGTTAGCATAGAAATGTAGTTTATTCCATATAACTTACTGACAAGCTTTTTGAACATGAAATGCTTGTTGCATTACTTATGTTTACATACATATTATAATTCAATATGAATTGATTAAGAAGACTTTGAGAGAAAACCTATTAATGCAGAACGATGGATGATGGGGGGGATTTTTTGTTTTCCTCGATGGCAGAATCATTTTCTCCGAAAAATAGTAATGAGTCAAAAATTAATTGGTTTGATGACTCAGCTGAGTGCTTTGGTGTCTCTGCTAATGGGTTGATATCCCCAAAATCACATAAAGCAAGATCACCAGTATGTCTCACTGTGACTGATGAACTCAGAAAACCTCCAACTACAGGTTTGCATCCACTTTCTTCGTCAGGGCTGGAGATCTGTTGGGGCACGGGGTGGGCTCTGCAGGTTTACACAGCATGCAGCGCCGGGTGATCTGCACCAGTGTCATTCGGAACCGCTTTATCCGGAACGCATACACCATTGGGTTGAGGGCTGAGTTCACGTGGGACATGAAAATCCCCACGTACATGGCAGACTTGGGTATGTCACACTTTGGGCAGAAGAAGGCGATGCAGTTCATGATGTGTATCGGCAGCCAACACACGGCAAAGAGGAAGACCACCAAGGCCAGAGATTTGGCCAGCCTCAGCTCCTTCCGGTAGTACCGCTCTCCATCGCAGGTGGCCTCCGCACGTCGGTTCAGCTGCTGCCGGATCACCCGGAAGATCTCGGCATACAGGGTGATCATTATGGTCAGCGGTACCACCACCCAGCCAAAGAAATTGAAGTACACCATGTAGTCCATCCTCATGACCGTGGTGAACTCGCACACAATTTGGCTGGAAGTGCTGAGGTTCCCTTGGGCTTCACGGTTATTCCAGCCAATCATTGGAACCAACCCAGTGAGGAAGGAGAGGATCCAGCACAGACAGACTGCCACATAGGCTCTCCCCTGGGTCACGATGGTGTTGTACCTGGAGAAAACCGACCACATGTCGAATGGGAAAGGAAGAAAGACTTTTTAATTACCTCAATACACATATACATACAACTGTAGTAGTTTTCCATGAACAAATGCCAGTCCCTTGATTTTTCTTCCGAAGCATTTTTCTTGCGTGCAAGCTGTAGACGTCAGGTTCCAACGCAAAGTTGCATGTGTAGCTGCCAGATCCCTGCACAATCTGTGCCTATGGCAGGAATCTAGGCGGAAAGAAACCATTTCATTTGCTTAAAAGCTTTTGATGGGCAGCCCATCGATTTACTTGAAACCAGGCAATAATATATTGTGCCATGTCAGGCATCAACGCTAAAAAACGCCTCCTGTTGATTTACTCGCTGGAAGATAAAATGCGCATTAACACTTATGATACTACGGTTAATGAAGGAGTGAGGTGAGAAGCTCTCTGTACTACTACTACTACTACTACTACTACTACTACTACTACCACTACTACTACTACTATTTGTTGTTCTATAATTTTATTGGGGCAACTTTCGAAAACAGCTTCATCATGAAATACAGGGGTTTTATCATTAATTTAAGCGACTACCATGTCTTTATTCTGAGGGAATACTAAGACATTTTCAAGATTTTGTGTCACATTACCTATTGATTTATTGTAAAACGAGGCAAATGGATATATGTCAATAACACATTGCAGAGCGTGAAGAGTTTGGAGCATATTCAGGAACCCCAAATTGACGGGAAGCAATCATCACCAGCAAGAGATTATGTTACTGATATCAGTTATGAATATTTTATAGTTCCCTATACTTCGACGTCATTACATTAACCATCAAACAACAACAAACAAACAAATCCTCTCTTTTCTTTGGTTTATGTTGAAAACCTGAGTAAAGCTAAAGCCCTTAAAACTTAGTGTTTTTGAGACGATTGCTCACCTGATGGGAATCTTGACTCTGAGATATCTGTCGATGGCGATGGCCAGCAGCGAGAGGATGGAGCTCTGGGTGATGATGAGCAGCAGGCAGGAGAGGAAGAGGCAGGTGTAAAACTCAGTGTTAAATCCCAGGCTGATGATGATGGCCAGGGGGATGACCAGAACTCCAACGGCGATGTCAGCCACCGCCAGAGACACGATGAAGGAGAACGTGGTGTCGCGGAGAGCCCGGTTCACACACACCACCAGCACCACCAGCACGTTCCCCAGCACAGAGGCCAGGGCAATAGCCGTCTCAATGGAGATGTACATCATGTCCACATTCTCCCGAGCCCTGATGCCAGGAGAGGAAGACATTCTCACTGTTCGCAGGTCTCACTTACCTTTGGTCAGATTGTGAAAAAATTCAAATTGGCTGTTGAAACTTCTTGACTCCACTTTGGGTTTTGCCTCAGATCAGAAACATCCTCCATTGTGTGTAGATTCGGCTGAAAAGTGTGTGTTCTTTACACACATTTACACAACGAGTGTCACTTCAGGATCCTGGACGAATCCTCCATATGCTCCGCGCAAGACTAGATACCAGAGCGTGTCATTCTCTCTGTTTTTCACTCCCTCTCCACTCTGTAAAGAGCGAGTCATAAAATCGAGGGGAGGGACTCTGCTTTCTGCAGCACCCTGCAGCAGAACTTCCACTCCCATTCAGAATGTTTGCATCGCTGTTAAGTCTTTAAGTGTTAACTGTTGTTATTAATTTAGATAAAGACTCACAGCATGCTGGTGTTTTCTATAAGGATGTTAAATATAACATGTGTTCAGCAGAACATGGGAACATAGAGCTGATTTGATCTTATCACAAACATTTCAGCATCAGCATGTTGTTGAGTGGATGAAAGTGCAAGGCTTCAGTTGTGTCGTCAGAAATAGTGTTAGTCCATCACACAGCCCTGACAAGCTTTGTCCTCAACCACACAATATCCTGCTCGGTGTGTATCTGCACACAAATCTATCACCAAAGATAAAGGGACGCTGATAAAAGGTTGGTTTCCTGCGCAGTCACAGGTCAATAAAACCACAGCTTATCACTTCAACCTCCACCAAGGAGATTATTTTTTACCCCTCCCCGTTTGTTTTTTAGTTGGCTTGTTTGTCAACAGAAACTAGGGCCAAGAGAGAACACAATTTTATTTATTACTTTCTTTAACGTTTAGTTTTTTTTCACTTTCACTGATTTCCCAGGGAATAACGCAGAGATTGTCCCCATGGCGGGAAAAATCTGGCAAATTTAACATGCTGTCAGCTTTAGAGGTTCTGCAAGTGCTTCCTTTAATGTGCCCAACCTGTGTACTACACCACATTACTATATATATATATATATAGATTTTACTGCTGCAATGAATTTCTGTTCCATCTCCTTGCCTGGAGCATGTGTCATGCACAGGTCGATTATTGTGGGAATTCATCATCTTTTATGTGACTCCAGTGTCTCTCCTTTCTCATATGGATCAACCGAGCTGCACATTGCACATGTTCTACTTTAATAATGCTACATCAATACCTTAAGGACCTAGGGATGATTGGAGTTGTGTAACGACAGACTCGCCGGTAGCCTCGGTGTAATTCATCATTCGTTACAACCATCACCATCGGCGGCCACATATTACATTGCAACATTTTAAATCCAAGCCTTTAATTATGAATCTGTCCATATGGTGCGAAAAACCTAATCGTTTTGGTCATTTCTGTTTTAATTTACACATTTTCACATCTTTTTTTAAAATAAATATAATCAATTAATGTTTTGTATCTATCTCACTGTCTTGCATTTAATTTGAAAGGCACATGTATTCTTCTTACTGTTCTCTATACATTTTAAATCCAGCCTCTCCCTCTCTCTCTCTGCTGTTTTAGCTGCAGACGGCTTCCAAAGGTTCACTTACTTTCAAAAACTTAATGTAATTGTCCATCTGAGAATGAAAAGACTTTGGCAGCGAGTAGCACTGAGCAAGCAATCACTGAAATGGTCTCCACTTACTTGAGGAGGCATATTCGGGATCTGCCTGTAAATAAATTTAGTCTGATCACTTGAGTCTTTTTTTTTTTTAAAGAAAGCAATGAGTCAGGATGTTGCTTTGAGACACTGTCAATATATTTTATCAGGCTGTGATGTGTTCATTGAGTGTTAGCCAGCAGACGCTGAATCAGTCAAATTGGGTCTCGGTCCTCCAGCATGATTTCATCAGCTCAAGTGGTAGAATACATGTGTTATTGTGTCTGTAAATATCAAACGTCCCAACAAATATGAAACTGCAGGAGCCTATGTATGAAACATATTTGAATCATGAAGTCATACTGTTGCACTTTATCTATTTCTTTATCCTTCTTGTTTTTTAATTTCCCCCTCTTGATCCAGTGTTGAAAAGAACCATCGTTGCTATTGTGGTTTTATTTTTCCAGTTGATTTGATATAACCCGAGATACTGATGGTGCAAAAAATATGTTTATCATTTGTCAGCATCTAACTGACAATTGAATAGCAGTGAATGTGATTACAGTCTTGCAGGGATCCGCTCGTGCATTTGCCGCAGAGATTACACGACGGCGAAGCTTCCATTACCGGTTCACATTAGCGGAAAATGATTTTCAACGTCCTCACAAACCACCGCAGTTTAATTAAAAGATCATTTCACCCTGATTTTCCTGCTATGGTCTGTTAGTTTCTCTAATATCGGCTTATCTTCTTCCCAAAAGTGTCCAAATCAATTTGCAATCAAAAACATAAACAGGAAGTGGCTTTGAATTTTCACTGTAAATGTACTGATCCATTCCCTCCACAGCGGCAAACTGTACCCATGAGATAAAGTCTGTGTGGCCCCAGACAGAGAGCTTTTTTTTTGTTGTCTGTTAGTTTTTATGCTAATGTATTTTAATATTCCATCCATTTCCCGATTGAAACAAGGTGTGATCTTTCATTTAGTCACATACACACCAGGCAAAAGGGAACTACTACATGAAGTAATTATAATTCTTAGAGACTGATTCATTAGTCATCTTAAGTGTGATGAGAAAAGATCGCTTCAATTTTATTTGGAATCTGGAAAAAGAGAGAAATATACATTTGGTTTCAATTTTAAGGTCTCGTCCTCAATGTTATGATTTGGTGTTTAAAATTGAATTGAATTTGTCTCATTTTATACATTTGTCTTTTGCCATTCATCCTGTGAAGCACTTTTAACCTTGTTTAGATAAGTGCTATACAAATAAATTAACCAGTTTTATTATTATTATTATTATTATTATTATTATTATTATTATTATTATTATTATTCAGATGGCGCCCCCTGCTGTTGTTGTGCGGAACTTGTTCATGCAGATGGTGAGAAGTGAACTAGATGAGAGGAACCATGGAAGTTCTTGGAGGAATCACAAGTTTGAACCACCTGCTGCTTGTCACCTGTGGACATCAACACACACAAGGTGAGTGTTTGTGTAGCTCACGTGTTATCACTGCTAATAAATGTGTTAGCTTGACATTGAGCTGGATTCAGTGTTTTACTTGTTTTAATCTGTGCTATGACGTTAGCTCACCTGTTAGCTGGCAATAACAAGCTAACTGCTAATATCATGCTAACACACACACATGCAGAAAATCACAATTTTTAAATGTAAAATACACAGTTGTGTTTCCTCGTCGTGAGGCTAAATGGACAAAATGCACTTCACAAGCCTCCTGATTTACTGGAATATTATTGTTGTCCACATGTGACAATATGCAGATAATACACCAATATTTATATTTATTATTATCAGACAAAATATATAGATATGTTTCTCATACATTATTCAGCACAGTGAGGAAGTTTTGATCAACCCTCCGTGTGTGAAATATTTTTAACTGTTTAACAAGTGTTTCAAAACCCAAAACCTTCACTCAGGAGCAAACATCTATCTTTAATGTGACCTTTATTTCTCTTTGAACTGATGTAAATCATCAAGTTTTCATCTGGATATAACTCTTGGCCGTATCGCTCAGCCCTACTTTAACAATAATGTAATTTGTTGTTCTTTTATTTATCAGTTAACTCCATAGAAAGTGGAATAAACATAATCAATATTTGGTGTGATCACCCTTTGCCTGTAAATTGGCACCAATTCTCTCATGTCGTGCACACGTGAGCTCAGTTTGTTGAGGTATCTGTATATTGTTCCCCAGCACCTTGGAGAACTGGGGACATGTTGGTGGATTGTCCCAAACATCAGGGCTCTGTGGGGGATCGGGCCATTGACAGCAGCACTTTCTGCTCCAGCTGTTGATGAAGATGGCTCTTTATGACTCTGGCTGTGTGGTTGTCATCCTGCGGTTTCTAATTTCCCCAGGAGGATGAGTTTTCATCCGTGTTTGTTTGTTTGTTTGAAAGTTGCTCTGAGGATGTGATATTTAAAGCACCACACATTTCCCCTACCTAACAAAAGCATGATGCCATTTTTAGATGTAAATAGTTACATTACAATTATTGTTTTACGGTTTATTAGGTTATCCCTTTTTTATTGACCATTGTTGTGTATCAAACCCATTTTCAGCCATATAGTTCTTTGGGGTACTCTGGCTATTGATACTATCACATTCGATTCTCTTTTCTATTAGTAATGAGATCTTTTTATGTCCCTTTGCTTTTCTCTTTTGTTTTGGTGGCTTACTAATACTGGGGATTGTTCAAGGAAGTGCGATTGGTGACTTTGTGAGCCTGTGCGAGGACATACAGAGTAAAATACCACACTTCTACTCACACTACTAGTGTTATGAGCCAGGGCAAAATAATTCCCCTGCTCAGAATTAGCTCGGTTCCTGAAATGATCTTTACCGGTAAATTGTGCAATGCTGTCACTATTCCTTATTTAGACCCGAATCCATCCGAAATAAACAACCCAACTACATCTGAAAACAAATCTCTCATCTGATAATTAGTGTCTACTGTGTGCACCGCGTTCAATGCGGCGAATAGATGGATCGGTAGATTGGCTTCCTCTACATCTTGACTTCCTCAAAAGTTGACAAGAATCAAGATGAGTCATAAGCGGCACAGCATGGTCAGACTTGCAATCAGACACACTTCTCCAGAGCCCAAACAGGAGCTACACAGAGAGCACCATGAGCCTGGGGAGAGTGATCTACACCTTGTTGGAGGTGCTCATCGCTGTCAGCTGCTGCCTGGGAAACATGTTGGTCATCTTGGCTCTGTGGACCAGTAAGAGCCTTCAGCTGCCCACCTTCTGCCTCATCGTCTCTCTGGCAGCCGCCGACTTCTTGGTGGGCTGTGTGGCCATACCGCTGGCTGTGCTGGTGGACGGACGAATGGACACTTCGTTTCACACTTGTCAATTCATCTGCTGCGTGGTCATCCTGCTGATGTCGGTCTCAGTTTTGTGTCTTGCGGCTATTGCTGTGGACCGTTACCTCCGCGTGTGTATCCCCCTCAGGTATGATTTCTTTTATTTTTCAGCATCACTAGAAAGCTGAGTTTTACATTCATATCCACTTTCATATAAACTCCAACTCTTATAGAATATTAGGTTTTAGGACCAAGTATAAGAAACAATGGGAAGATGGAGATTTATTTAAAACATTTTCAGAAAAAGAATTTGAAATGTCAGTAGTAAAGTTGAAATACACCAAAGGAGTGATATATATTTTTTTATTTTGCTTACTGAAAATGAAGTCGAACCCATTCAGAGAAGAAATATACTTTTTAAATTTTGCATATCGAGATAAAGTCAGTATTTTGAGAATAAACCTTAAATTTGAATGTATAAAACTACTAATATACTAATGCATAAACTGCCTCTACAAAATGCCGTGTTTAGGTAAACATGTACCCCATAACTAGTTTTAGTAACATGGAAATTGTTTCTCTCTTTTAAAGTATTGTGCTGAAAAAACTGCTTCTGTACAGATTGAGAAACAACACAAACTTTTTTTTTGTCTTTACATTTTGACTTAACTTTTAAGATGTTTCTATTTCTTGTACCTCACTACAACAACACGTCTTTATAAGGTTTCCATGTGATTTTTGATTGCCCTGTGCATGTTTTGCAATGCACAGTTAACTGCATTCATCATTAGTCTTTTTCTTCTTAGGTACAAAAGGACAATAAGGCGGAGACATTCGTGGCTTGTGGTAGCAGCATGTTGGTTTATTGCAATACCGCTAAGCTTTGCTCCCCTGCTCGGATGGTACGACGACAAAACCTTGCCTTATTCAATCAACTCCACAATCGAGTGCCGGTTTACATCCGTTATCCCCATGGCATACCTGGTTTACTTCGACTTCTTCCTCTGCACTTTGACACCGCTGTTGATTATGACCATTTTGTACGTCCTGGTGTTTTACATCATCCGAGGAAGCCTGAGAGAGAAACCAGGTCGCAGTGTTAAGAGACCATCTCTGAACTACCTGAGGAAAGAGAAGCAGCTGGCCAGGTCCCTGGCTCTGGTCCTGGCTCTGTTTGCTCTGTCCTGGCTCCCGATCCACATCATGAACTGCATCGCTTACTTCACTGTTCCTGAGAACTTCCCCGAAACTGCTTTTCACGTTGGCATCCTGCTCTCTCATGCAAACTCGGCCGTGAACCCGGTGGTGTATGCGTTCAAAATACAGAAGATAAGGAGAGGGTACCTGCAGATCTGGACACGGTTCATTGCATGTGGGAGTGAGAATAAAGGATCGCAGTCCGGTTCTGCTGAGAACAACAATCAGAGCATCAACAGTGGGACCAACGACGAATAAAGGCAGAGTTCCATGTTTGTGAGTGTCTGTTCTTAAGGGCGAAGTTTGAGTGACTGAAGAAAGTATGAATATATTTAGGCGTGTGCACTGAGAGATTTGATTCGCTGATGTTTAGGAATGTGTGTGCGTATCTTTTTACAGTGTGTGTGGGTGTTTGGGTGTGGGGTTGCTTGTGTGTTGTAAAAACTGCTGCAAAGGAGAAAAATATGAACTTCCGCTTGTTTTAAAAGCTCTTGTTTTTAAACTCTCGCTATTTAACTCCAAGTTTCATATCACTGTTGTTTTTCTGTTTCTGTTTTCCCCAAGTTCCAGTTCTTTATATTCACTCTTGGAAATTACCTTCACTGCCTCTTATTGTATGTTAACCATGTGTGTCCACACAAACTGATTGTTGAAGTAATTTTTATAGCATTTATTGCAAAGTTGTACAAATCTTCATATTTACTGTTGTGTTTATTGTATCGCTGATACACAAGCATAAATTATACAAAAAATATATATATAAAAAATAAACTTATTTTACAGCATGCAGAAAAGATGTGCATTTATCTCTCTTTTTTATGTTGAATTTATTTAATATTAATTCAGGTTCTATATATGTTTTCTTTCTATTTATAGTTAATTATGGTTTAAGTTTATGGTTCAACTGTAAAATATCAAGTTACATTTCTTTGTTAAAGGGGTTGGACTAGAGCATCTTAGCAATATTTGCCAATTTTTTTAAATAAATATACATTGGCCAATATATCTGTATTTAATATCGTATCAGCACCGGCCATCAAAATTCCATATATCGGTCAGGCTTAATTCTCTTCTGATGCAATTTTACAGCAGTTATAAAATGGCAAAACATTTTCAAAAAGGCACTTTATGAAAAAAAAAATGCTGCATGAAGTGTTTAAGTTGCTGACTTTTACAAGAACATACAGGAAACGTGTGATGCTGCAGAATCTTCTTGTGATTCAGGGCCACAAAATGCTGATTCTCCTAATTAGTGGCTTAATGCAGCTTAATTTAGAGGAGAGCAGTGAACCATGATTTATAATGTATGTGCATCATCAATTGCATAAATCTTAAATCATTTATTACCACTAAATAATTTGCCAAAAGGTTAGAAAGCGTCTTAATGAGTGGGATAATTTCTACCTGTCACCCGTGACACCTGGGTTTGATTCTCAACTCAAGCGTGTGTGTAGGAAGCAAAGCAGAGGGTCTATCTGTCGGGGGCGTTTCCTTCCTCTTCCTCTTCTCTTCTTCTCAGTACCAGCTCTTCTCTAACTTGTGGTTGTTATTAAGGGCTGTTTCACATCGGTGTTGTCAGCTCAGCTGCAAAGAGAGGTTCGCTCACACACAACACCGCAGCCGCAGTGGAGAAAGATGTGAGGTAGAAGAGACAAACTGAAACTGGTGTCGATCAAATTGATGCTAGAAATGAGAAATAGTATCTGTGATAGCCATATTTATCAGAATCAGAAAGGGTTTATTCAGGGGATGAATCCACAGATCCCTGAACCATACAGACTTGTGGCTTTTTTTTTCAGCAGTGCATCGTTCGATAAAAATCCCTCTGAAACTCACAACTAATTTTTATACCACCTGTTCTTTGTTATTAATTTGTTACCGAAAGAACCACATCAAAACCTGGTCAGAACTAATCTGAAATGCTGCCATCACACTTAGGTTGTGTTGTGGGCTTCATATATTAGGGCTGCATTAACAAAACACCGTATATTACTGTTACAATGTTTTCAAATGTGCAAGCTAAAAGTTGCAAAATAGTTTTTTCTCTCAAGAGCAGTTCTTCAAGCTGCTGAGGGCAACTTTTAAAATGGAAGAAAGAGAGGACGTAAATAAAGAGAAGTGGTAGAATTACCCTCAATGTGAGACCGACACATTCGTTAACTTCCTCCTTATGACTGCAACAATTGGTGTTTGACCAATGAGCAGAAGCTCAGCGTGAGTGTGTGAAAGAGTGCAAGACAGAAAGGAAATGGAATTCAGACTGATTTCAAATTGGTATTTTATAAACTGCATCTTCATTCATATGTGAAACAAATGAAAACATTGGATTTTGTTTGAGGCACAAAATTCAGTCAAAGTGTGATATTTTTATTGCAAGAAAAACTAACAAATTCAGTTGTACTTCACCACATGTCAGTGATTTAATTCAGCAGTTATCAACCACCTTCGTATTTGGGTTTATTGCAGTTGTTGCAGATTATTGAATGTGTTGGATTTGACAAATGATTGCGAGACTGCAAACATCAACCACGTCGACTTTATTCCATCAGTCGACTCCGTAGTTATGGGGTTGTTTTGATTTATTGTTGAGAAAATTGAAACGGCTATTAAATATGTTCTTTATTGTCCTGTTTACACAAAAGATTACAGACAATGAGCCGGTGTTTGTGTCTTCTGGTCTTCTAACATCTCTCAGGATCTACTTCTAGTGCTGAAATGCTTAATGAATTACTCTTAGATCAAAAGGACTTAGAGATACTTTCATCTTCAGGTTGTTTTCATAAATCTCCTCGTACACACAACGGAGACGAAGCTCGGATCATTTCCAGGGTGATGATAGTCTATAGCCACAAGATGGCACCAGAGTGGCTCCCTCGCCACAAGAGCAGTAGCTTCCGCCCAAGCACTCATTGTACCTCTCAAGGAAGGTAATAGACTGTATAGTTAACGCCTGAGTAGGATTGACTCCATCCCATAAACTATACAACCTACTACCTCACCTTGCTAGGCTCAACTTCAAGCACAGCATCTTGAAACACCAGTTCTCACTCAATACGTGCTTAATTCAGAACATGATCCAAAACTGCACCTTTTAAAAACAAAGTCTCCCCTGAAGAGATTGCAGACAAAGCAGAGTTGAGTACTTGGTCCTTGAGTTCCTTCATCCATGGAGCTCCTCGTGTGCATCGCAGCAGCTCAGCCTGTCTCCTTAGGAAAGACAGTAGATTGCATAGTTATCTCAGAGGGAGGACACAAACCCCACAACTATTCAATCTACTACCTCAGCCTTAAGGACAGAGATGTATGCAGCCAGCGGTGGAAACGCATCAGTCAAACTGTGAGACAAAATGGAGAGAGAGAAAATGATCAGTATCCACCAGGAGAAAAGAACGATTGAAAAGTCTAGTCTTTATTCTGCTTAGAGGACGAGATCGTATGATTTACTACATCTAGTAAAATTCCAGATTGTGTTTAGAAGCAGTACATCACGGAAAACCTGCCAAGTAGACTTTCGAAGGATTTCTTATCAGTGTTCCAGCATTTGCGTTGCATTTCAGTAAACCTTTACAATCTCAAACAAAACCAGAAAGGTGGCTCGAGTTGGTACTTCTTTTGCATATGCAGGTGGACACAGACCCTTTTGGCCGAGGAACATCAGTTAAAACATGCACGTGTACATATGATCAAACCACATTATTCAAATGACAATCGTTATTATGGTTTGAGGAGGTCTGGTAACACTTTCAGAAGGATTTACCTTCCAGGAAAGAATAAGCCCAACCCCTTCAGAGACTCCATCACATTGTAGATTGAAAGAAAAAGCCTTTGTCCATCAGGCATAGTCATATATCTTACATCGGTCAGTGTTAGGCGAGTGTGATGGACGTTAGCGCACACTGGTGATGTACAACACAAATGCATTCTACATTAATGTCAAAATATATTTCTTTAACAACAGAAAATGTGAGTCACAGTTGGCACATAATGAACAGCAGCTGAGAAAAGAAGCTTGTTCAGTTTACACCAATGTCCTTTTGTCTCCGTTTGGTCCCGTCCGACTCTTCGACCAGAAACTAATGCAAAGCAAAGGAAGAGAATGGAAAATGGCAGAACCTCGGCCATTTTAGTGAGATGTTTGGCACCAGGACCCAACATGTGGTACAACCTGTTACCTTCTACCTCGTGCTTCAGATCCATACAGACTTGTTTCTCCCCAAAAAATAATGCTGAAGAATATTTACCTCCACCAAGGAGGAGATGTTTTCACGCCTGTTTGTTTGTTGGTTGGTTTATATGTTACAGGAAAGGTCTCCATAAAATTTGTGTAATGATCCAAATATGAGTCAGGAAAAAAAAAATGTCACTTCGGTGCAGATCTTTTGATTTCTTAAACATTTTATTCTGATTTCCCTGGGAATAATTCACGGATGTTCATTAACAAATCAGGCATATTTAGGGAGCTGCTATCTAAGCTTGATCATGATTCAGGAGACTGTTGAGCCTTGGTGGTGGTGCCAATCTAGTTTTAAACAAAATGGCTTGTTCGCAAATAAACTCCGGGAGGTAAGAGCTGCTGATTCAAAAAGGTAGACCAAGAAATCCTGCTTTCTGATTGTGTTTCGGATGTTTTAATCGAGAACTTGAAGGATTGACTTCAGAAAATGTTCATTTTTGCTCAGTGTAAAAGCCACTTCACGTCAATTGAAAAAAAGGAGACTGTTTACTGTGCCAGCCTGAGTCTGGGACCCGAGCTGGGCCGAGCCGTCTGGGCCCCGACAGAGCTGCCCATTGGCTGAGCCCACCGAGCCCAGACAGTGTTATTGTTGACGACGATGGTCAACCCATGCAAAGGCTAGGGCGCTTTGCATAAATTAGCATGTGAACTACGGTGGTTGAAAAGCGTCTGGGCAGTTCATTAACATTCTGAATTCCTCTTTGGTCTAATTAATGCTGACAGTGATTGAAATGTTTTGGCAGACTGTGCGGCGGTGGTGCCAGGCCAGGCTCACCGGGGCAGAATGAAAAGGCACCATGGCATCAGGGAGCGGGAGCCCTTAATTGAGATGTTGGATTAATCGGATGGTAAATGGTATCGAGCTCCTCTAACTGGCCGGCCAACGCAGAGAGGACGTGGCCTAAGCAGGACGGCATGCAACTTTTTATTTGTGCAAAGTTGCGTGAACTACAAACTGTGACTTAAAGCTTTAGGTTACGAAACACACCACACTGCATCAAATGTATTCACATTCTTGCATTACATTATCAATGGTCAGTCCGATTTAAACTGAGTTTATACCTCCGTCCAATGCCCAACAGTCCAATTATGAATCCACATTTAAGTTTTATTTGGAACTGAACTTAATTGCACATTACCCCATAAATATCCCAGTTTTTCCCCCCAATCAAGACCCATGAATAGTTTATTTAAGAAATCAAGTAAAATGTTGTTGTTGATACAAAAACTGTCCTGGATCCAACCCTTGATCTGTATCCACACCAAAATATTTATGGGTTCTTCCCTAAACCAGTCCATATCCTGCCACTAGGTTTTAATCTTTCCATTGCTTTTTGTGTAATTCAGCTAAAACAAACAAACTTTATGCCAATAAAAGTAAAAAGTCCTTGGAGAAGGTAAAAAATCTAAACTTCTTCCATCACGTTTGCAAACAGGTACATTTAGATTTTTCTTTTAAATTCTTAACTTGATTTTCTATAAATATCCTGTAAGTAATTGTGCATTAACGTTTAGTAACAGAAACTATATTTAGTTAACATCCCAATCAAAAATAACAGCATCTATTTTCCTATAAACCTGAAACCAATGGTTTGACTTTCACAGGATGCTCCCCCAGCTGCTGGTGATAGGAAAATGGCCGCTCTGTTGAAAAGCAGCGTAAACAACAATAACATGTTCTGGAACAAACAACATGCCAATGAACACATCGCTCACACTGTTAAGTCACAGTTAATCATATAGAAACGCCCCCAGGGTTGCTTTCTTCATCTTACGTTGTTAAAACATTATTCAAGACAAAACGACAATCTAGTAGATGAAGACACAAAAAAAATATACCCATCACAAGTTGGCGGTGATCCATGATGATCGGCGGAATTTCGGGGACGGCTGTGAGGGAGAAGACTGAGGGCGGTTCTCTTACGCGATGCTCTCCCAATATTTGGTGCCAAGAAAATCGCCATTGTCTGCGTGCCAAGCTGAATCTGAATGAGACACAAAAAGGGGATGATGTCGTGGATGCAGCATGGCAGAGTCCTCCACTGAGGGGGGGGGGGGAGGAGAGTGTTGGCAGCCAATGCAATGAGAGGATGCGGTGTAATAAAAAAGGGGGGATGACATTGCGCCGTCGGGTTCGGTGCCGTCGCTTGCTGCCAGATGCTTGGTGCAGTGTTTGCGCTATATGAGCTACGTGTTCACACGTTCCAGAGAAAGGTCCATTGTTCCATAAGCAGACTTTGTCCATATGTCGGACCGGTGGTTATGTTTAGTTTGAGACCGAGGCTCCAGTTGAATCTCATCAGCTGGGATGTATCTGGTTTCGTAAGCTCAGCTCAGCAGGTAGCTTACGTCCACCTGGAACCGCACACACACACACACACACACATCTACACCTGGCAGTAACGGTCTTATTTAGATCCTCATTTCAGAAAGATGTGTAATTTCAGTGAAGCATCAGGTAACTTTGCTGGCCTCTCTGATTGACCAATCAACATCAGCAGTAACATCACTAACGACAGCTCTGATAGAGAATTTTGTTGCTGTCATATTGTTATTTTTCCTGTAAAGTCAGGTGTTTTAACTGCTGGATAAGAAAAGTCTGTTCCAATATTTTTTTCTTGCGACCCCGTTAGTACCAGGACTCCCTTGCAGAAGAGATGTTGTATCTGATCTTTCTGTTTAAATAAAAATGAAGTTGTTCTCCCAACCCCTTGTGGGTGTCCAGACCCGGGGCTGGGACCCACTGCGCTACATAACTCAATAACTGGTTCTTATTATCTTTAAATAGACTGGGTCTGCAGTATAAGGTCAAACCACAAATTGAAGAAGAAGCATACATATAAAAAAGTATGTGTCCAGACAGGAAGTACATGTGGTGTCGAGTTTTATTTAGTTGCCATGTGACCCTGATAACACACGTACTACTTACTACCCCTTATAGGACACGTTTCAGAAAGAATACATAACCGTTTTTTTTCTGAACTACATTTGTTGGCAATGGTGCTACTACTCAACTGCATAATGGCTTTGTATTTATATAGTGCTTTTCTAGGCTTGATGACCACTCAAAGCTCTTAACAGTACAGTTCTACATTCACCCATTCACACACACATTCATACCGTGCATCTATTCACAGCACTTAGTTATTCTATGGGAGGCCATTTGGGGTTCAGCATCTTGCCCAAGGACACTTCGGCATGCAGATGGGTCAGACTGGGGATCGAACTGCTGACCTTCAGGTTGGAGGACGACCACTCTACCCCTCAGCCACAGCCGCCCATAAGCTGCCTTCTCTGTGTGTTAATGCTGCTAGTGCACAATATTGCTACTAGTGGACCTATATTATAGCATTGATGCCAATAGCTGTTATTTTATTGTTTTTGTTTTATAATTATATCAATAATAATGTCTAATGTATCATCATAAAGTACTACAGTACAGTATTTATTAAATCACACGGGTTATTAGTTTAAACGTTATTTTATTACGTTATTTTAAGTGCATTTTTTAAAAGAATAAATACTTCATCTGAGCGATAATTGAAATCTAATCTAATTCTGTGCTAAAATATTTGCTGTTGTTGCACATTCAAACGATGATGTAGGTTTGTCTCATGATGGTCTAACAGTGAGTGGGCGAGATAACTGCAGTTTGTGGTGAAAGGTTTGTTATGGGCTGTGTAACTTCCTCTTTGGGTATGCACATCACATCCATATACTGTTGTACAGTAGAGCAGGTGGATCTTATATCAACAATAACATTCCCAAGAATCCTAACTCGTGAGAGTCTTTACAAGTTCTTCTTCTGGTTTGTTTTAGTCAGCGTTACTTAATGCTAATACCGTGAGAGCCTGAAAGTTCGATGATCTCAGCAGAGCGTGTGAAAGTTCTAGTCAGTGGAGCTCGTGTTGTACGTGGCTCTTTCCTGTCTCAGGAAACCTGCCAATCTAAAATCCCCACATAGGTAAAGACACTGGTTGAACATCTGGACCATCCAGATGTTATACTCAGAAGATGTTTTTCTCAGTTAGCTTTTACTAAGAGCTTTTTTTATTAACATTTCCTGATTGGCGTTGACAAAAGGGTCGCATCAAATGCACTTTGTAGCCCACTGGTCATTTTTTTTGCTAACAAACCGGAAGAGCGGAATGTGTGTAAGCAGTGCGACCTGATAAAATCAACAGCCGACAGAAAGAAAAGAGAGAGAGACTTTGATCCTGGTCACCACGGAGTCACTCTAACCATGGGAGGAGAGCAACGCAAATAGCAGAGGATATGGCTTTCCAAACAACATGTCATCAAGCAGCATAGAAAGTTCATCTGAGGATAACTCTGGGGGGAGGGAGGAGGAAATAAGTTCAGTTTCCCTCCCTGCCCATCCCCCCCTAATCCCTCCCCCTTTTTTTCTCCATTCACCCTTTCTGTACAGTACAGTATGCCTTCATCTGACGCTATCACACACTCACTACACAAACCCCAAAAAAGCTCACTTAACTACACGCGAACCAAAACCACAAAGAAGTGCAAAACCGCGCAGCATGTGTCCATCTGGGTCCGTGTGCAGAGAACGCGTTTTTCTATAAGACATGGATTCATTCGGGGTAAAGAGCCGTCGCTTTTATGGATGTAATTAATTTTAATGTTAATGTTTCTGTAATCTCCGTACCTCTCGTGGTTGTAAAACCCCCAAAGGAACCGAACGAGCTCGATCTGAAACCAATCTTACAATGCAAGCCCCTTCATGTATAGAACAATGCTTGCAACAAACAGATCTGGTTCATACTGGTTTCTGAACACATCTATCAAACAGCAGGATTCTAGAAACAATTCAGGAGGAACACACTTTGCATGACACAGACACTTAGTTTTCTAAGACGCATATTCTACCTTTTGAAATATATATTTAAATTCTGTTTAGCCTTGGGGAGATTTTACGCTGCACCTGGTTCCAGATGTCTCACAGCTAAATCTGCAAAATATATATATAAACATATATTATAAAAATATTTAAATGACTTTCATTGCAGACTTCCCTGTTTGAGGGTTATAGGTAATAATCTCTGTCGATGCGGTGACATTTATTTGTTCGAGCCACTGGAGTTGCAGTGTCTTTAGGCCCTGACCCAAGTCATACCTTGATTTACTCTATGAGACAGTCACACAACCATAAAAGTTATTTGTAGCTAGGACATGAGTTTTATCGAACACTGCTACATAAAACAGACAATATACAGACGATTCGGTCGTTATTTCTAAATGTATTCAACCCAAGAATCGAGCGCCAACGGTGGAGAATTAAGCATCGAGTTCGGTGCAAGCATAGCAGACTATATGCACCACGTGTAACAGTAAAATAAGTTAACAATTGCAACAAGCACAAATAAAGGGAAACTCGAGTACAGAGAAGTGTATCAAGGCCCAAACAGAAGCAGAATCAAAAATCTGAAATACCTGAAGGTTACTTTTTGTAGTTCAGGTCAGGCCCGCAAAAAACGGCGGGTTAGAAAGGAGACAAGAATGCATCCACATCCCTTTCTTTCGCCTGCAAGACGAGGGAAAGGCTGAGTAGTATACCAGCGAGGAACCCCACTCGAACAGGGGCTGGGGCTTGAGAGCAGTTTCTGGGCCATGCCCTCTTCTCTGCCTGCCCACTTTTTCCCCGCTGCCAAGAAGGAGAGACAGCGAGGAGAAAGGGAGACAGGAAAAGAAATCATGAAGTCAAAAAAAAAATGTTGCCTCCACACTCCCAAGAATCCACGGGGGAGTGTGCAGAGAAGTAGAGAGAGAGCTGGGTGTTGAGGTGAAGTCACGGAGTTGGCTACACTCAAGAAATGCAGTCACGTGAAGTGTAGATTGTATGCCATCAAATAGACACTCACTTGACTGGAGGGTTTCGGGCTGGGAGGAGAGAGAGAGAGAGAGAGAGAGAGAGAGAGAGAGAGAGAGAGAGAGAGAGAGAGAGAGAGAGAGAGAGAGAGAGAGAGAGAGAGAGAGAGAGAGAGAGAGAGAGAGAGAGAGAGGTAAAGTAAAGTAAAGTATTCAGACATGAGTACTTACATGTCGCCTTGAAACGAAGCCAAAAGGTTTGATAGGTTTATCTACAGTTGGCCAAACAAGTCACTGTCAGATATTGCTTCAGCCGTTCGGAGCAAATGAGTTTACGGCTCCTCTCAGAGCCGGGCAGTAAAGCCTTTTGTCAGCAGTTGGCAACATTCCCAGGTAGTACATGCCTCACGGTTCACATTTGCGGTCATCATTCCGGACGTCTTTTTAGTTGTTCTGCACCTGCCTGTGTTCTCACTCTGGTTTGTTGCACAGCAAGACAGACGAAAAATGAATAATCCACCGGGGTTGTGATTAAATTTGACTTTAGCAGCGAATATAAACCGATGTTTGATGTCAAAATAATAGAGAATTTGATTAGGACGTTCACCACAGTATATGTTCAAGTCACACGCAGTTTAAGGAGGGATGAAGAGGAAATAAGGGCAAAGGAAGAGTCCAATCTAATCCAATGTACAAGTGCTGAAAAGGACACAATGCAAGTATGTCACCGAGTGCCGAGGACACTCATCAGTTTCTCTCCGCAGGCAATATCCAAGACAGCTTCCTGTGTGATGTCACTGACTCTTTCTTTTTTTCTTTTTTTTTATTATATCCTCACATACAGTTCAAACTGTTTCCCTCCTCATGCAGTCCTCCTTCCAAAACATGCTCTGCATATTCTTCAAGGAGGGTATCGAACGTGAATCACTGTGCTGGCTTCTCAGGCGGGTGGAACAAGAGGAGAGAAGACGAGGGGAGCCGCAAACTCCCTGTCTACAAATCTCACTCTGTGTCCCTCTCTTCCTGCTCGCAAACATCGAGCTTGTAAAAGTTTCAGCTGCAAGGGGCTTGGGCCAGCCTCCCCTGGCACCGGTTCAACAGCACTGCCTGTCTCAGAAAAACCGAGGGGACAAGTCTGCAAAGGGGAGTGCTGGCTCTTTGCACTCTCACCCATTCACTCCCCCCCCCCCCCCTCCCCTCTTTCTGTCTCTCCCTCTCTTGGGGGAGTCGGGGCGGTGACCGCTCTCAGGACTTTTTAACTCTCTGCTCCCAGGGCGATGCCAGCTTGTGCCAGCTCAGTCATGAAGACATCTGCTCTTGTGTTAGAGATCCGCGGTCATCTGGATCGCCCCGGGCTAGCAGCTCTCTGTCACGGACGCCCGTAGAATAGGAAACGCAAGCTGCAGCGCTGTTTCCTGGATCCTCTGTCCTCCATTTCAGATGTGTGTCAAACTCTCACGAGGCTCAGCGCTGCTTGTGTTACAATTCACACAAGGTTCCCGGCTGCTTTGCCTTTATTTCTTCTCGGAGTTGCTCTGGGATTCTTGGCTAAAGTTCCACATTACTTTATTCGTGAGATTTGAAAGTCGTCAAAATTGTTTCAATGCAATTTCTACACTGAAGAGCATTAAGTGGCAATACACGCAATGATAGAGTGGCTTCAAAAACACATAGCAATTTAACCTTGACCAACACTATTGTCACTTTCCAAGGGTGAGCTCTTGTTCTCGAAGCCTCTTTCCCACTTCTGTTTTCCTAATCTGCTGTGCCGAACGTATTTAATATTGGCACAACTACTTTTTCAACATTAAACCCAATACAAACTGGAATCAAGTCAAGTATTATGTAAACATTTTCACCTTCCTGCCTGGATTTATCCGAACTGTTGTCTGCGCTCCAGAAATACACTGACCCCTCACACAGCTATCGCCGCAACAGGAAACGTGTCAAAGATCACACAACTGACTGTGAGCTGTAAAAGTGAATGAGAAACAACTGCTTCTTCTCAGAGGTTTTAAAAGCACAGTTGTCTTTGGGATTTACAGTAAGGAGCGATAACTGAATATCATCCAAAAGCTTGTTCTTTAAATTTTAAGGATCGCTATATCCATTTTCAGACATGAACAGTGAAAAATATCCGGAAAACTTTTGCATATCAAGAAGCAGCAGGAGTATATGTGGGTCTGATACATTCACAACAACAGGAAAATACCTGGAACATTCAGGCAAGGGTAGAACAAAGGAGGCAGGAGATTATGTATAAATATGGCTGAAGGTATCATGGGTTTTTCTTTACAGAACATCAACACTGGTGCTGACTCTTTTCTTTAAATGCTCTTGAATCTTATAGTCCATCCAAGTCGATGTCACCTTCAGCTTCTTCTACGTGTCTCGGCATCTCTTCCTCATCCTGAGATATTCGTTTTTTCCAGTTTTGTGTACGTAGCGCATTAAAAACTTCATCAACACGTCTACTCGTTGAAATATTTCGTTTTTATTATGGAGCTGGGAGGAAAAGTTACAGAAAATATCTGGAGCAACAGCCCAAGTCTAAGAACCCCCCCGATCCAATTTGCGTTGTCCATTTTGGAGTGTCCTCATAATAAAGCATCAATGTCCTCACCCACTGACTGTACATCATGTGTATCATTGTGTATTTCAAATAACTTACCTCCCACTTCTTCTTTTCCATGGGTCACTGAGGCCAAGTAATGCACAATGGGCTGTGTAGTCATAATATGACTCCCGGTTATCAGCTGGGAGGAATTTATCAACAAGAGATACCAGAGAGGCTTGTGAGCGAAGGAGCGTTTTCAATTTGCTCCTTATTAGATTTGGCACGTCGCTGCTCGAGCCTCCACGGGGAACTTTTGTTTCAGCATTGTCTCTTATCTTCTCACCGAACTAACAAACCCACCAAACTGTCTCGTGTTATCGCTACAAATACAGAGATAACTTTGTGTTGAGAGGAACAGACACCTGGTATCTGAGATCCTGAGTCCGGAGGAGAAAATTAAGTCGTTGTAAGATACACCGAGTTAAAGCATTGAATTGTATTGAATTCATTTCCCTCAGCAAAGGCCTTAAAAGTTATTAAAAAGTGGGTGAGATGTTATAGCTATAAACTGAAAATGTGATAGTAGAGGCAGGACTTTCAGTCCAGGCCATGAAACTAGTAGTAAACTTCGCTGCTAGCTACATTAGTTGGGACGCTCAACAACTGTCAATTTTAGTACAAATGTTACTAGTTAAAGATTTAGTAATTAATTGACACACTCACCATCTATCTGAGTCCAGTTCACTTTATCAACTATGCCATAATACAAGGGAGTATTACTTCTATCAATGACGTTAGGGCCAAACACCCGGAACAGTTACGAGTTCAACTTGTCCAGATAAAAATAACTTGTTGTGTTTAAATGGTGAACCTTTGAAATGTAGCAACTGGTTTTAAAGGTTTATTTCACATCAAACTGCTTTACACAGACACATTTCTGTTAGGCCACCAATATAATAGCCACCAATACACCAGTATATATTAAGTGCTGCAACATCATAACACTAACATTGCTATTAGGGATGGGCATAATTAATCGACGATCGATTAATTGATCATTAAGAATTTCCTCGATGAAATAATTTTTTCATCGAGGAATTCGCTAATTACACATTTGTCCACGGGGGGCAGTGTTTGAAAAAAACGCCACAGTCCTACTCAGTTACCTGCGACTGGCTGCGAGTTACCGTGTAGTTCCATTTCCAAAGTAAACATGAAGAGGTCACGGCGAAGTGTTGCATGGGACCATTTTGAGTTAAAAAATGAGACAAGGAGCCTGCGACGTCAGTCCCCTCAGAGCGGGTTTTTTCGGCGGCTGGACTGACGGTCACCAGGCTGCGTTCGCGTCTGACCCCAGAGCAGTTTAACATGCTCATCTTTCTCAACACAAATCCGTAGGCTGGTGCTGAAGTTGTATGAGAGTTACTGGTTATTTTTATGAAGCTTTCTCGACTCAGTACCTTGTTTGATAGTTTTGAGTTACATTTGGCAAAACCTGTCAGACCTAAGTATTATATATTTGTAGTTGTTGTTTAACATTATGTTTTTTTATATTATTATTATTTTATTTTGGAGAAAAAAAAACGAGGGTCAGTTGTGTTTAGTAGCACCAGCTTCTAGCTGTCGGCTCCGCTGTTTAAGATGACGGCAGCGCATATTTTGTTCATCTTGTAATAAAGATCTCAATGAGGAAACACGCTTTTTTTTCCCACTGCATTTTAATGTAGCTTATAAATAGTGAATTTTTGAACTTGAAAATATTAATGATTCATCGAAAATTCGTCATTAACTCTCCCGACGATCGACGAAGACAATTTAATCGAACGCCCATCCCTAAGTGCTATGCTATCATATTAAAGTTTGTTTATAATGTAATAATTGTTTAGAGATGTGTTTACACCATTGTTTGCATTGTTAGCATTAGCTTTAGCTAATTATTAAATTTTTGAATTTTCAATATAAAAACTGGCGTAGGTCTGAACAAAAGCAGATATGTGGATATGACAATGATCCTCAGTTTTCACCACCATCCTGCTGACAAAGATTTTACACTGAAAACATAAATCAATATCACTAAAAACTGATGAGTGAATTATCTAGTATTTATTTTGTTGTACAGACTGGGAGAGGTTTCAAAGGCCAGATATAGACAAACACACCAAAGTGTTCAAATGCTATATTAACATCCTCGTATTTCATGTCATCCCAACCAAACAACTAAAAACATTTGCAAATGCTGAACTAAATGAGTTACTGCTGATATAAAGAGCTTCTTGGAACTTGAATTAAGTGTCAGATGTCAGACGCACAGGAGAATTAATTCAGACACGCAGTACACTGAGCAGGGAACGAGCTACTTGAGGACAACGATAGGGAGGCGTGGTCCGGAGTCAAAACAATGGTTGGCTTCAACCTCACTATAGACGAGCTTTGGACAAACATCACAGTTTGCCAATGGCTTCCAATGCTTTTTGCACGTGATGAGTCTGATAGACCATCTCAACCCCCACTGTCTGCTGATTTATCATCTGCCTTTAATAATGTCCAGGCAGATCTATTGAGAAAAGCAGCTGGGTTTAAAATCACATCTTCACAAGATGGATGCACTGCTTCTTTCCCGACAGGCAACAGGACATGTGTTTATACCACATGTATGGAGAACAATTATCTTTCATCTGCCTGGGGCTCCAGAGGGTTGTGTCTTCTCACCTATGCTGTTCACATGGTAAAGCAGAATCCACCAGGATAACTGCGCAGCGACGGCCTTTCAAGTGAGGATGAGACGGGTTATAGATCTGGCATTAACCACTTTGATAACTGGTGTGAAGACAAGTCACTGGTTTTAAATAGATCATGAATTTTAGAAGAGCTACTCTGCTACCTGTGATTATAAACAACACAACCGAGAGCATACAAGTAACTTTATTTGTACCTGTAGCCTGCTCTGGCTAGCTTTTTCCAAGATTACCCACCCTAGCTTTAAGGAAACCTAGAAGTTTTAAGGTGGACTGATCTCGGCTGACAATGACCTTTGGATGAGTTTTCTTTAACTATGTGACAGAATAATTAAACTGTTACTTATATGACAAACCAGCACACCATCAACTTACTCACAAGATTACTACAGAGCCGATGATCCTCTGTGGTCTGAAAGTGTGATCTTATCTTTGAGCTGAAGATTAAAAGAGGCATCACATCATTCATCCCATTCAGCTACATAGCATTTTAAACCTTGGTTGAACTTTCAATAATGGTCCTTTATTAATCTCCTTAAATTAAGCTTTTGCATGCTTATTTTCTATATGATGTCATTGTCGGACATTTATGAGATATATATTTTGTTATACCCTTTGTGCAATGCATATTCCCAGAGGGAAAATAAAGCTTTCATTCATACATTCATTCTGTAATGACTTTTTTTTTCTCTTTCTCTGTAAGCGGGGGCTTCGGGTTCAGAGTTCTGAGAAACTCCGATTTGAATCAGGATTCAACTCCACAGCTCTGGAGGGGGAAAGCCCGATCGCTCTGTTTTTCATCGATGTGGATTTAATTCTGTTTGATCATGAGCTTGATCCCTATATGACCAATGTTCCTCTCTGGATAGACAGTCATTTATTTGTTCTTTTTATAAACTAGTTCTAAAATTGACATATGGGGCAGTGTGACTTTCTTTGACTCAGTGTTGAGACTGTGAGGTCCTTTCTACAACCCCACAACCCTCTGCTCTCTGAATAGCATCTTTCCATATGTAATAAAGAGACCTCCTGCCATTGTCTTTTTTTTCTTTTTTTTTAACCCTCCGCATTCCTGTTACAGTTCCTCCTTTGGGAATAGACTCATTTAACCCAGATTTTCCGGTTTCTTCTTCATTGTTTGTCCTTCCTGAGATATGGGCCCTCTCTGAGTTGATGATTCACCGGCCTGTACAGTGCCACTGAGTTCACGTCCCCACCGATGCGCTGGTTCAGCACTAAACCCACGGGGGAACAAAAATATCATCATCGGAGCCCCTCCTCAAACACCGGTCACTGCCACTGGAAGCTGTACCTTATATGTATTTAACATAATTCTTCTTGGCTTCGTGTTTGCACAACTGCTTTGAATGGTCCCTGTTTGGCCACAACTTTGATTAATGTGTTTTCATTTCCTTTCCGGCTTGTTGTTACAGTTGTCGGTATAGTAAGAGCTGGTTTTACAGCCTCTCTGCTACGGGGCACTCTCTTGCACCACCTAGGCTCTGTTTACTTTCTTGCTTGCAGCAATAAAACACAACTGACATGAAAATGATTTGGAAAACGCAGCGTGTGGCGAGAAAGGCTCTGTGGTGTCTGTCTCTTTAAGATCTTGATGGCTTCACTGCTGCTCCCTGGAGGTCACTGGCCTTCCTTAGGCCGCCTGCCAACGGCCATGTCACTGTCAAGCGTTTGCAGAAATGCCAGCAAAGCCATTAGTCTGGACCCTTTTCATCAGTCAGCAGACTGGACAGCGTGAGCAGCACAGCGATGTGCAGAGACAAAGGGCCTGGCCTTTTAAAACGAGCAGACTGCCTTACTTCTTCTTTAGTTCCTGCCACATGTGTTACTGTTCACCTCAGCTGTGATCAGTCTCCTCCCCTCTGCTGTGAGACTCCTTGAGCCGGCACAGGACTCCCATAGAAAACCACCATTCCCATGGATAATTATACATTTCCAACGCTGCTGCTGAGGCCTGGTCAGTCATTTTTCATCTATGCGTAAAATGAAATTACCGTTCAGTACTTCCATGTGCCCTCTAGTGCCTCCCAGCTGCTGTCCTGCATCGTGTGTTTTGTCTCTTGGGGAACAGCAGCATCTGGTGGCCGACTGAGGAAATCACACTCTTAACTCACCATATTGGCACCTATGACTCTGCTGATTAAAAGAGGTTCACATGTTTTCAGCATTGTCCTGCTTCACAGATCAAACACAGGCCAATTAGTATGTTTAAAACATAACTGTAGCTGTTAAAGTGAAGAACCTTCCTTTCTCACATTTCTACTGTTGCACCCTTGTTTTCCTCCAGCTTGTCTATTGCAAGATGTTCCTGTCATGAACCACCTGCTCCCATTTTAGGCTCTTGTTCGTTTTAAATGTGTTTTTGAATGGTATTTGTTTCTCCTGAAGCTGTTTCACTTTCCTGTAAAGTATCGATCAAATCGATCAATCAATCAAATTTTATTTGTACCCTTTTCCACAAATCAGAATCAGCCTCATAGAGCTTAACAAGGTGGGACATCCTTTGCTCTTAATCCTATGCAAGAGTCAGGAAAACTACAAAAATAACCTTAAAGCAGTGAAAACAACAACTTAGAAACTTTAGAGCGAGTCGCATGTGAGGGATCCCTCTCCCAGGATGGACAGAAGTGCAATAGATGCAGCTTGTATCAGAGCACCTCAATAAAGTAACAAAATTACAATAATCATGAGAAAGGACAGTTTCTAACATAAACGACAGAGATGAAGGACGCAGCAATGACAGTTATTTATATTTATATATATATATATAATATAATGACATATAATGACAGTATATTTTAACCTGAAACATTGTTTGTTTTTTTCTTTTTAGGAAAACTCTCTCCATTAAATCCCTAGAAATGCTCACAGATGGTGAGTGGCTAATTAGAGTAATCCTATTTGAAGGGTCAGGGCTTCCTGGTTGTGTGGGAGTCGATGGGGGGGGGGGGGGGACCTGTTTTGTTAAAAATCCTCTTAGAAGTCATGTCATGTGACTGTGTCTGCGAGCTGCAGGATGTGTATGGAGACTTATGGGCGCTCACAAGCTGGATGGAGTCAATCCCACTGCAGCCTGACGAGACCCCCGCCTGGTGAGACACTGTGTTCATGCATGGTGGACAGTACACGTTCACGATGAAGTACCTTTTACATAAATGGTTTTAATGTCTGTGATACATCAGCCAGAATCCTCTCTTTCTTTTGTTTGTTCATTGAGACCAGGATGGGGGATGTAACCTATTTCCACACCAGCCATGCCCCTCCACAAGCACATCGTCAAAGAGGCCTGGACACGCGACAGGTGAGTCAGCGGCAGCAAACAGCATCACAGACATCTGTCATGAGAGCGTTTGATTCTATGTGTGTGATCAACCCTCCGTGTGCCTTCCCTCAGCCCCACCTGAGGCCCTGTGGTTTTCTGAATGGTTATTCCTGCTTCCACACCCACTTTCCTCGGAACTAACCAAGTGGTGCTAAACCAATAAGTAGCAAGGGAAAGCTTTGTTTGCCGCTGTCAGGCAGAACTGCTCGGGCCTGATTCCCATACCCTGTGTGACCTATTAATGTAGAAATGACTCCACAGAGCTCTCTGCCTGTGGGAAGGGGAAGATCAGAAGCTGTTCACACAGTCACGGCGGCTGGTTGTCGAAAATTGGTGCACGATGGCTATATGGATAATACAATCTTATTATACATATTTTTATACTATTTAATTCCATCTCCCCATGTGACTGTTGGTAAACAAAATTAATTTCTCTCTCTCTCACCAACATGGATAATGTTATAAACACTTAGCTTTTATAAATGTCTCCCTCTTGAACCGGCAGCAACCAATAGGCTCACATTCAAAATGTTGTGTTGTTGTTGTTGTTGTTGTTGTTGTTGTTGTTGTCGTTGTCGTCGTTCTCATCATCATTTGTGTGATCACATGTTTCTAATTTATTTTGCCCCAGGTTTCAGGAAGATGAAGATTCTGATTCGTCCCTGCAGCAGCAGCAGCAGGTTCAGGTAAAGTGAAACAGAAAATCTCTCTCCCTCAGTTGAAATGAGGATCACAGATGCTTCTTATGTGTGAAGGAAGTGAGTCTGGACTAACATCTTGTTGGTTGACGGCTTTGTTGTAGCTCAAGAACACTGAGTTCCTGGTGTGAGGACAACACATAGTGATAAACAAGTCTTCTCCTCCCTCCTCCTGAGCCTTTGTTGGTTTCTCCCGTTGACGTGTTTCCACAGAGCAGATGGCTTTACACATAAATCCTATTAACAACTTTCTGCTGATGGAGAAGCAGTGACTACGGGCCTCTCTCACTCTTTCATTATCTCCAGTGAGGAGTCTGTATTTTTTTAATTTTCTAACCTGTGAAAAAGGAGAAGTGGTAGAGCTGACCACACCATGTCTGCAGAGAAGGTAAACCAGTCGCGTTGTGGATGTTTTTATTGAGTTTCCACGCATCTCAGTGTTAATTTAGAAAATCGTATGATATTTTGAGCGTGAGGCCTAAAGGAAGACTTAAGACAATTCAACCGTTGCATTTTTCAAACAACAATATTCGACATATGCAGATATATCCAATCAGGGGGGGAGTGCATTCATTGCATGATCATTATCAATCTATTTCCTTGTATCTCAAATTTTTATTTGTGTTATAGTATCCTTTGGTCATTAAAAGTTAATTCTGAAGACATTCTTATAAAACTATTACGTGGATAATAATCTCTGACCCGTATGTGAGGTAACTGTTCCAAATGCCAGCATGGGAGGTTTTCCATCGGAGTAAGACAGGTTGTCCACCAGAGACCTTCTACAGACATTCAACAGGGAATCGTCTCTGTAGGCAGCTCCACTGTAGCTTCTCCTTCTCCTCCTCCATTGACTTGAATCTCAGTTGATGATGTCTAAACCTATGGAACTCATCTGCTGAGCAACTCATCTGCAAAAGCACGCATGAGAGATTGAAGTAATCCAGCCACCATTCAGCAGTGCTACTGTGGTGATGCCTGCAACAGCATTGACATTGTTATGCTGTTTCCTTCTTAAAGGCCTTTAAGGTTCTTTTCCTCTTTTATTGTGTATTATCATATTTTAGAGCAATTATCATTTTCTGGGGGTCATGCAAATCTGACATCACCAAATGCAGAAGGAAAATGTTTGTTGTTTTTGTGCCATTTTGAAGAGGATTCATCAAATCTAAATCCTCTTTGTAGCTCCAATTACCCAGAATGATGGTTTCAGCTCCTCCAGTATTTTACAAAGCAAATTATAAATATTTTCATGCACTCACCTAAATTCTGAGGCCACTTTCAAAAGAGATATCTACTGTTTTCAATATGTTGTTGTCGAAGAAATTTAATACAAAAAGAAAACTAGCCATGGTCGTAGGTCGAAGTATGATTTCAACTGATAGCCAGTTAATTATAATGGCCTTCTCTTCTTTTATTCAACGGATTCCAGTTTGACAAATACCAAATCATTACTCAGACTCGTGGATTGTCTGTGGACACAAATAGACCTCCATCGTTGCAGGATCTACGTGTAATAGGATTACCTTTACTGTCTCTGCTGGCCGCCATCACACTGACCTCCTTCTGTAGCATGGGACTGTGGCACTCCACAGCTTACTCCTCAAACTCAAGAAGCACATGTTGTTCCCTGTAGCACAGATGACTGTATACAAGTGGAAATGATCGCATACACACGGACCAGTGCATCAGTGGGTAGATGTAGTGTGGGAGGGTGAAGGGTCACAGGTCTGAACCCCCTTTACACTTTATCTTAAGTGTTTGTCTAGAAGGGCCTGATGGAAGACAGTGTTACAGGCCATGAAGAAAGAACTGCAAACTGGAGCTATAATTTCATTTTGAAAAAATACAGTTTATATGGACATATTTCATACAGACTGACATTTAAATACTGCTGGGTCGCATTATGTTCTCCTCAGGCATCTCAGCAGTTTTCCGTTTTGTTCAGTTAATTTTTTTTTAACCCTCATAAAGTCATTGACTTGAAGTCGCATGTCTGTGTTTGCGATTTGCAACCATGTTGTTTGTATATTAGCATTTTGTGGTACTCAGGAGGAGGCCTGAGCAAGTTACATAAAATGGTCACAGAACTTTTTTTTTTTTTTTTCTATTAGGAAAACTCAGCAAATATTAATAGATTTTTCAGTTCTAAAAAGTTCTCACTGTAATCACTTTGTGTTGTGGTACTTCACTGACCAGCTGTAACTAAACATGTCTGTTTACTCTTAATAAATACAAGTGGGCTTCTGCAGCTTTAAGTACAACCTTGCCAGAAACTAAATATATCAATATATGTTTTTGTTATTGGAGTACGAGTATTTATCTTAAAATTTAATGATGATGGAACATTGAATGAAGAGATGCCATTTCATAATGGGTTTACATAATTCAATTCTACAAAGGTAACATTATCATTTTTCTTTCCCCCCCACGCCGCCCTTCACATCTGTCTTTGTAATGGTGAGTTTTTATTATCAATTAAGAGTTAGTTCATCCTCCAAAAAGAAATGTTTTCCCCAAATTGAAGGTCAGGTTTTCTTTCTTCTCCTCGCATTGTTTCACAAGTCTTTCATAGAAGCCAAAAAAGAAAAGAGAAGAGGCCGACGTCACAACAGATGCCAAGTCGAACGGAACCGAAGCCAAACCCAAAAAAACAAAGACCAAGAAAAATGAGGATGCTTCAGAAGAGGACAATCCAGCCGTCCAAAGTGAGATGCACTGAATAAAGAGTGACATTTTTTAAGTGTTATATTTAAACACGATATTTAACATATAGTATTATCTAAACACGTTAGTGACATCGATGTTTCCTTCTCAACATTATAGATGGAAAAAAGGTGAAGAAAAAGAAACCAGAAAAAGACAAGGACGACCCAGAAAAGGACAAAGTGAAAGAGAAAGAACTGAAAAAGAAAGTTAAAAGTGTACCAAAAAAGAAGAAAGGTGAGTTGTTTTCACATGGAAACTGGTGTAAAAAGAACTTAATTAAATCAAATGGGTATTAATATACAGTATTAAGGCAA
The DNA here is from genome assembly GCF_947347685.1 of Pleuronectes platessa. Lineage (NCBI taxonomy): Eukaryota > Metazoa > Chordata > Actinopteri > Pleuronectiformes > Pleuronectidae > Pleuronectes > Pleuronectes platessa. The sequence continues at coordinate 7,006,875 of NC_070627.1, read as the reverse complement.
TTATCCCAGAACAGACCAGAAATGTTTTTTGATTAAAAAAAGTTTGCCATCTTTCACAGGATCAGGCACAGACGATGAGGACGATAATGGCGGAGAGGACACCCCCAAGAGGAAAACCAAGAAGAAGACGACAAAGGACAGCTCTCCTACAGCAAGTTCCACCAAAGACAAGAAAGCTAAATCTAAAGGTATGACAACAAGCAGCAAAACACTCTTCTATTCTAAAAGTATTACCACACAACAGTAATGAGACCAGACTAATGTTGTTGAGAGGATAAGATGATTTGTTGTGTAACGGTGAGAGAGCAGGAAACACTCACAGAATCAAACGTTTAAGTGAGTAACTCGCCCTTAAGTGATTAATGTGGAAAATGTAAACAAAACATTTATCTTATTCCTTGCCAGGATTAATTGGATTCTTTCTTGGCCCTGGTCCCTTCCTTCCAGTAATAATTATTAAGAAACACTGATTAGCGAACTGGTTTGTTCACCTGTTGGCAAAACTGACAAAAAGATTGCCTTAAAGGGATAGTTCACTTTTAATTATCATCATTATCTACTCACCACTATGTAGATGGAGGAGTGGGGGTGAAGTCTTTGAGTCCACAAAACACTTCTGGAGTTTCGGGGTAAACAGCATTCCAATACAATTGAGTTAGATGGCGTCTTCAAACATTCCTCCATTCTGCTCCTGTGGTGTCATCCAAGTGTCCGTAAGCCCCCACGTTCAAATTCGTCTCAAAGCGCCATCATTCAACGTCATCTTCAAAGAAGAAGCGATGCTACCATGCGCCACTCGTGTAGCCCTGGGCAAGAGCGTGTGTGCAGTGTGTACATTGTGTAGGGTGTGTACAGTGTGTGTAGGGTGTGTGCAGTGTGTGTAGGGTGTGTACGTGGGAACGTGAACACAGATATTTTAGCCCCTTGAAAACTGAAACAAAAGAGAAGTTATTAGATATAAAAGTTACGTGGAGTTGATTTTAACTGTTGAGAGGAAGTTTTGGTTGAAAGACAGTTGTGTCTTTGCCCCCATAGCTGCATCTACAGTACAGACAGTATACAAGATGGACGACATGACAACTACACACAAATTAAGCCAATCTTGGGCCAGTCATCTTAGTGGCTGTAGTATACGTCATAAACCCCAAGGCCTTCACTTGGGTAGTTTGGACATCGCTCAAACTAGAAAGTAAGATATGACGACATCAAAGATAATTTCTGTCATTTCATATCTGAGCTTTAAGCTTTGGTTTTCTGCTGAATTTGGTTTTAATTAGTTATTAGATCATCATGATTGGCAGCTGAGACAAAAAAGGGCAAGAGCATATACGCCATGAGACCTTGATACAGCTACTTTAACTGACGATCACTACTGCGCAGAATATGGATTTCTCAATTATGTCAAGATGGCAGCACACATATCTGGGATATTTTGGCTTAATTATTATGGAGAAGTTTTGTCAGTCTAACACCGTTCTAATGTTGGCATTTAGCAAAACATCAACACCAATGATTTTTGGTACAGAGAGAATAGTCTTTACTTTGTTGATCCCTTTTTTAATCTCACACCCTTCTTGGACCAAGTTTTGCAAATCTTTAATAATAATAATATTTTCAAATGTAAGCATGCTAAAACGCTAGACTAAAACTATTGAAAAAATTATGCCTCATTACCATCAGCAGCATTAACAATTACAGACCCAAGTCGTGTTAGCATACTCATCGTTAAATTCACCAAACCAGTTCCACCAGTGATAAAACTGCAGATATTTCAGTTATTCAGCAAAGCATGTTCAGCACTGGGCTCCCAGATCTTTCCTTTGGGAATAAAAAACATATTTTGACACGCCTTCTTCTCAAGAATGTTACAGTTTGCACTTACAAGTTTCTGCTATCTTGAGATAAGAATCAGTAGAGATTGACCTTTTTTTTTCACTGGAAACTGAGCTAGTTATCTCTTCCCAGTTGAAATGATTGTATAATGTAGCCTGGAGCGTTGGCTGGATCATCTCCAGAACTCCTGCCTGTGAGCTTAACTTAACCTTCCTCTCTCCCTTTGATCGGCCTTCAGTCATTTCAGAAATACCTGCACTAACTTGTGTTTGAGGCTCCAGCTCCTTGAGTAATGTGAAGGAAAGACAGCTGTTCTGTTTAAAGTGACCATGGAAATACAATAGATTGAGTTCAAGCAGAAGACTGATTTAAGCTGTGTATTTGTAAAGCTACTGTTGGAACCTGTCTGCTGAGCTACACTGATGCAATTTATAGATTTGTAAATTGCATCTGTAAGATTTTGCATATTAAGTCTGGGTTCAGTTAACATTTCATTGGTTGTCCAGCTGTCTTGAACTCTCTTCCCTCCTCATCTTTCCAGTAGGTTTCATGATAATCTGTCCTGTAGTTTCTGTATAATCCTGCCAATTAACAGACTCACATGAAAACATAACATCCTCGGTGAAGGTAACAATTAAGAAACAGGGTAAATTGGTTTGTGTACAAACAGGAACAAACAAACATGTTAGGAAAAGGAATTTCAAGTGTGTTTGGTTTGGGAACCAGATTTGTGAGAACCACGAGAACCATGATTTAATAATATTCATTATCCAAAAGACACTTTAATTTGCTCTTCAAACGGATATAATCAATGTGTTTGTTTTAAAAAAGGATACCATGACTATTTAGTCTGTGTTAAAATGAGCATTGGCTACATGTTCCAACGTTATTTAGTCTTCCAGCTAATTGTTTTGTTTTCCAAATCCAGCTAATTGTTTTGTTTTCCAAATGCAACGTTGCAACTTTTATTGTTGTCGTTTTCCAGCAAGTAGTTATTTTGAGCTAAAAAGCCTTGAAAGAAGAAAACAGACCAAATGTCACTTGGCACTTGGCCGCTGAAGAACCAGATGTTTCCCTCTGGAGCTGGTGACTACTCTACAAACAGGGCTGGAACTAGAGTGGACAGAAATAACTGATACTTTAAATTAATGACAAGAACTGGCAGCAATTCAAGATATAAACTTAAAAGGGGGAAAGTACTTTTTGTCCATGTTGTGTTTACAACATGTTAGCCCCAAGTATCCAAACCCAGACCATCATTCATCTGTCATATATCATTTGAATACTGTCAAAGGGAGACAAAGATTAAACCTTAGATGTTACAGGGTTTGGAGGAGACATTTAACACTAACTGGTCAATTCAATATTCACCAGGGACTAGACCTCTTCTGATGAAGTGCCTACCTCAGCAGATATTTAACCATGTGCTTTCAATCCCCACTGTTCATTGATGCTGGAACTACACAGGCGGTAGAAACGGCATGGAGCAGCAATCACTCAGCTAGTCGAGGTGTGAGGACGTGTTGGGACACGTTTTAAGAGCGAGCGCTGACAGTGTTCTGAGAGTGATCCGGGTCTGAGGACACAGCACTTGCGCCACGATATCTGAGAGAGGAATTTGGCCTCTTTTCTCCAGGACGTCTTCCGAGTTAGGAATTCTAGGTTTTAGCTCGAATCCATTGTATGAGGACACAGGAGAAAAAAGAGGGAAGTTCTTGGTCTTACTCGCTTACACTAAAAAAGTATGACCCTGACCTAACAGATATAATAAAGGCAAGTCCTGGTGAAGCCAAAATCCTTCTCACCAGTTAACTGCAACAAGAAACTGTAAGAGCAGATTTAAAATATCAACCTTAGTTTGCTCACTACAATTAAGACACATGTCCAGTATAGTACATGAAGGAGGGAGATTTACATTATTTTCCTTTTGAAGGGAATTGATAACATGTTCTACAAAATGTTGCTTTTGTCAAATTTTTCAGACGACAAAGATTCCGATGGAAAAGAAAAGAAGTCCAAGTCGAAGGAGAAGGAGAAGAAGAAAGAGCCAGCTTCACTGTTCCAGATAAATGGAGAGAAAGAAACAAAAAGCAAGAAGAAAGGTGAGACTAAACAGTTTCAGTAATCCCATTTGACTGGCTGTGAGACTTTACATGTTGTGTGATGCTGAAATGACAAAACGTTGACTCTAAGTTTAACTTGAATGGGAAAATCTTTTACGCCTCGTCCCATCGAGCAGCTGCTAAATCAGACAGCGACGACAGCGAAGAAGAGACAAAGTCGACCAAATCGAAGAAGAAATCCAGTTCGGGGTCTACGTCCCTGTTTCAAACATCAGGAGACAAAGACAAGGACAAAGACAAGGACAAAACCAAGAAGACGAAGAAGAAAGGCAAGTTTAGAAGTAACGTATTATTCTGCTCCTCTGTTTGAGTCAATGACAAGTAAACAACACGTCTGTTGTGTGTTTCAGCCAAGGCAGATGCGAGTGAGGATTCTGACTCTGAAAAAGAAGAAAAATCCAAGAAGAAAAAGGGCAAAGGGAAGAAGAAAAAGGTGAATTCCCACAAAATTGACCCATTTATTTACAGGCGGTCAAATAATTTCAAATCAAATGGACTATGTGGAAAACCATCAGTGGGTTTAAATCCACTATTTATGCTTCTCGATCAGGAGAGAGCTCCGTCGCCTGAGATCGAGTTTGACAACCTGGAGAGCTTCGTGATGGAGCCGGCTCCACAGGGGGTGACCATCAAATGCCGAGTGACTCGAGACCAGAGAGGGATGGACAAGAGCCTCTACCCGCTGTACTACTTTCATCTAGACAATGAAAAAAAGGTCAGGAAGGGATCTGTGCTGGAGTTTGAAAGTTTGCATGTTTTACAGCGATGCAAATGAGCAGGTCTCATGTAAATAACACCCAGAGATCACTCCTGTCAGTAGTCCTATTATTATTTTATTTATGACAGCTTTAGGGACGTGTGTTAATAGACACACTAGTTGTTTAATGTTTTCTTTTCAGTTTTATTATTCTGAAATGTCTCCTTGTCTGTTTCTTTGCAGACGTTCCTGTTGGCCGGCAGGAAAAGAAAGAAATGTGCAACTTCTAATTACCTCATTTCCATCGACACCACAGATTTATCGAGAGGTGGAGAGAACTTTGTTGGGAAGCTGAGGTACACAGTACACACAATTCATTCAAAAGCTGCCTGGATAAAGTGTATTATCTGCTGAGTTTTCTTTTCTACATTTCTCAGGTCCAATTTAATGGGGACTAAGTTCACAGTGTTCGACAACGCTCTGAATCCAGAGAGAGCTCTTCCAGACATGTCCAACGCACGGCAGGAGTTAGCAGGAATCATCTATGTAAGTCGTCTAACGGCTCCCTCTTAGATTATGTACTGTACGTCTATTATATATATATGTGTACATATACACACACACATAAATGTATTGATATATGTATAATTTTACTCATTTCTGTGTTCAGGAAACAAATGTTTTAGGTATGAAAGGACCCAGAAGGATGTCCATCATCATTCCAGGGATGAACAAGGACAATGAGCGAGTACCGCTCCGACCGAGAAATGTAAGATCGCTTCTGTTTCGTTGCTCTATGGTTGTATTTGTATCTCTGTATTCATATTGCCTTGAATAGAACAGACAACAAAACATATGTGTCATCATGTTATAGAGCAGACCAGAACATCAGGAGCAACACAGACTGTAATTTGTTAAAATAATAGGGTTGGTTAACTGTATGTTTGGTGTAACAGAGAGAACACGTGTCCTAAATACACACACAAACAAACACAACATAACTCCAAACATCAGTCTTCTTCACTGGTATATCATGGTCATATGTAACCCGGATGGCCCTCAGAGAATATATACCTCCACCAAACACACACTTATAAGCGTTTTCAGTCATGAAGTCCGTATAATGTCCAGACGTGACATTTGCAGCCCTTTCAGATAACCTCCAGAGTTCATTGCATGTCTGAAAACATTTTTAGATATCAGCTCCATAAATACGCCTGATTTTAGTCATCAAGATCCATGAATTTGAAAACTGGTGAAAAAATGTCTATAAACACTAACTCTCACAAAGTTAAAGACAGTGATAAATAACTCCCTGGATCTGCCTCTTTCTCTGGATTCTTGTCCCATCATCTTGAGTTCTATGGAAATCCATTCAGTAGATTTTTTGCTTAATCCTGCTGAAATAAAAACGAGTGGTCCGAGGTAATTTGCCAAGAGAAGGATAAAAAGAGCAAAGTGCTTTAGAAAGAAAGGAATAAACCTCTTTCAGCAAACAAAGTGTGTGTTGTTGGGATTATCAGACACACACTTACTAACTGTGACTTGTTGGTTTGTGTGCGTGAGGCCGAGACCATCAGATGATATCCATACTGCCCACAGCTTGATTTATGGAATGCAGTGTGCTCATTATGAGGAGCAACACAAGGCCAGTGTGTAAAAAACCGCGATGCTCTTTGTTGGTGTTAAGTGACTTTGTGTTTTTCATCCCAGGAATTTGACGGCCTGTTGATAAGACACCAGAATAGACGGATGGAAAATCTGATCGAGCTTCACAACAAGACGCCAGTGTGGAACGATGAAACGTCGTCTCACGTGCTCAACTTCAATGGCCGCGTCACCCAGGCCTCCATCAAGAACTTCCAGATCGTCCACAGCAAGGACTGTGAGTGGAGGGAGGGAGGGAGGGAGCGAGGGAGGGAGGAATAGATAGATGGGTAGATGGAGGGATGTCTAGGGAGAGAGAAAGAAAGATAGAGATGGAGAGAGAGAGATTGATACAGAGAGAAAGAGATATAGGAAGAGAGAAGTATGGAGAGAGATGGTGGAAATAGAGAGCCCTGAACAACATTTCTCACTTTGAGCACAAGTGTGAGTTAAATATTGTGAAATGTGTGTAACAGCCTCGGCAGCGAAGGATCAGACATGAACACGGAGACATTGAACGCGTGTTGTCATTTCGATTTGCCCTTTTAGATTACTTCGATAAATACCTTGAGTAGGTTTCCTTTAATTTGTTAAAAATATATGAATGCAGCTTCAAAGAATTATGATTCATTTATACAAGAAAATTTGGATGAGCTAATTCTACGTTCTATGGGAGAGGGGTCTTGGCGTCATATTTGTCGGTAAAAACAAATTATTAGAACTCTCAGTAAAACTGGAGGTTAATCGTCCCTTGTGTCCATGGCAGTCATTCATTTAGGTTTTCTCTTCTTAAATGTAGTATCGTAAAAACAATAACTTGAATATCCGCGGTAGATTTGATACTTTTGTCCGTCCCCCTGCTGCTCTACCGAGACATCACCCTCCTACTTGAAGGTTCCGGACATTCTCCTGTTGTTCCGCTGCTCCATTTTATACACAGTATATATTAGGCTGTATGTTTATATCCAGGGGTCATGTGTGTGTCTGTCTATCTGAACTGTTCCTTGTCTTTTGCAGTGGACTACATTGTGATGCAGTTTGGACGGATAGCCGATGACATTTTCACACTGGACTTCAGCTACCCGCTGTGCGCGGTGCAGGCCTTTGCCATCGCGCTCTCCAGCTTCGATGGCAAACTTGCCTGTGAATAACTCCCAGTATCTCACACACACAAACACACACACACACACACATACTGAAACCACTGTGCAACACGCACGCCCAAGCTGACACCCGGCCAAGCCCAGGTCTGTGGACGTTGCCTTCAACACTTCCCGTGATGGGCACTGATAACGAAGAATGGTTCTTGAATGTGGCTGCTGCCGGGCCGTCACGTTTTCTGGGCGTGTGAGTCCCAGCAGGAGCAAGACACAAAAAAAAGTTGCCCTCGTTCTATCGTTCCATCTTGACACTGGAGAGTCCTGTTTTTTTTTTGTCCCAGTAATTCAACGAATCACACAAAGGTTTTTACACTCTTTGAAAAGACTTCTGTGACCGGAGTGTATTTTTTTTACGGGGTTACCAATGCACCTTGATGGCGAAGGTGTTTCAAAGATTACTAACATTGTTAAAAGATGTTTGAAAAGTGTTGTGATTTGGTTTTTTTTGTGCTGTTTTGAATTGTACAGGGCTTTATTTACAATATCAAGAGGACACACTCATGGGTCAAATGTGACTTTTGAATACCTGTTAAAACTTTAATCACAATGAGAATATAGAATTTCTTAAAGGCACAAATCTCATTATGATTGGAATAATTTTACTTACAGTGGTCGCACACAACAGACCGTCCCTATCTTAGTGACTTAATCAGTTCCAGGTATCAGGTATTGTTAGAGTAAAAATGTAGAAGTTGAATAGATTGAAGAGGAGTGTCTAGTTCCGTTCATGTAGATTTTTATATTTGTATTTTTCTGAACACTGCCTTTGTTGCATTGTTGGGATTATTGTGTTAATGTGATTAAATAAAGCAAGTGAATTAAATTTCCTTCAAAACACCATCAGCATTTATTCCCTCCACCGAGGAGGTTACTTTTATACCACTGTCCGATTGTTTGTTTGTTTGTTTGTCAGTAGGATTGCACAAAAACAACTGGATGGATGACAAGGGACATTGGTGGCAGGGTGTGGTGCAGTTCAGTGAAAACTCTTTTACATTTTTGTGAAGATCTGATCTGATTACATTTTAACCAATTTCCCAGTAGATAATTTATTGATCTTGAACATTTGGGGACTGATATATCCACGAGTGTGTACAATATATGTTGTATAGCTGAAGGTCATTGTAGTTTATTTAATCGGTGCATTTGTTTGCAGAATTAGATTTAAACCTCAACATGGATGTCCAGTAAACAGATTGGAGGCATAAGGACTGGACCTGGAAAGAGAACCTTATATTTTTGATATCGATAAAAGCTTGTTTCACTTTCTTTAAGTCTAGAGAGATTTTCAGAGATTTTTGAACCGGTCTTGGTTTTCCACAGTTGAGGACTATATATGCTTTATGTAATAAATGAATAAATAAAAACTTTTTTTTACCTATTTCTAAGAACTAGACAATCGTGTGAAGGACTGTTTGCCCTTGGTGGAGGTGTGCGTTCTACTGAGGGCTTCTAGTTGTGTAACTTCAAACTTGCCTTGTTTCTTACTTAGTAGCTGTTTAGTTCCTGTGGTTTAAAAACGCTACATTATACTAGAAACAAATGGATTTTGATAGATGCCACATTACCACAACGTTCCACGCTTTTATTCCAGCCGCGGACATTCGTTATACTTCCCTCTCCCCCTCACTCTATTCCCCTGATTGTCCTTTTTACTATATTACATATCAAGATCAAATAAAAACAAATTGCCAAAAAGTTAAACCTTTAAAAAAAGAAAATGTATTTCGCAGACAGTCAGTTGGTCCCCCCTCCCCCCCCCTCCCCCAGTTGTACAAGTCCCTCACTGTGGGTTTGATAATTTGTTATTGGTTTGTGTTTTTGACATTATCATCTACGTACATGCAGCTGGCTGACGATCAGAAAGATCCTGGCCAGTTGCGAGTTTGGGAGACACCCACGCCTTTTCTCTGGTCGTTTCCTTACATGTCGAGAGAGGCTTCGCTCGGGAAGACAAACCTGTTTGAGGCTCGACAGCGAGCGCGAGGTGTGAATTCTGCCTGAACCTGCTCAGGCAGTTGTCCAAACTCGCAGGTTCAATGAAGCTTGACGCCGACAGCTCCTCTGGACAGATGCTGAGAGGTGAGTTCCTCTAACCCCCTGCACCGTCTCCTTCTCGGATGTGAGTCCTGATCAATAAACTGCTGAGGCTGCTGTTGTCTTTCTGAAATCCACGAAACAATCAAACAGTGAGACTCATCTTCACACATGTTCTGTTTGTATGGTGGCTATCTGCTTCTGAGTCCCAGTGCTGGATGAATAAATGTGATGTGGAAACGTTGCAACCATGCTCTTGACCAACAGGAGGAGCTGTTCCCAAGACAGAGGGTGGTAAAAAATAAGAAACGTCAGTAAAAAACTTAAATAAACATAGAAATATATACAATATAAACCCAGTATATCCAATTAACACAATATTATTAGTGTTAACAGTATATACAATGTAAAAAGAATATATAAAGTGTAAACAGAATAACTACAATGTAACCTTTTGAATATAACTAAAACACACATTTCTTAAAACAACAACAAAACACCTGAATTCTGGATAATTTCTCTCAAGTGAATCATTCTCTTGAAATCCTTCTCTTTGTTTAACACACAAACACTTTAATAGAAAAGTGAAGCTGACAACATGTAAAGTTTCATTATCACAGATCCTCAGACTGTTTTCTCCAGACTAAAATCAAACATGCACATGTGATCAGACTATAGACTGTATATGATCAGAACATATACTGTATATAATCAGTCTATGGACTATAACCGGACTGTAGACTGTAGACTGTATATCTCAGACTGTATATTATCAGACCATTGACTGTTTGTCATAGAATATATCATCAGACTAAAGACTGTATATGATCAGGATGTAGACTGTATATGATTAGACTATAGGCTGTATATAACCAGACTATAGACTGTATATAACCAGACTATATACTGTTTATAATCAGACTATAAACTGTATATAATCAGACTGTATATAACCAGACTATAAACTGTATATAACAGACCATAGACTGTATATAATCAGACTATAAACTGTATATAATCCAACTGCATATAATCAGACTATAAACTGTATATAACAGACCATAGACTGTATATAATCAGACTATAAACTGTATATAATCAGACTATAAACTGTATATAACAGACCATAGACTGTATATAATCAGACTATAAACTGTATATAATCAGACTATAAACTGTATATAACAGACCATAGACTGTATATAATCAGACTATAAACTGTATATAATCAGACTATAAACTGTATATAACAGACCATAGACTGTATATAATCAGACTATAGACCATATATAATCAGACTATAGATTGTATATAATCCGACTGTGTATATAATCCGACTACAGACTGTTTATAATCAAACTGTATATAATCAGACTATAGACTGTATACAATCAGACTGTATATAATCAGACTACAAACTGTTTATAATCAGACTGTTTATAATCAGACTGTATATAATCAGAGTTGTTTTGGGGACAGGAAGCTGCAGTCCCAGTTTGAAGGGTTCTGCCAGTGGGCGGGGCCTGCTGTGAAGTCCCCGCCCCTCCGGCCTGTTGATTGACGCGCACCACTGGCCCCTCCTCGAGCGTCTTTCTCCGTCTCTGGCCCCTCCCTCCCCTCCCCTCCCCACCGCCCCCTCGCACCCCCCCCTCCCCGTCCTCCAGTGTGGTGCGTTGATTTCATACCAGAGTCATACTTCACATTCCACCTCTACTGTCAAAGCTCTGACAAATATTAGGGCAAAACAACAAGGCGCCAAATTACTGCAAAGTCCCCAAATCCAGCGGCGGCTCGGAGCGGGCCTGGCAGAATAAAAGAGAAAAGGTAAGTTTCTCCTCTTTTCTCCTTTTCTCTCCCTCTCTCCCTCTCTCCCTCTGTCCGTCTGTTTTCTGCTGGGGCAGTTTTTTTTTTTCTCTCTCCCTCTCTCTCATGCCGCTCGTCTCGCTGAAGTTTTCAGATCATTGTCATTTTTCACATTTTTCCGCGGAGCTCCCTGCGCCTGGGAGGGAAGGAAACATCTGCAGATTGAAAGTCGTATTGTGTTGACCTCATGTGCAGCGAGATATTTCTCTGACTGGCTCTGCTCAATCACATTAACACCGGTAGTCCGCTCATTGACACACTCTGTGACTTAAAAAACACACACACACAGACACACACAAACAAGAACAACACAAACTCCTCCTGGCAGCAGCAGAGAAGTGCGCCAACATGTTTGTTTTCTGTCTCGCACAGTTCATACCTGGATCACGCTCCCGTTTCAGCCTCAAGAGGAGTCCAGTGGTTTGTTATAAACCCACAGGCTCGCACAGAGAGAGAGAGAGAGAGAGAGAGACACACAACACAACACAACACAACAGGATTTGGAGGAATACACAACTTCAGGCTGGTCTGGATCCCTGCATCCCCGAAGGTAAGATCCCTTCTTGATTTGTCAGCACAGTTCAATGGAGGCGACATCTCCTGTTCCCCTCCGGCAGCAGATGTTTTTATTCTAGGAGTAGAAATAAAGTTCAGTTCCCAGGAATAGTTTCAGAGTGAGACTGGAAGTTTCTCCTCAGTGTTTGTGCCGCAGCCACGAGACTCAAACGTTTAACTCCCACATGGGTCAAACATTCAAAGGGTCTCTATCAAGATTGTGATTATTTTCCCTTTTTGATCACACATAGAAAAAAAAGTTTATAATCACACCTACAGGCTACAATAGGAAAATAAAGTTTTAACCAACACATTTGTATTCCTGTGAGATAAACCCCAGGGTGAGGGCTTCACAGACCAACCTGGAAAATATGTCTGTGACATCACAACTAATATGCCAGTAGATGTAATTTAGAATTACCAACTGCTCTGTATTGATTTATTATCTTAACACAAAAAAAATCCTAACGTGACAGATTTTAAAATTGAATCTGCTTTGGTCAACCCAGGGGGAAATTCTGATCCCACGTAAAATTTGTGATTTGTGATTTGAGTCTGCCCGAAAGTGTTTAAAACTTTTACTTTGAAATATTAAATAATGTTCGACTCCAAGCGACAGCACAGGAGAATAGTGACATCATGTCCCTCGTGTTGATGAGTAGATAAAGTACTACAAATACTACCAATAATAACTAATGATCCTAAAGCTTTTTAAATTATAAACAACTTTAACTCATTCAATTCATGTCCTTATTTAATATAAATGAATATTCACGATTTAATTGACATATGTGCTTCACTGTACATGTATTTGAGATTTAAAATGTTCTTCCTCAATCCTCAGTTTCATTCTCTCTCGTGCCAACAAACAGTAGCACGGTGATACTCTGCAAAGTCCCACTAAGTACATAATACATAGGTGAGGATTCGAGATGCACGGATATGTGTGTACGAGAGCTAATTGTGTAATTATTTCAGCGCCACCTGCTCTCACACTGAGTCGTTGGTTCAGACCCCGGGCGACTCCTCCTTTAAAACTTTTTTGAGGACAGAGCTATAATCCTTATTAGAGAATTAAAAAAAAAAGTCTTAGCGCCTTCTTTCGTGCTGGATTTCCAGAGACACTCACAAACTGCAGAGTGAAATCCTTGCCAGTCAACAGGTTTGACTAAACGACAGAATGTGGTCTGTCAGGTTAGTGGCAGTGAGCTGAATAACCTGTTGACTCCGCTCTGTGCTTTCTTAACTGTAGTCAGTGTCATACTTTCAGTTCTATATTGCGATATTTCCTCGATGGTTTTGAATATGTCCCTCAGGGTCTGCAGGGAAACGCAGCTCTGCAGGAAGGGAGCAGGGTTTATAGCTCTGTCTTCAATCCATATGGTCGTAAATTCACAGACGACAGGCATTTGGTGAGATCTTTGAAGCCTGGCTGAGTTACAGTATCTCCGTGCAACACTGATAAAGAGGATGAGCCGACATCTCAGGGCAGATTTTCTTCCCAGACCAGTCCCATTATATACTGGTCGAGGGGGAAAATCCACACGTTGAGCTTTTAACTCCATATCAACGTTAGGAAAAATGAGTCTGAAATGAAAAAACGACCACTTTCCAGTTCGACCAGTTCAGCCAGACAATGTGTCCTTGGTAGATGAGACACACGCCACGATGCCTAATAATAGATTCCGATGCTGATGGGTAAATCTGGAAAGGATTAGGCATTCTGCTGCTCTGTCAGATTCCCCCCTCGTTGTTTTTTTTTATGCAGCCTGAATGCATCAGGCCTCCCCATGTACAGTGTGGTGGGCTCTTTTCCTTTCTCCTCCTTGAACCGACTTTATGCGTCTCAGCAGTTGTGGATTTATCATTTATCCTCTGTGCTTGTGTGAGAGTCAAATGCGAGGGGAAGGTTTTACAACAACACCCATGTCGTGGAGGTCAATTAGATTACTTGGGGTAATATCCCCTCAAAGTGGCCGTTTTCTCTCTCTCTCTCTCTCTCTCTCTCTCGCTCCTTTCTCCCCAGCTGTGTTCCTTCGGGCCGATTGTCAGGGGGAAGACTTAATGAGCATGTGTTCTCTTCATGAGGGTAAAACAAAATGTGTTGTCCTCTCATGTTTCTGATTTTTAAAGCACATGTTTAATCACTGCTGAGCGACTGTAGGTATTTCAGGTCCTGTGCAGTGTTTCGGGGGCCGATCCCAGGGGGCTGAGAAGCATCCCCTCTTCCTCTGTTTACTTTGGATGCAGGGTCTGTTGACCGTTTGTCACCGGCAGCTTCACCCGTCTGTGTTAAACCCACAGGAGAAGGGCTAATGAGCTTTCGCCCATTTGTGCAGGGCCCCGGCCGCTTTTTTAGCACCCTCCCCAGAAGTGGTCGTCCAAATGGTGGACACTTACCCCTCTGTCAGCGCAGATCTGAACAAATAGCACTTATGTCTGCGTGGCGAGAACACTGGAGGCCTCAGAGAAGAAGCCTGCAGCTCTCGGCTCCCGGGGCATTCATGACAATCTGGAAGACAATATGCAGTTTGATGCTCAGCAGCCGTGGCTGGGTAATAGAGTGCAGTTTTGTTGATGACGAGCACAATGTGCTTCAAGCTATTTATTACATCGATACAACCGAGCGAAGAGTGACGTCAAGATCTGCTCCAACACCAACTGGGAGCAAACCAACGTGTCCTCAAAACCCACCAGTTATTCCTACTACTAGCCATATCATTCTCAAAGTCCCCGGTAGCACAATTTATCAACATTGTATTCACGTTAATGCACTGCACATGTTTACATATCCTACAAACCACGAGGTTTTGAGCAGATAAGCTCGCTGGCCTCCTGTTCGGACCACTCAGGGGAGGAGTCAGGGAGTGGCCTAGAACAGTGTGGTCTTTGTGTCGGGCTGTCCCCAAGTTGCTAAACGTTTGAGTTGTTCTTTCTCAGGCGACCAACTGTTACGAGTGATGTTCCACATTAATGTACTCCAAAAGAAATGTGTGTGAGGGCGCAGAGTGTTTGTGTGAGTGTTTGTGTGTGTGTGTGTGTGTGTGTGTGTGTGTGTGTCTTTGGCACATTAGGCCTCCGTTGTAGATAATAGGAGGCTTGCTCTCTCACCGGGCCCCGTCTGCCGTTTGGGAGACGAGTGTGTGTGGCCTCTGTGTCGCACTCGGAGCTCCAGTGACCCAAGGGCACTCATGTGAAACCCCTTTAATCCCTGTGCTCAGTGTTTTGGGTGTGTGTGTGTTTGTGTGTGTGTGTGTGTGTGTGGGGGGGGGGGGGGGGGGGGGTGATATCCTTCTTCAGCACAGAGTTATTCAAGTTGATTGTTTGTAATATAAAACAATTCCGGTGCCTGAGTGGTTTCCGAGCAAGGCCAGACCTTAATAAGCAGATTATGCTCACGTCTAATATATTTTTCTCTTGTAAAAAAAAAAAAAGGGCCCCTCTATATGGGTCTGATCAATGCCACTGCTGCTTTTACTGCCTTGTTTCACAATTAATACGGTTTGATGGGTTATTGGCGGGTGCATTCTGCTGCAGAGTTATGCATGTCTTAAAGGTTTCACAGATTATGGCTTCAAACCGCTCCCCTCGCCACAAAATGACCAATTCATGCTAGAATGGCTTCTCTGCTGCGTTCCCTGGAAAATTTCCGATTAAAATGCTGATTCAGGCTGTAAAAAAAAAAAAAAGAAAGCAAGAAAAAAAAAAAAAGCTCTCTGGCACACTGGCTCCTGCTTTGTGTCAGTCTTTCCCTCCTCGGCTGGATTAAAGCTTAAATCTCTCAAAGTGTAACGACTGAAGGTGGATCACATCGACGGAGTTAAAATAGAACAATGAATGAATGAATGAATCGGGTCCTGTGTTGTTCACGCTCCGGCTCGACGTGTGATACTGATTTATCCGCTTTTAACCCGCAGGCCCACTGTGAGTCATTCAGGAAACCAGCAGCCTCTCCTTACCTCGGAGTGAGGTCGCCTGTTTCCACTGTGCGATTTGTTTACAAGACAACAACAAATCAGAGGTTGTTTTTTTGTTGCTTTTAAGGCCATAAATGTGACCGATGCACATCAGACTCATTTCACACAGATAATTTTCGGCCCCTTCATTCTTACTTCCTTCTAATCATACTTCATTTATCCTGGAGGGTTAAGAAGCAGCACAAGGGGTTACAGGAAGAGAACTCGCAGGCTAGACGTCACTCCGAGCTTTATTATTTTTCTTGGGCAGCTGTTATCGAACTGCAAATGTTTGACTTGACAAGGGGGGGGGGGGGGAGGGGGTGTGCATGTGGCATGTGTCTTAGTGTGGCTGCTCATGTGTGTGTGTATGTGTGTGTGTGTGTGTGCGTTTGTCTCGACTTCCCCCCCCCCTCGCCTCTCTTTCTGCTTCTTGCCGTGTGAGCTGCTGGCCGTCCCGTCCTCCTCTCACTCTCAGCTCTCTGATTGTTTCCTGAGCGCCGTGCCAGATAGGAAGTAGGAGGAAGTTATTGGAGGAGCTGGAGAGAATTTATTAGGGCCCAACACAGACAGAGGAGGGAGAGAGGAGGGTGGTTGACTCTGATTTGCTTTCGGGGAGATGAGTGAGGCCTGTGCTTTCATGAGTCTGAGGAAAGGCAGGACGGCGTCTGAGGCCAGCGTGGAGCAGATGGGCCCCCGACACTCAATCCAGCTCATCACCTCCGATTTATCTCCCAAATTAGGGAAGCCGTGTTTACTGTTAAACATGTGCATTTGCTGTAAATGCATCTGTGTGCGTTTGTGTGTCTCAGGAGGAATAAGAGCAGCGTTTCCAGTTCTTGTCAGAGAGCAGCTCTCCTGGCCTGGAACCCAAAATGTTTTCTTTATCTGTAATCTGACCTTAGAGAGCAGCTGCTCCTTCTGCCGCCAAGTCCTGTTGTTTCCTCAAGTGTGTGTTTGTGTGGCTGTTGCTCCGTGTGCGAGTGTGTGTGTGTGTGTGTGTGTGTGTGACTGTGTCTGTGTGTGTGGAGTGGGGGTCTCACTGCGATGGTCAACGCTCACTCTACATCTGTGAGCGCCCTTCAACCTTAGCAAGACGTGTGGTTTTAATGCGGAGGAGTTTCAGGCTGTGGATCTGTTACTGTGTTCGGTGGAGGTGTGTTTAACTCTCTGCTGAGCAGTGGGTGGGTTGGTGGGTGGGGGGGGGGGGTGGCTTTTGGCTGCCAGCAGGGGTCTGTTCACTGCCAACAAGTGTCCCAACTCCAGCAGCAACCTAACAAAGGCTGCTTTTTTAAAGGAAGGGAATAAATCTTGTAGGGTATTGGTTTGCAAACAGATGGTGGTAAATAGGTTCTGCCAGTGGGCCCTGCCGAGACGCTCAAGCTCACAACGGGATCAACAGCAGAAGAGACAGATTTGATGGAAATCTGTTAACAATCTGCACCAGGACATGAGTCAGTGGAACTGAGTCATGGAGATGGGGGATTGCGGAGCTCTGGATAGAAGTAGAGTTGTATGTGATATGGAGAAAGATGAACCTTGATGACAACAAATCACGGTGAATGTCACATTCCTCCACCAAGGCCCAACAGTCCCGCTAAATCTAATCAAGTTGCACCAAATTTCACACATTCATAGATATCAGCTCCCTCAATGTGCAGGATTACTTTCGCTCAAACCCTGTGAGTTATTCCCTGGATGAAAAAAAAAAGAGAAAATGCACCAAACGTACCAAAAACAAACTTTGACATTCAACGTCCTTCCACCGAGTTTAGAGGTAATTCAAGAGTAATCTTACTTTCAATCAAACAAACCAACCAACAAATGGACAGGAGTGGAAACATTATCTTCTTGGTGGAGATAGAAAACTATTCTAAAAACTCTAAATCAAAACCAGAGGCAGAAATGTCCTGTTTCTCTACCTTTAAATCTGAAATCTGAAATAATCTGTATTTTCAGTTGACCAACAAGCTACAGCAACATAGGAACATAGGACAGAGGATTAAATGATTGATGAGCTGAAAGGAAAATTAATATTGATCCTGCGTTCATCTTAAAACCTGACTCCAAATGCAAACTAATGCAGCTTCAAGGTTGTGTTAACCTGTTTGTCATATCAACTCGATAAGGAGATCAGAACCAGTGCTTGTTGTATTTTGTCCAAAAGCAGAGTTGAGTGATCTGAGGAGTTTCATGTGATAAATCTCGAAGACTTCCACACAATGTACTTTTCGAGTGGCTCGTAGACATTGTTTATATCCTCCTGATAAAGCTCTGGATGTAAATCCCGAGCTACACTCAAAAACCAACAGAATTATAAGCTGCTAGATGGGTATGCTGAAATTCAGCCAAATTCCATCAGACGTCTGTATATAGGGTTTCTTTAATGCACAGGATATTTGAAAAAGTGATTCACTGTTAGGAAGTTAATAGCATAGTGGATGAGGAGCTGGTGCCAAAAAAGGACTTGATATCAGTAGCATCGGTCAGATATTTATATTTTTAAAGATTAATGTAACTACTCAGTTATTAAACAAATCCTTGATTCGCCCTTTAATTCGGATCCAATGTAAAGTTTCCTGGAAATCTGTATTTATTTTATAATCCTGTTGATAAACAAAGAAAGGAAAGGACAGATATGAAAACATAACTTCCTTGGCGGAGGTAATTAAGAGGAGAGATCTCAATTTTGATTGTGGACGTGTTTTTAAACTTGGGGACCCTTATCCCCAAGTGGCCAAACTATCAATTAGTGCTTACATTTATCCGTTTCTTCTATTTCATTAACAATGTGGCCACTTTCATTGCTGTAATTCCATGATTCTGGTCCCACGGTGCAAAAACAACTAGACGATTTGTGCACAAACCTTTTCTTCTGAACTTGCCTGAAAAAATGCACATATCCCTTTGTTGTTCTGTTGTCTGGTATTTACGACATGTTTAACGAGGTTACATCAAAAAGGTTGTTTTTATGCATCGAGCTTCGGCCGTCTTGACATCATTAAATTCAAAGTTTCTCCGACTTGTTGTGTTGCTTACGAGGAGAAGCCAGTTTCTGTCGGAATTCAGTTGCTTCGAAGAAAAACCGCAGCTGAATCTGGGAAATATGTAACCTTAACTTAACCTTAACCAAGGCCCTGTCTGCACTACTGCTACATGGTTGTTCGGCAATAAACGAGCGGGCAGCGCAGAGTCGAGAACCAACAACAAACATGGCGACAATGGAGAAGGTTGTGAGAATGTATCTCTTACGAAAAAAGACAAAAGCGTCTGTTTGTCCATCCTTTGGTTGTCTTGCTTGAACTATTGGCCACAGCGCCCCCACACGACTTCCCGTGGAACTGCTCCGTTCTGTCAATTTCTGAATGCTTACTATCGTTGAGCCTAAAAGAGTCATTACTAGAACCTCAATTTTAGTGACATAAACACAGTTCTTGTGTTTGGACGAGAAGCCGAAACACAGAGGGAAAAGTTTGTTTCAGAAAATATTTGCATTAGTTTCCTACAGGTCATTACAGATCTTCAGAATCAAATGGATATTGTACCTCTTCTCCACACGTGTCTGGCTTCTCGGGTCTAAAGCTCAATGGGCTGCCATGGCTCTCATGGTGGGCTGTTTAATCTCTGTTTCAATATATTCCTGTGATCCTTCCTGTTTGGTCTTGAACCTCGGTAGGTTACACAATTGTTCTTCTTCCCACCTGTGGACTGGACGAGGAGATGCTGCCAATCGGGGCCATAAAAATCAGAGACATTACAGAGTAACTTTGACTCAACGCCTTGCCTCACTCTTGAATTCCACATGTGTAAGTAGAAATCCATGTGGTTGGTCAGTCGGAGAGCGCGCCATGAGCTCATGTTCAGCGGGAGATGAAAAAAAATTGTCATCTCTGCCGTTTATGATTAAGTGTTATTGTGCCAACTGCTGAGAGTCTCGACAGGCCGAGGATTTATTGCTGAAACACGCAGGCTTTTAGTTTTCCTCCTTAAAAGGGGTTTGAAACATTCTGTGGCCCAGTTTAAACGAAGGTCTGCGATACAAACGTCTGCGATGGACCTTTCCCTGATTTAGCACCGACAGCTTTCCTCTGTGTGACCCAGCAGCCTGAGAGTGACTCAGGAGTATTACTGGAATTCACTGGTACGTTTCTCCACACACAGTCTGGTCTGGGGAGAAAGAGTGGGGAAAGGGAGGCAGTCACAGGCGCCAGTAAACACCGGTGAGCTCGTATGTGGAGCCGGAGCAGAGATAAGCCGATTGCTGAAAACAGACTGCAATGCGATTGCCCCGCTCAGGGCTGGGAAAATGGGAAGAGGGATTCTGGTGCATGAATGGCGCCGTTTGAATGAACGGCCGAGGTGCATAGCTCTGCAGCGTTATTTACATTCCTGCTGCACATTGGAATTCTGTAGCATGTTGGTCTTGGAGTCTCATGGCCCAAATCCCAGAAAGTGGGAGGGGAGGTGTGTCCTTGATTTTTGTGTTAAATGGGAGAACGGCGTGTCATTCAATCAACAGTCCGAATGAAGGCCTGTCGTCTGGCAAGCGCCTGGAGGAGTCACACAAACAGGTTTGAGCGTGAGACAACAGCTGCAGTCAATAAACTGACTTACTATAAAAAGGAAGAAAGAAAATAAAAGTTGATGTCACGAGTTATATCATTAAATCTCCTTTTTAGTTTGACCCCCGAGCTTAAAAACCTGAACCTTACCTAACACCTAGAACAACACATCCAGTATTCAATCCTGCTTTGAATACTGAGTGACCATATACTGCTGGATATGGTCACTCAGTATTCAAAGTATTTTCAGATTAATTTCAATTATCTACCTGAATAGATTATAGACAATATGTACCATTTTATCTTGTCAGTGTTTGCACAAGGACACAAGTGGACAGGACAAGGCAGCAGTGGTTGAGGATTTATTTAAACATGTAACAGAAAATACAAATAAACTGACAAAAACAAACTCAATTATAAGCAACAAATAAATTTTTCTGGTGCGTACTTGTACTACGTATTAAAAGTAAAAGTATTTGTAGCCTATATGTAGCAGTCTCCTCATAATTAATTAGTTTCTTTACCAGTGATGCTGCTGCAGAAGGAGGCGGGGTCTAATGTTACCTGCCCGCCCTGTGGATCAATTCCCCCTCCCCCCCACCCCCCTCATTTTTTGATTATTTTTAAAAACTACGTGAATACTTAGTAAAAATGACAAAAAGTTCATATAATTGCTGAAATGTGTTGAGGAGTAGTATTTTAGTAGATGGAGTAGTAGATGTACTTTAGCCCAGTAATGAAGTAGATGTACTTAGTTACATTCCTGGCAAACCTGTGACCCTTCACAGCCACAGTGTGTAGTGTGTGCGCAACGTCACATTCAATCTGCTGTGAGTCACTACTATGATATTTTGTGTTCTTGAGTTTCTCCTGCAGACACGAACAGTGCTGCTGATATCAGCTGTTTTAATATCTGATCAATATGTTAATCACAGCAGCTTCTCAGCTCAGATGACGTTCTGGCAGAATGTCACGATGGAAAAACACAAATCCCAAAGCTCTTTGTGCTTCGTCAAACTATAGCCGTCTCATTCGAGTCCATAAAGGTGTCCCTGTGAGTTGATGCTCCCCTCGCTCTCATCACGAAGTGGAGACTATTGTCCTGATTTAAATCCTGTGACTGGATCGAGGATGTATTGAAACACGGCTCGGCTGACAGCGCCCTCCCTCCAGTCTGAGCTCCCTGCGCGTCACCAAGCGTGTTCACTGCTGATGTTGCATTCCAGCTGGAACAATCCCACTGTTTTCCAGACCCCAAAGTGGACGCCTAAATTGGACACCCCCCCCCTCCCCTCTGACCACCCTCCCCCTCACTCTCCCCCCATACACACACACCCCCTTTCTCCCCCTCTGCTCTCCAGCCAACCAACCAACCCACCCAGCCTCCCACCCACTCCTCCCATACACGCATCCCCTGGTCTCCTCTCCTTATTTGGGTAGAGACGTTCTGAGCGCTGGGTGGAGGGGAGGGGGAGGCGGTGGGGGTGAGGCCGAGGAGGGAGGGCGTTGGGTTGACACAAGGGAGGCAGGAGGAGAAACAGTGAACACTCGCAGGCTCTTTCTTAATAAGGACATGTCTGGAATTCAGGCCCCTGCTCTCCTCGCCAGCTGAAGAGCCTCCACTCTCAGAGCTCCTCACTCGAGCAGGCTCTTGTGAGCACTCGGGCTCCATCGAGGTCGTCAGATCCCCGAGCTCCACGCGGACAAACCGAGTGCGGCTCTTCACAGCTCGCCGTGTTTTCTCTGCTATAATTGGAGATAAACAATAGAGTGGCTCGGGCTGACCCTCCTCTCCTCTCCCTCCTCGCCCTCCCTACCTCCTCCTCCTCACTGTACCACCGCTCTTTAATTGTTGCCCCCACAGCTTCACTGGAGCTGTTGCCCCACAGCACCTGTGCATTCATTAATGAAACACTTCCTGAAACCCATTTTCATAACACACACACACACACACACACAAAGAAAGACACACACACACACACTCAAGCGTCATCTGCAGAGAGGCCGAGACAAAGTCTGGTATTTAAAGTTTACTACTTCTACTCATTCTTCCTGCAGATTAGTCAAAAACTAAATTACAGTTAATGACAGACTGTCATAAAAGATGAGGTAGACATTTACTATAACAATTAGATTTTATTAGATTTTTATTTTTATCTGGGGGAGATTAGTTCCATCAATGATTCATTATTTGCTTGATTATTCGTCATGCTGGTAAAATTGAAAACATTCCCTCATCCACATATTGGGGTCGTGTTTGAGCTCCATTGAATAGTTGATTAAGTCAAACATTATTGAGGTAATCAAGTAACTTTTTAAGAATAAATGACAAATTTCCCAAAGTTTCAGTTCCAGTTTCTCAAATAAGAATATATATATTTTTTTAATTGTCAGGTATGGCAACAAGCTGAATATCTTTGGGGTTCTGATTTGGTGATTTTCATTTTAATTGCACAAATATCAGAACAGAGTTTTATCAAACTAACCCAAACTCTGGTTGAATATGTAGTTTCCGTTGGTCGGGATCCAGCCGTGTGATCTGCACGGACGTGGACAGGTGACTTGAGCTGCTGATGAGTGTTGGGTTTCAGTGTTGAGTTTTAACAGTGTGACCCTCTTGCCAAAGGGACCACCATAACCGGTACCCTCTCCGCTAAAATTAGCTGCAGTTTGACTCGGGAGGACATCAGTCAGACTCTCGTTGTGATTTCGGGCTTTATGTTACATTTCCCTGCATGAAATTGACTTGTTTGATCAACACGTGGAGAGAAAGGAAAACGTCTCTAATCCTGCAGCTTTGCTTTTTCACCACGATTTTGTGAAACTGCTGCTAACGTCTATCTTCGTAAATACCGACACGTAAACAGAGGAACGGAGACAAAGGAAGATTTTATTTTTTCTGGGCTGCAACAAACTGCCACGTTTCATTGAACTTATATTTTGTGATTTACATCGTAGACCCTCTTTTCCATCGTGAAGATATCCCGATACAATAAAATCACTCCGTTTCACCACAGTTTCGGTGTAATTACACTGGGACATGCGAGGACCCAAACATATTTTCTTGGCTGATTTTTACGAGAACCACATTGTTATTATTTTTTGACTCGTGTGCAAAAGAGGTCAAATGTGGTTTTTAATGAAACAAAAAACATCTGAAAACTCTGCAAAAAAAAACGTCTCCTACTTTTTGTTTGACATTTTATGATATTTATGTCTTAATGTCTACATGATTGGATCATTGTAGTCTCTCCCCACAGGAACCCTGGTTTTTTGTACGTGTGTGTATTTATCCATTAAAGTTAAAATGCTGCAGCAGAGACACCAGCATCCTTTGAGGATCATGGTTACCTCATTGACTTCCATCTTAGAAACAATACAACGCTGAAAAGGCAGCTTGAAAAATACTTAAGATCTTTTGCCTGCAGTCAGCCATAAGCCAACCACACTGGAACACAGTTCCCAGACCGCAAGAATTCTTTGAGGCCAGTGCTGATTAGTGAGGTCTTTAAACTTAGTTTTATGGAATATCTTGAATTCATTTGGCCGTTTCAGAGAAATTAAATTGAGGAAATTATAGTAATAATTACGGTTAACATTGTTTACTCATACAAATTTAACGACGGCAATAAAGAAAAGGTCAGGGGAAGACAAAACTGTGACTTATAGATGAACAACATTATTCAAGCTGCATTTTCATTATGTTTGTTATGAGCGAGCTCAGTTCTGCTTCTTCTTCTCTGCAGGAAATAATTCACTTTATGTAGATTTCTAAAGGAAAAGGCTCCGAACACACTTGGCAGGGCTGAAGTGTGGAAGCTGCTAATTAGGTTGTCGAGATAATTGAATTGAGTTTTTATTAAATCTCTGCTCAATGTGTTTTTAGTGACACTGCTGGCAGGGTGCACTGTATCACGTACCCGTTCACTGTGCTGATCTCAGGCCTGCTTGTCAGCACAGTTCACTGTGTTAACCTGATGTATTGGGAGCACACTGGTCCACCATTTATTAAACTTGCTCCACCAACACAACGGCAAAAGCATTTTCACGCTTCCTCACCAAACGTGACAATTTCCGGCCTCTCAAGAAGGTCATAAATTAATAAGACAAACTGTGGCTTGTAATTATTTTTCAGACCTAATCAATGAGTTCCATTTTACAGTGTGTGACACTTTTTCTTTTATCATTTTTAACGTCAGCTGTAATTGATTCATCTTCGAGATTGAATAGCACGACCTGCAGTTCCAGCTGTGGCCACACGGGCAACATTGATAATAGGAGTCTATGCTGGTATTTTGCGCAATACTGAGAATAGAACTTTCTTGTAATTCAGGACAGAGCTTCTGGTTCCTCCTAAAACAATAACTTGTACTATCCTTTTGCTGTGCACATTGTGGCTTGTGTGGTGAAGTGGTTTTATTCGGAAAATATGTAGAATTAGGAATGATTGTTATTATTTTCCTGTTGGATAGGAATATATGCTCTTATGTGTAACAATGGTCGTGTTCTGTTTTTTGTTTGTCAACAAATTCCATGCAAAAACCAAACTTGGTCGTCCATCTCTTAGGTCTCTATGGACTTTCTTACCCTGTGTCTGTGGCTCTCAGGCCCAGTTTTTCCTGGGCTTGAGACTAAATGGGTCATAAACATATAAAGTTATTTCCTAAAAACCGCTGGACTCTCATCCTGGAGTAAATAGTTGAATTTGGAAGGGACTGTTTTCAGGTGTGTTGTTTTCAGCATCAGGACGTTTTTTGCGACAGCGATAAAGTGATTAATATGTCGCCCTTTATTTTTTTGACCAGTGGAAAAGTGTCTTTAAAGAGTCTTATCCTCATTGAATAAAATGTTAATTCATGTGACATCGTTCTCCACAGATCTCCCACAGATCTTTTGATATTGGGGCTCGGGGTCGGGCCCAGGGGGAGCCGCCACCATTGCGTCCAACGAGTGGAGCGCCAACGGTAGCCCAGAAGATGGGCTGGACGGGGACATTGACGACAAGACCATGGAGGGGGACGCCGAGGGGGTGTGGAGCCCGGACATCGAGCAGAGCTTCCAGGAGGCCCTCGCCATCTACCCTCCCTGTGGCAGGAGGAAAATCATCCTGTCAGACGAGGGAAAGATGTATGGTAAGTCGACTGGAAAACCGCCAGAGAAACAACAAGAGAAGAACAATTACATGTAAATCAGTTCCATAATGAGCATGAGAAAACCACGCGTTCCCCAGAGACGTGGGACTCAAAGAAAAACAAAATAGCCCCAAAGACAAAACTTTTCTTCCTCTCGTGCTCGTGTCACATCTTCAACACGGAGGTGAATGTTTTCTTTCCACACAGAACTCTCCTTAACGAGTCTGAACCTGTTGTGCTGTGACCCAGGGGCAGGTTCTTCCAGTTGCACCGGCGCTCTCCGAGCTGGTTTTTTTCGCCGTCCTGAAAGCGCCTGAGCTGCTCTCCCCATGATTTACACCTGTCTTTCTACTTCATGGCGTTTTTTTCTTTACAGGCTGTTTTTAATGCCTACTGTTTTATGGCCTCTTTTCTTCCGCGCTACGCTCTCTCACTCGCAAAACCTGCTTTGTTTTTCTGGTTTCTTTCCCTTTATCACTGAACATCCTGCGCTCGTTTAACCCCCCACACCGGTATCGCTGGGAGAACTTTTGCCTGTAGGAGACTAGTTAGAGCTGGTTTCTAGAGAAGAGTTGCGTTTGATGCCGGACGGTTCATTTAAATTAGTGTTAATTAGCACAGCATGCACCGAGACTCTGGAACAAAAACATCCCTCTGGCACGCTGGTCCGTTTGGAGATTTCAAACATCCACATGGTTTCAGGATAGTTTTGCTGTTTCCTGCAGCGTGTTCATTAAGTTGCAGGTGATGAGAGCTTAATGTCCTGAAAAAGTCCAGATGGACGTTTTTGGCAAGTCGGTCGGTGGAATCACTGACATCCAGGTGTAGGAAGTCGAACGCATTTGTCTTTCATTATTTCGATCCCACTTTTCCCCCGTTCCTGTTTTTTGAGACAGCACACACGTTCCTAATTAGATTTAGCATTTGAAGCTTCTTTTTCTTTTTGCTGAACAGCAGTTAAGATGTTGATTGACGGGAGCTGTGCGGCTTTCTTTGCTGTTTTTCTTGGCTTGGACCTCAACAAACCCCCTTTTGGTTTTTGGGGGGAATTAAGTTCTTTTCAGCATCGTAATGCGGCTCCCTGAGGCCACGCTTTGTAGGACTTTGCTGCCCTTTAATTATTGTCCATCATTTCTCAAAACCTTGAAATTGATTCCGGCTTCAGTACGACCATAAAAACCATCAATCGTTGGCACCAAAGTCTCAGACAGGATTTAAGAAGCATTAGTGTTTGTTTTTAAAAGGCAGTTTTTTTTTTTCCCGTTTGGCTTCTCTGCAATGGGATTCTTATGGTGTGATTTCACTAAGATGGAATCTCAACCTCTAATTCGTCACATTTTCATATTCAAGGACAAGCACATACCTGAGATTACTCAGCTGCAGTTGCAGCTTCTGAACTTGGCTTAAGTGGATTAGTAAATAGGAAACAAGTGTGTGAATTGATAAATTATATCAATAACTTTACATAATAAAAAACAGGATTTGTCACGTAGGAATATGCATTTTTCACAATTTTCTAGTATTCAATGCTTTAAACATTTGAGTGATCGTAAAAAAAATGACAAAATAATCAGCTGTGAAATTAATAAGATGCAATCCAGAGAAACAGATTTCACTGATGGTATTAAATAAATATGTGAAGAAAAAAAAAGGATGTCTCTGAGTAAAGCACAAACATCTACCAACAGTCCCCTTATCAAACATATTCAAGTTCACGGAATCCCGATTTCTGTTTTGAGCCGCACCAAATTGCGCTCACTCATTAATATCAATCTAATCAACATGTCTGATTGTTTTCACAAAGTTAAAGAAAGTGAGGAAAGATTCCTGGATCTTCTCCCTGATCCGGATCCGAACCAAAGTTTTACGAGTTTTTTCCCGACCTAAACCACATCCTTCCACCAATTGTCGTGGAAATGCGTTCTTTAGTTTCTTGCATCATCCTGCTAAATAACAAATACAGATGAAAACATATCCTCCTTTGTGGGGATTATAATACTAATGATAACTGACCTAGGTTAAAAACAGAAAAAATTAATAAAAGAAAATAACTAGAAATGTAAAATATCCAAAAACCTTTTGACTTATGACATGTGCAGTCTGTTTAAAGTTCGAATTTTCTCATTTAGTCATGGATGTGATGTCATGATATTTAGATTCCAATATTATTTTTGGGGACAGTTATCGTAATGATTTAACAAAATAGTTTAAAACCTACTTTCAGTCGAGGGTTTGTGTAAAGACCTGCAGCATGAACCCCTGCAGCCATCTTTTAATTAAAGCCAGAGTCACTCCCCCCCCGTGCACCGAGCTGCGGACATTTGTCACGAGAACGTCAACAAAGAGAGCGGAGCGGCGCACAGGCCTGCCGCCTCAGCGACAAACCTTCAGGACCCCTTTTAGAGGCCTGCTTTTTTGGAGGGGGCAGTAAACACCCTCTCCATTTACACTAAGTCATCTGAGGCTCCGCTGCCAGGGCCAAGGCATGCCCCAGAAGAAGTCCTCTCACAAGGTGATTACCTCAGACATCCAAAAGCTGCCCTGACGCGAGGTTAGGGGAATGTTAACGATTGCACTGTGTGTAATACTGTCTACCTTGCAGTCTCAGACTTCCAGTGGCCTCCAAAACGCAGGCAAGTCATCCCTCCCAATGGGAATTTCACTCTTTCTCTGCCAGGAATTCGCTCAGTCGGTGGGAAAACCTTTTTTTTTGTGTGCAAATTTCCATTAGCGCGAGAACTGTTGTATATCTTTGTGTGTTTCCCTGCTCCACTAACCTGTCTAGACTTCCCAGCAGCGTTGCCAGTCATCTACGCAGCTCAGGGGTGACAAAGAGTTCAAAAGAGAGAAACGCTCATATTTTTCAATAAACGCCACATGTTAATAATCGCATAAAGAAGCTAAACTCCAGTTGGTGACGTAATCACAGTCGTAACAGTTTAAACAGGCGACATCTGTTACTGCACGTCAGCTCCTCGTTCTTAATGCACTCTGCTTTATATCAAGAGTCCAATGTATGTTATCAGTATATTGTGCTTGTGCACTACATCCTGAATGATGTGCAGTTTTCTGGGCCGTTGCTGACGATGACATGAGGCACTAAAAATGTCCAATCCTGATATATTGGCTTATGGTTATAAGCTTCAGCTAAAGTTTTACTTGTAGGTGACTATGAATAACAATAAAACACACAAAAAAAAAGATGAACTTGAATTATGGAAAATGGTTCGACGTAAAATATTAAAATAAATACACAAATGTTATGCAGATCAAACAAATAACATATTGGTGAGCACAATAATCATTTAGCTGGTAGAGGCCGATTTCGTTACCTATAAGCCAGGCTAGCTTTTTCCTTGCGTTCATGCTAAGCTAAGCTAACAAGCTGCTGGTTGTAGTAGGGCAGGGTAATAAGACAATAATCGATAATTAGCGGAAAATACTATTTTCAATACATCATAACGAGAAAGAATATATAATATGTAAAATAATATTTTTGTATTAAGATCAATGTTAGAAGAAGTATATTTAAAAAAGATTCACATTTGCTAGTTGCACGTAACAAACATTTCATAGATAAGCTGTATAACTATATTTCGAGATCATATAACATCTAATGTTTTGCTGTTAATCAAGTGTCGTTCTCCATCCAGTTCGTCCCAGCGACTCCCACATTGTGACATTTAATATCCTGATAATTACATAGCGACTCTTATGAGAGAGGCGGTGGACTAGTGGCAGAAACGTGGACTATGGGCAGAAAAGGTCTCTGGTTCGTCTCTGGTTCGACTCCACGGAGAAAAAACAAAAAGACGAACCTGGATTGAGCAAGGCACCTTACTCCCCCAACATCTGCTCCCCGGGCGCCGTACATGGTCGCTCACTGCTCTGTGTGTCCTGCACCAGATGGGTCAAAAGCAGAGGTTCAATTTCCCTACCTGCATGAGTGTGCCTGTGCATGTGTTTGGGATAAATAAATGTATCTTAATCTTAATTATAGTTGTGAAAATGATTACAAATGACTTTGATTTTATTTACGGCCCCATCACTTGTTGCAGCATATTTAATTCGATTGAGAGAAATTAAACCCTTGATTATTTTTCGGTGTTTCTCATGCAGAGGGACAAACACTCAATTAAAAATTTAAAATAATAACTGGAGCTGGACGTGATGATCTGCGGCGTCGTCGTTTGAAGTTTAAAAAAAACAAACATTCGGAGCATAGCTGGAGCTCCGAGACATTTGTTCCTGGTCGAGTGAAATAGTTGGCACGTAGAAGGCCACCACGTTCAGAGGAAGTGTCTTCAAAAGATGTGTGTGTGTGTGTGTGTGTGTGTGTGTGTCTAAAAAAATGTGGCCTGTCTTGTTCTGCTGTGGGGCTGTGCTGACATGTTGTTCACCTGCGTCTTCTGGCCTCAACAGGTGTGTCAAACCCCGAGCGCACACACCCCTTTCTCTCTCTTTTATTCTCTCTCTCTCTCTCTCTCTCTCTTACTCCCTCTCTCTCAGCAGCCCTGCAGCTGTCACTACTCTGCAAAGCATTGTGGGTAGAAAAACCAGCGAGGAGAGATTTAGGTGCTGGAGAGAGAGAGAGAGAGAGAGGGAGAGAGAGAGAGAGAGAGAGAGAGAGGGGCCTGTGTCAGTTGTGACCTTTTGAGAGCCACGGCAAGAATTAACAGCGGGTTCGGGGCCTGTGAGAAAACATGAGTGGAAAAGGTGCAAGAGAGGAGAAAATGGGGGGGTTGGGGTGGGGTGGGGGGGTGGGGGGGGTCTGTAATGATGACTGAGCACGCCTGGTGCTTCCCTGTCAGCCCCCTCGCTGAGATGCTAGGAATGTTTTCAGTCATGGCTGAGCAGTATGTTAGCAATTTAGGATTACCTCAATGTTATGAAAAGGGAGGTGGGGAGAGCGAATAAGGGTGGAGAACGGGTTCAGAGGGGGAGGAGGAGGAGGAGGAGGAGCAGGAGGAGGAGGAGGAGGAGGGGGGGGGGCTCGCGGAGGGTGAGGAGAGATTACCTTTTCGCTCACTATCTTCGCGTGGAAGTGGAAAATTCCAGCGGTCATGTAGTGAAAAAGAAAAAGAGAGAGGGCGTGTCCTGTCAGGGGGAGAGGTGAAGAAGGGCAGCCTGCAGCGGTGTGAGTGGGTGTTGAGCAATCAGCCAGGGAATCATGAGCCGCTCGCAGAGAGGGAGATGGAAGTGTGTGTGTGTGTGTCTGTGTGTGTGTGTGTGTGTGTGTGTGTGTCTGGGGGGGGGGATTAGAGTCAGGAGGACAAGCAGGGCTGTGCATGCGATTGTCTTGTGTGTCTGTTTGTGTGCACCTGTCATGATCCCCTGCCGTGTGGGTCGGCCTTTTCACCATCTCCACGACCAACCCCCCCCCCCACCCCCGATCCCCCTTACCCCATGTGTCGAGCCTGAGCTGGATCTCGGCGGCCGCAGAATGACGACACACACACACACACACACACACACACAGAGTCTCGTCCTTGATATATATTTTTTTTCTTTCTGCGGCGTTGTTGTCATTGAAAAAGGACGATCAGCTAAAAGAACCAGTTGCATTTGGCAGAAGAAGTGAATTTCCATAAAAGCCGCATGTGTTCACCGTGCAGCTGCGGCTTTGAAGTCCTGAGACCGTCTCTCTTTTTTAAATATCCTGAGGGTTATGATTTTTTATTTTAAAAGTGAATAATGTCCAGCAGCAGCTTTTGATTTCTTGCCCCCTCAGATTTTATTAACCTAGAACATTTTCTCATTATTTGTTTCTATTGTTTCTATTTCTCTCTATTGTTTAGGACTGGAGCCTTTTATGCAAATCATCACTCTGTTGGCTCATGAACCAGTTTGTCTGTTTCCTCAGAGCCAGAAAAAAAAAAAAAGTGCAGTGCCTGTGATTGTGAACTTTTCCCTTTCGGTTCACAAGTCTTTATATCCTTTGACTTTATAAAAGTTTATTTGAAACTTCTGAACTCAATCACTCCTCATTTGCAGCACGACCGTACGTCGCATCAAACAAAAGCAGAGATTTAACATATCACAAAAACAACCAGATGTTGTGAGAAACTGGAGAAGTCGTCTCAGCTCACGACCGCAGAACTTCACCGTCCATCAGACCAACAAAACACATTTTTTATTTACCAGGCAGTACAGAGTCATTACTGAGGCCCATGTTGTTATAATACAGGGGGAAAAAGATTTTAGTCTGCTGTCTAGAAATCTGGTTTATTGATTAGAGATGCTGGTTTGGAATAATCACTGAACTGGGGCCCGACATCATTCTGCGTTTAACTGGTACTGTAACCGCAGCTTATCTTTAAATATTGCAATTTATCTAATGTCTTTAGTTTGTTGCAATAAATAATAATTTAAATCCAAAAGTGGCAGTACCAGTCTCTTCTGCTTCACTCCTCAGGGACAATAATGACTGAAATTCAAAACTTAAAAACAGATTTAACTTTGAACTCTCCCAGTTTAACAAACTGGGAGAAACTCAAACTCCCAGTTTGATCAGCTGTGTACAAAACTCTTGTCTTTATCAGTCAAACCTTCACAAACGAGTTCACACTGTATCTCCAGTGCGTTGCAATGAGATATGTGTGAAATTCGGAGCAGAGCCCTGCGGTGGGGACGGGACAGTATAATGTTTTTCCCTGTGCCCCTCAGCTGAAGAGATTGAGTCTGACAGTTGGGTGGGGGTCGGACTGGCATTGTTCTCCCTCTGCCATCCTCTGCTGGGATGGTCGACAGCAGGTGCGGCTGTCCGTTGAGCGCAGGGTCACACAGTGGTGTTGTTTTGGGAGAAGGGGCTGCTCTGCTGCCAGGTGGCAGTTGTTGGCAGAGTCAGTTATGGCTTTGTGTTTCTTCTGAGAGTTACTGCAGCAGCTGCCCCCGCTGACTGTCGACCCCCTACCCCAACCTAATGGCCCTGAGCCCGGCCGTAACCCCTGCTACTCCCAGGGCTGGAAGGAGAGCATAAGAGCATGTGTGCGTTGGCCCGAGCTCTGGCTGTGTTCGCAGGCCCGGGCCAATCAGACTGGCTAGCACAGATGTGACAGGCTCAGAGGAATGCGAGGAATGCGGAGGCGCCGGAGCGGGCGTGTCCATCCTTGGCCCAGGGCAGAGGGGGAGGGGCCACCTCGGTATCGGCAGACAGCTCAGCTCTGCTGGCCGACCGCCGGGCCGACTGGTTGGAGAGCCTGGCGAGGGCCGCAAGCCTGCTGGAGATGGCCTTCAGTACTTTTATGGTAATTGCACTAAGGGCCTTGTGGAGGCCAAATGCTAAAGAGTGTGTGAACAAACAGGACTTGTCCCTCCTGTCATTATGTGTCTGCGTACCCAGAGCTGTTAAACCCTGGACGTCCGAGACACTCAGTCTATTGTGAGTGTCTTGTGTGTGCGTGTGTGTGTGTGTGTTCGAGGAAGCACATCTTGACCAGTTTTCGTCGGGGAAAAATTTCCTGTCAGCAACTTTAGGAGAGTTGAGGTCATTATTCATAATGATACAGTGGTTCAACCTCTCCCACTGGCCCAGTTTTCATCCGCAGAAACCCAGTAAGCGTGACTTGGCAGCGAGGAGACGTGAAAAAGACTGATGGACCCACTTTCCCCCTCGAGGCAACATTATAATGCATTTTGCACTTCTCACACACTAAAGATGATTTTCTGCTCGATCCGGGGCCCGCACTCTGGAGCACATGTTCGCCTACTGTACCTACAGGGGACCAGGAAGGCCCCGGAACAGCAGCCTGTTCTCTGCACAACCTGTTTGTGCAGAATGTCGAGAGTAGATGTTATGTCACGAAAAACATGGTTCTGTTTTCTAAGCGCTCTCTGTAATTAGGCGACGGGGCCATGTGAGCAGACAATAGGGATGTGTGAAACGAGATGGTGGAAACGTTGGGGGTAAACCAGAACCAAAACAGAAACCAGCCTGATATGAAACTTTGATTTTAAAAACGCCTGCTGTAGGAGACAGAGGTGTCATTGTGGCTCATGGCCGATGGTCAGAGGCTGTTTGCCCCGGGTCTGAGGAGCTCTGGGAAAAGGTCACACTGCTGCTCCTCTTGACGTGACACACGGATCCAAGGTTTAACTAGAGCGCCACCTCCTGTCCACTTCAGGGTATTACCACTGATCTGTCTCTTGTTACCTTCACCTATGAGGTTCTGTGTCTGTGTTGTTTGAGGAGGCAGAACCAGTCTTCTTTTTGTTTTTCTTTAACATTGCAAGATAGGAGGGTTTTTTATGCCTTTTTAAACTTGCAAAGAAATTATGAATCAGATCTTGAAGAATAAATCAGATACACTGGGGACTGATTTCTATGAGCGTGTCCAAACTGGTTTGGCTTGATTGAATTTAAGATTTGACCCCTGGTAACCATGAAACATGGTGGGAGGATGTGATATGGGTCAGGGAAGCACACGTACAACTTTCGAGCAGATCCACATCAGGAGGTAGATCCAAGACAATTTTAATCTTTAACATCGTAGCTTTTTGTTAATTTTTGTTGTGTATTAATCCTGAAAAGCTTCTGACTTATTTAGGGGATTAGTATCCATGAGCTTGTGGAATTTTTCTATGGATCCAAATGAAAATCTGGATCTAGAGGATTTAAAGTTGGTTTTATAATACTTGTCTATAGCAGCTGCATGGAAACAAATGGAGCTATAAACCTGTGACTTACCACCACCACGTAGCTGAGACATGTGATGTGGCTCGTTGTAATTTCCGATGTGTACAGACTCACATTCTATTTAGTTTTCTTGTTCAGTCTGAGACCTTCTTTTCTCTTTTTGGTTGCAGGTCGCAATGAATTGATAGCACGGTACATCAAGCTGAGGACAGGCAAAACCCGCACAAGAAAACAGGTAAACAAGCTTTACCCGCCCTGATGATTGAGTTAACACAGTCATGCATGTGTTTGGATTAAATTACAGACATCACCAGTCGAATAGTCGTAATAAAAATGGCACTAGATTAATGAGAATGTGTAATTTGAGCAGCTAATTCCTTGTGCCTCAACACAAAATGTCGGTTTACACGCTGGGTTAGTTATATGTATTTCTTATAGTCACAAGTCCCTTTAAAGGCCCAAACAAACATTGTGATAAACAGAGAAAAAGAGCATCATAGATCTTTTTGATGATATCTGGGCAGCAGTGAAGATCCATGGGACAAAGCAATAAGATATATCAGGATATAAAAAGTTGTTGTATCAAGTTATTGGTGGTTTGGGGTTTTTCATGGGATCTGATACTAAGAAAAATATAGAATATCACCAGCACATCCTTTAAATCAACTCTCTTAGTTTGAACGTATTAGCACTGGGTGATAAAACAATATCAACAATTGTGATCACTAGCAATATAACAAAAGTCCAGTAAGTATCGATATAATGTTTTATACATATAACACATAAATGATCGACCTCAGATCTGTCAAATGTTTTGCTGTTAATCAAATGTTTGTCAGTCACTGCTCATGAAGAAGAAGTTTAAACCCAATCCTTCACTCAGGAGAAACAAAGTTTAAAGTTTTAAATAAATGACATTTATCATGATCATTATCAAAGTGGACCGATGTGCAAATGTTTATCTTGTTTAGCCACAGCATGTACCGATAAGAACTCCTAATGTGTGTGTTATTACTGTAAGTGTGTGTGTGAGTTTGTGTTTGTGTGAATACAAGTCTGCGCCTGCATGCATATGTGTGTGTGTGTGTGTGTGTGTGTGTGTGTGCGCGCGCATGTATGTGAGTGAATGTTGTCTTAACGCTCAAACAACTGTTTCACACCCCTTTAGGTGTCTAGTCACATACAGGTGTTAGCGCGGAAGAAAGTTCGTGAATACCAGGCTGGTATAAAGGTAGGAGCCGCCAACCTGCCTCACGGCAACCACTGACTGAGCGTCCCTTTCCTCTTTGGTTACGGCTTCTCTCTTTCTTTTCTTCCCTTGTCTTTTCTTTCTCCCTGTCTCCTTTTCCTCTTCCCTCCTCTCGGCTATTCTTCTGTGCAGGTTTCTAGCCACTTGCAGGTTCTCGCCCGGAGAAAATCTCGCGAGATCCAGTCAAAGCTAAAGGTATGCGCTTCACCGCGGGCTCGGCGGGGCTTGTGTAGGCTTGGCTTTGCACTAACCAGTTAATCTGTGCGTATTATCAGTCCTCGTGCTGGTGCGAGGCCAGTTCCTGCTGGATAAGGGGGACGCGAGCTCGGCAAGCTAGAATCCCAGTGTAACAACTAGGTGCTAAAATCTCTGAGAATAGAAAAATATTAACCCCAGTCCTGCTCTGGTATCATGCATGAGGTGCACACTGCAACAGTCAAAGCTTTTTTAAACTTCTACCATAGGTCTGAGCTGCATTACTTATGGGCCCTAATCTTTAAAGTAGAACTGTGCTAGTTGATTCTGAAGCTTCTGCTCCCACAGGTTGTTATGATGAGCCCAGTGAAAGGTTGTCCAGCTGCATGATGCTACAGCTCTCTCTCTCTCTCTCTCTCTACTCCTCTTAGACTTCTTCTTTCTCTAAAACTCCCTCTAAAACCTTTTCCCTAAAACTGTAGTTGCTACTTCCAAGTTCCTCTAATGTGTCTGTTTGTAATGTCTTTAGTAAAACCTGACATTAATTAAGATTAATCTTGGATAACCGTATTTCTCCTTTTTCACTTCCAGTTCTTCTGGTCTGTTCATGCTTTTTTAATGGTTTTTGCATATTTCCATAATCTGTACACAGTCCATAAATCAGACATAAGTAAATACAGAGACTTTGTGGCATATGCAGCGCTGACTTCAACTTAGATTAACCCCTTCATGCAGACTAACGTACCTAGTGTCACAACAAGATATATTAACAAACCTTTCAGTGGTGTCAGTCCACCAAGTTGTGGTTAGTGTGATGATCTAGAAGGAAAGGAAATAGATTTCTCACATCCCTTACAAACCATTGAGTATATTTAACTGACGCTTCTTTCCTCTCTGTCCTGTTAGAGAAACTGTGACCGTTTCATTTACTGTCAGATCATGGAATCAGAAATGTTTGCAGAACTCAAAAAACTGTGTGTTCAGCCTTCTTCATCTAATATGTTATAACCAACAGGAGGCAGTGTTGTGATCTTTAAATCAATTGTATGTTCTTAAAAGGGCCTAAAAATGCTGCGTGGTGACTTTGATCTGCTTTGCTTGAAGGGGTTAATCATGATTTGTTCCCCTCTTTCTGTGATTACTCTTTTCTTTTTTGCACACACATCCTCATTCCTTCATGAAACATGACATATTTGATTGGACATCAATTTGATAGTAAGAAAATCATGTCATCCTCATGTGTTCCTCTTAAACTTTAGTATGCTTCATAATTTCCACTTTGTCTGATAGTTTGGTCCCTGCGGTAACTCTGTTCTTGGAGCTTTTAAGCATTAAACATCATGTTGGTGCATCTGGTTATAACGTTGTAGCCGTTGCTCTGCTCAGGGATTTACTCGGCATTCAAGTTGATGTCTTTTAAGATCAAATGTCTTGTGGTCATAAAGTAAATTTGTAGCATCAGCTGAACAAACATGAAGGAAAAATGTCTCACCAGCCATCTATATACCACACTGAAGGCTAGGGCTAAAATCAACCTCTGAGGATTTATTTTATTTTTTATTTATTATTTTCTTTCTGTTGAATTATGAGTCAGGTGGTCAGTTATATACAGAATTTTATCAGAAAATCAATACATATATGTCTCTATCCTTTGCCTTCTTCTGTGCACACACATGTTGAAATACATGCTATTTCCACATTTTACTCTTGTCCAATAAAATATTTTTTAATATATGTATATATATGTATATATATATATATATACTACTAAATTTTAACCATATATGTCATATTACATGTTCTGTAGACAATTCGAGAAACTTTCTGTATTCAAAAGTTAAAAAATGTGTGATTAATAGTTTGGAAATGTATCTTTAATTTACCGTCATAACGTCTAAACCAGAGCAAACTGTTATTCAGGCTTTGAGTTATGAGTTTTTTTAAAACCATGTATACAGTTTGAGAAAGATAAGAGAAACTTCAGTAGTTTTTTCTCTTATCTCAAACAAAACTCTTAAACTCATCTAAACTCATCGTTAGAACTGCACAGCACTAATGGTTTCTCTCCTTTTTTGATTCAGGCGATGAATTTGGTAAGTGAATCCAACTTGTGCAATATGCTTCCCTGCTCCCCTTTTGTTTGGCAGCACCAGTGCACTGTCCCCTTGCTACGGCCCTCTGCTGGCATGGCCTCCCCCCCCATCGCTATCCCATAATAAAGCATTGCTCAGGAAACAGTCACGCTTTGAACCCAGTGCTGCTGCGCATCCTGCCTGACGTAGTGTAATCCCCCTCAGACGCGGCCCAAAGCCAAAGTCTTGCTTGCTTTGCACATGGTGTCCCTTGTTGATTCGGGGTCTCGCTTCTGAGGCATCTGTCTTTCAATCTCAAAATTAATCACTGAATTAGCTCAAATGCATTCTTTTAAGAACATTAGAAAAGAGTAATAAGATGCATTTTTACCCCGAGGGGCTCTGAGTAGAGTACAAACCTCTGACCAAGGCCCAACAGTCCCCATATGGATTTAAAATGAACTTGATCTGGATTTTTATCTGGATCTGCAACAAATTGCACACACTCATAAATATCAGTCCCCTAAACATGCCTGATTTTGTAATTCATCAAGATCTATGTATTATTCTCTGAGAGATCAACGAAAATCCTGCAAAATCCCCATTTCGCAAAGTTAAAGAAAGAGAAAAAAAGTTTCTTCTTTAGGTCAAGTAGTTTTTCATAATCCTGCTAACAAACAAACACATGAAGATGAAAACACAACCTCCTTCGCGGATGTGATGAAGTTTGAAAAAAATTGAAATGAAAGCAAACTGCTCAGATGTGTTAGTAGAGGATAAACTGTGTCGTGCACCGTGGACGTGGATCTGTTTGCTTTGTTGTGCTGCTTATCTCATGACTTCCATCCGCATGGTTCAACTTGGATTTGTGGATATTTACTCTCAGGTGTAACGTGAAAACAAAACTGCAATTCCATTCCAAGCCAATGCGTCCACTTTATTTATTCTCTTTTTTCCTGTGGTGATTCTGATAACACACCTTCACACCTTCAGTTTAAATCGTTGGGTCAACGTTGCTTAATTTTTTCTCAGTTCTTCTCTTCGCTTCCATCTGTCCAGCTTTGAAATTTATTAAAACATCAGTGTTATCTTCCATTTAGAGTTTTTATAGATTTTTTACGCTAAAGCCAAACTTATCATAACAGTAAGACTAAAATGCATTGATTTTAGAATCAGGATCATACATAGCAGTAGATACATGTTTAGGTTATGGCGCCACCTTGTGGTTGACTCCCCTCATCTCTGTTTGTAGGATCAGGCATCTAAAGACAAAGCCCTGCAGAACATGGCAGCACTGTCGTCTGCACAGATCGTCTCACCGAGTATGATAAAGAACCACCTCCCGCCGCTGCCTCCGGCCTCCTACCAACAGCACAGAGTGAGACCTCCCTCAGGGAACTGTTGTGAAATATGAACTTTAAATTGAAGCAGCTACTGACAGGTTTTTATTATTCACTCTCCAGTTCTGGCCTGGTCCCATCCCAGGACAGCCGGGACCCTCTCAGGAGTAAGTAATCCCCCCCACATGTTATCTGAGGTTGGGTGTAATGTCAGGCGGGTATTGGAAGGCATGATTAACAGACCACATTTTTGCACTCCAGGCTGGTTCTAGATCTCAACCCGGGGAGGCCTCCTGGGCTTGGACGCAACAGCCATTCGTAAGTTCCCCCTGGTCGCACTAACTCTTCCTCTACACTGTATGTTACTGTATGTTTCCTGCACTGATGTAAACCAAGCAAATTAACTGCTTCAAATTTGACTCATTCCTAATATTCTTAATATAATTGAGACCAGGGAAAAAGTCAGAAACTCTGCAAATGTTTCATTTGATTTTACTCTCATTAAAACCATATTTGATGCCTTTTTGCATCATTAAGAATCAATGAAGCAGACGGACTCACGCCTCGCTGGTGCAGCATCACATGTTTACACCGAGACACTTACTGGAAGACTTCCATTAAAAATACAAATATATTAAAACTCCATGTGTCACAAGCATCAGATTATTATTCAATGTCACTATTTGGTTTGTATATCGTTGTCTCATCATGTTATTCACTGTCTTTCAGTATCAAATCGTATCCACAGCCACCGTACCCAAGCCTCTCAGGTCCTGTACCACAGTCCATACCAAGTGAGTATGCAACCAAACACGTGGATGACCTGGAAATGACAGCGCACGATCACAGTGACTTATACAATGTGTGTGTTTGTGTGTGTGGGTGTGTGTGTGGGTGGTTCAGGTTATGAGTCCTTGGCGCCTCCTCTTGCACCATCTGCCACAGCAGTGCCGGTGTGGCAGGACCGGACCATCGCCTCCTCTAAGCTGCGGATGCTGGAGTACTCGGCCTTCATGGAGGTTCAGAGAGACCCAGACAACGTGAGTTAAAGCTTCCGGCAGAGGAAGACGTCACAATGAGGTTTTTAAAAAGACAATTCTTGTGTCGGACGAGCCTCTCCGACCACATCTGGATGGTCCTGGTGTGGAGAAACTATCTGGTGTCTAGTATAAAGCAAAGTCTAAGAAGGGCAGAATCTTTAAAGGGTCTATGGCACAGATCTGATGTCGGAAACCATCAAAACTCAAAGCAGTGTCTCTTTTGCAGCCCAACCTTGAAACATCTTGTTCCTCTTGTCTCTGTCCACCACAGTACAGCAAACATCTGTTTGTCCACATTGGACAGACCAACCCGTCGTACAGCGACCCGCTGCTCGAGGCGGTGGACATCCGGCAGATCTACGACAAGTTCCCAGAGAAGAAGGGCGGCCTCAAAGAGCTTTACGAGAAAGGCCCTCAGAACGCTTTCTTCCTAGTTAAATTCTGGGTGAGTCTTCATCATCTGCCGGTTTTTAGATGTTCTCTAACATTTGTCTTCCATTATGTCCTTTGGCCTTTTCCCCACATGTAAACACCCGTCTCTAACATTTAAAACACGTCAAATGCAAAAGGTGATAGATTAGATTTCATGAATTCATTGTATCCGATTGAATTTCCTCCTCCTTTGTGTAGTGGTAGCTTCACGTCAACACTTCCAAAGGCCTCTGCAGCTATTTTCTCACAGTGACTCATGGCTTCAGTGACCTGTGGTAATGAAGTACAGCTTCTGAAAACCACTTCCTTTTCCTGCAACACAATGGTGTTTGTATTAGTGAGGGGGCTTTATCTTCAGGTTGTTGACGAGGCTCACGCACAGTACATTGCTTCATCATGTATGCTGCACTTCACTTCCTGTTTGTCTCTTGCCTGAGAATTCTTCATGGCTATTATGCTCTGGGGTGTTTTTGTCCTGTTTGATCGATCTGTCTTTGATCCTATTGTAAAGCACTTTGAGCTGCACGCTATGTTGAAGGATGCTTTTGTAGTGTATAGAATGTGAGAAAACATGTTTTAAAATGCTCTCTAATGATCTGATGGTCTAACCGATCTCTCATCTGATCTGTGCGCTCTGCAGGCGGACCTGAACAGCAGCGGCATGCAGGACGGCCCCGGATCTTTCTACGGTGTCAGCAGCCAGTACAGCAGCATCGAGAACATGACCATCACCGTTTCAACCAAAGTCTGCTCGTTCGGCAAGCAGGTCGTCGAGAAAGTCGAGGTGAAGCATTCAATGAGGAATATCTTTAAAGGACCAAACAGGATGGAAACTGGATTTAAACTCACTGCTGTCCTGTGTGTGTGTGTGTGTGTCTGTGTGTGTTGCAGACAGAGTACGCCCGCCTGGAAGGAGGAAAGTGTGTTTACAGGATCCACCGCTCCCCGATGTGCGAGTACATGATCAACTTCATCCACAAACTCAAACACTTGCCCGAAAAATACATGATGAACAGTGTTCTTGAAAACTTCACCATCCTGCAGGTAAAACACAGTTGATTATATGATTTGATTTGTGGAAAGAATAGTTTGGCATTTTTGGGGGAAGAACAAATATTCAGTGTCTTTACCGCAAGTTCACATGAAGCCTGGACCGTAAGTAAAGATGGACGACGCGTCTCCAACTCTTCTAAGTGTCTAAAAATGAAGCCAAAAAATCCTGCAGACGTTAGCCGCCATTTTGAAATACTTTTAACGTTATTCTTTTAAAACCCAAACTTATCCGAAACATTTGTATTACAGCATCAGTGTCCAATTCACTAACATGGAGGAGGTAGGGTTAGCATAGAGGGGCTGGCAGGTGGATTTTCCCAAACGTGATTACGAGAGTCAAAATGTCAAACTATTCTTTTAACAAACACTAAACACACTCTGTGACTTCCTG
This sequence comes from Pleuronectes platessa, assembly GCF_947347685.1. Lineage (NCBI taxonomy): Eukaryota > Metazoa > Chordata > Actinopteri > Pleuronectiformes > Pleuronectidae > Pleuronectes > Pleuronectes platessa. Next base: position 6,964,903 of record NC_070627.1, on the reverse strand, counting down.
TCTCACCTTTGACCTTTCCTACGCTCTCGCCCTGCAGGTGGTGACGAACCGTGACACCCAGGAGACCCTGCTCTGCATAGCGTTTGTGTTCGAGGTTTCCACGAGCGAGCACGGGGCTCAGTACCACGTCTACAGACTCGTCAAAGACTAACAGCTCTTTCAGGGAGGTTTGGGGAATAAGCCAGACAACAAAGCGTGACACAATCTCTCTTCGACCAGCTCAACCATCCAGGAAAAAAAAACAACCAGAAGAAAACATTCAAAACGATGCTAGACCGAACTAACAAGGACAGATTCATTCAGGAGGAAAACAAAAACAGTGATACTCAACGTGCCGACGCGCAAAGAAATTTTTTGAAGAATTACGGATTTTTCGAACAACTATAGCTATTTTTTCCATGTGTTCAAACATGCTTTAGATGAAGTGGGTCACTTTTGCCAAGGTAGCTGATGGAGCTCGAAATGTTTTTATTGAGGGAGCGAGAATGTGTTTGGTGGGTTGAGAAGAACCCTGATGTTTTTCCGAGGGGGGAATACACTCTGAGCAATAATAGAGTGTGTGTGCGTGTGCCAGAATGAAAAGGTCGAGACAACAGAACCACAGAAGGGGGGGAAAACCAGAGCCAAGTGATGTTGTTGCCGTAGGAAAGCAAGCAAGTGCCTTTTCTCCAAAGATATCATTGCCTGCCACTTTGAATTGCCTTTTTATTACTACCTCTTGTTTTTAAATGAACAGAAAATAGTCATACAGGTGTATTTTGTCAAAAAAAAAAAGAAAAAATTGGAATAGGATGTCCGGAGAATTTGTTCTGGACTTTCACAGCAGGAGATTCTCCGCTGAGTCACCTTCACAACAACAGAGAAATCTCCGGCGCGTTCAGGCGAGAGCTGGTACTGCAGCCCACAGGCAGGTAGTGACGTATTAATTCCGCTGTGGAGATCTCTCTGGTTTTTGTTTACAGCCCATCGACACCGGCGTCGGCCCCTCGTCACCAAAAGCTCTTTTGACATTTTAGTCGGTGTCTTCTACGTGTACGGCTTCTCTTCTTCATCCTGAGATATTTGTTTTCTCTTTAGTTTTTTGTTAGAAACGTCATCAACACACCCGCTCTCACAGGATCTCCTGCTGTGTTCTCACATCAGGTCCTCCAGACCTTCTGCAGAGTTTTTACTAGCGGGCTGACCCGGGGAAAGTCTGCAGGCTCTCACTCGGACATTCACACATACAGACCCCTTCTGAGAATGTCTGGAGGATCTCCGGAGTTCAGTGCACGTCTGAAAGCAGCTAATCAAACATCAGATTCACACCTATTTCGAGGCAGTTTTTTGTATTTGGGCACAAAGAGGAACGGGGGGTGGGATGACTAATTTTCATGTAGCCTGTTGTTTTACAGTCCAAGTGTACAGGGAGGAGGTTTATTGTGTTACCGTATTATAAAAGTTCTGCTTTTTTTTTAATGTTTTCTTACACAGTAAAAAAAAAAAAAAAAATCAGGTCTTACAAGCATCTATATCTGTAACTGACTTTTGACACTAAGGATGCCTTGTACCATTGGCGGCCTGACGTGAAGCCGAGGCTCTACCGATCCTTACGAGATCCCCTGTTATTTCTCTGTGTTTGAAGACGTGTGCGCGGTTGCACTTAAGACGATCCAGAAGTGGGGTGAATCAACAGCAGTGCTTATTTTGTTCTGCCTTGAGTTATGTAGCCTAATTGAAAAGAGAGAGAGAGAGAAAAAAAAAAGAAAAAGAATTGTTTCTGTACTGTGAGTCAGTGGATGCTAAAGGAATTACGTGTTACATAGGAGTGTTTGTTTTTCTGGAGGAGGAGGGGTGGGGGGCAGGGAGGGTGACCTTTTATGTTCATATTGGTGATCAATTAACTCAGCACTCAAACTCAGACCACGGCTCCAGTGAAGAGAAAGTGAATCACTGTTTCTTTTGTTTAAAAAAGAGATCGTATGCTGTGAAGACGGCTCATTTGCTTCACCCATCTCTGCTCGGCGTGTGGGGGGGGGGCCGCATCCAGCCAGAACAGTTCAGTTTTGATATTTAAGACATTTTTACACATGAAATCATTTTGAAATCAAACTTAATAATTATTGAGAGCTATTGTCTCTGTGCTGTGGAGTATGACCTTTGATTGTTATTTATGGGGTTGGTGAACAAATAGCGGGGGGGGGGGGGGGGGGGAGGGGGCGGGGGGGTCCTGGAGATGTATCGATCATTTTCCACTGTGATGGAGATGTGTAAGTATTGCAGGACTCTGAACTAGAGACGGGATTCGCTGTCGTCCCATGAGTCACTGCTGGACACGTGTCTACTCTCTGTGGTTCACTGGACAACTTTGCTATAAACGGTTCAAATTTAAGGTATTTTTCTGCGGTGGAATAATTGCACCTGGCTTTGAATGTCATATTTCACGGGCTAGATACAATAACACTCCTCCTCTAGCAGGTTTTTTCTCAATCCATCTTTTATACAGACGTTGTTTTTCCCCCCCATTATCAAGATTAATGTTTTGTTGTCTTTATTTGACTTTCGGTGTCCGCCATATGCTTCACTGAAAATAATGTGTGACTGTGCTGACATTGAAAATTAATAATGAGATATCTAATGTATCATATTCTGAATGGTGTGGGCGTTTTTTTGTTTTGTTTTGTGTTTTGGTTTAAGGTGGTTTAATATTGTCTTTGTTACCATTGTGCATTGCAATTTTATACTTCAAAGTAGAGGTTGGACTATATAATCAAACAAATGTATCTAACAATAAAAGACGCATGGTGCCTTTGGGGCCATTTTTTCCCCCGAAAACTTATTAAACGTGTTTGTAAATTTGTTTTTTGTCCACAATTTTTCTTCTTGCACCAACATTACAGAGGCATATGGTAATAAATATTAATATTAGCAGTGTCTTCCATCCTGTTTTAAACTTGAAGCACAGCTTTGCATTTATGTCAGGGTTCTCTAAGAGTGTTGCAACAAACTGCAAATTTGTTTTCAAACTCTATAAGTATTTCAAAATGATCGCATTGGGCTTTAATAAGTGTAAAACATAAATTGACCCACAGAGGGATAGCTGTGATACTGTACAAACTCTTTTAAATGTAACTGTGAATGTGAATATTTTCATATTTTTCATGTAGTTCATCCTCTAGCATCAAATAATCTACAGGGTCACATTTTACATCATGTGATGTAACATGCTAAAGTGTCCGGTCACAGAATCAAACAGGGGTTTGTTGTAACACCTGAAACCGCATCTTTAGTCACTGGTAGAGAAAATGGAACTAGAAATTACACAAGAGAGCATGTGAGGAAGAAAGTACATGAGTGAAGAACTTGAGATAATATGAGTACATAGAAAAGCAAAGATTGGAGAACATTCAATATAATATAGTCATTTTTTATAATAGACAATTTTATAATCTTTCACAGGTGGAAGAAGTGTTCTTTTAATAAAGTAAATATTAAACGATGTGTGTTGCTTCCTCAGAAATCAATCCACCGTCTGCAGTGAGTCCAGAATGCTGCCGCTCGGCTTTTGACACAATAAAGCCACATCAGCCCTGTTTTAGAATCCTTGTATCTTTTGTCGTGACAATTTCTACAATCGCACTCTACCAACGAGGAACGAGACACAATACTCTTACAGTATTGTCAAACTTTAATGCTCAGGGGAAACAGTTCTTTGTCTTCATACATTTTGTCTCACTCCTCCCACTCTGGTTGGGGTTGTTACAAAGTCAAAGGTTGGGATCTTCTGATGAAATCTAAACAACAATTCCTTAGTTAAAGCAATCAGGCCAAGCTTCATTCAGTAGGACAGGATATAGAATGATCAAGGTTACATTGTGTGAGATTCAATCATAATCGATCAAACGGGGAATAAACATGATCAAATTGTGGTCAAATGTTACATTTCCCTTACACTTTATTATTATCGTTTCTTTACTGATTGTGAATTTTATATTCTTTGTTGAAAAGCACTTGGTTGTAGTAAAAAAAGTGCTACACAAATAAAGTTATTGTAATTTCTACAGTAGGTTGTTTATGGCTGAATCGTAATCATGAAATGGAAATACTCCAGGTACTAAGGAGAGTACACGTGTCTCAAAGATGCAGGACAGAGAAGTGCTTGAGTAAATGTAAATAAAGGTGAAGTTAATAATCCACTGACTTCACTGAAGCTGAAATAACTCTGAGGTGGACTCAAACCGGAAGCGAGGTCTTCAAAATAAACCTTTCTATTAAAACAAGTGGATTTTAAGGATATTTGGAATCCACTCTTTGTACTTGAGCAATCACAAAACCTATAACCGAACTGAAAACGACCAACACGTGAACTCGTGGGCTCAACATGATCTCGACACGGACACAGCTCGAGCCTCTGCTTTATTCTGAGGCCGGAAGTCATAAACGTATACAAATCAGCAGCTGACTGGAAACCGGCTCGTATAAAGCATCCATGACAGCGACAGCATCAACACGGGGCGATGAGCGCGGATCCACGGCTCTGAGCTAGTGTTAGCCCTGCATGCTAACTAAGTACATCCACTATATTTATAAATAACCCAAAGGGGGTGGGGAACACACTAGCATACAAGCTACACGGAAGTGCTGCGGCTCCACGGCCAACACGCTAACGCCTGCGGGGTTTGGATCCACACGGTCCCGGTTCACGTCAGCGGATTCCACAGGTTCGTGAGGTGAGTTAAACCCGGCGAGAGATAAATGACAAGAGCCCCGGAGGTTAGCGTCCAGCTCCGGGTAAACACAGGAAGCTAAAGGGCTAGCTGGAGTGGAGCAGCGGCTGGTGACGCTATCTCCACATGAGTAACGGGGCTAAATGTCCCAGTGTTTAATGGAGAAGCTGCCAGTTCTCTACTGGTGTCAGTGGTGCGCAGGTCCAGCGGAGGGTATGGAGCAGCTGGGACTTAGCTGTTAGCTCGAACTTTCTCTCTCCATCTACGAGCTAATGCTGCTCACCCTCTGCAGCTCGTAGTGTTTAGTCTGATTCCTATGTTCTGATGATTAAATGATCTATTTATCGACTGATCGATTCAGATCCCTGCAGCTGATTATTGTTTTACATTATCAAATCGTCTCTGGGTTAATTTATTGTTTCATATATTTGACAGAAAGTGTGTAAGTGTCAGAAAAATGATTAAATCTGATAGAGAAAATCATAAAATCCGCTTTTTTCATAAGTGAGAACATTTGATTTGTAAAGCACCAAAGTTACAAGGTGCTGTACAAAACAAACATAAAGATAAAATCAGGATAAAACAAAAACAATCGAACAATCAAAACTACACACCAGATGTCAAGCAAAAACTATGGAACCATAAGGACAAGACCAAGTCTACTACCATCTAAATAATATGGTGAGGTAAACGCAATCGAACCCTGAGTATCGCTGTGATTAAATAATCTGAGCACTAAGGTTCTCAACAAAAAACATGAGGTGCAAAAATATAAAGTAAATGGTATGAATAGTTTGTCTTCACTGGGTTTCCTTAGGGTCTAAATATGACAATATTATGTACTAAAACCTAAATCGTCGTAAATTAATTCAATGATGGTCTTAAAAAGTCTTAAATCTAATTATTTGAAACCTGCAGAACCCCTTTTTTTATTTGTTGACTTCATTAAAACCACATGTGGCACTGTGCAGTAACCCTGGTTCTTTATAATAACCAATGTACAAATACTCCTGAAGTTATATTATATTATATATGATATATATTATAATTATATTTAATTATGTTTACTTATTTCACCCTCACTGGATAATTGTAATATGCACACCTGCACTTCTTTTCTTAGACCGTCGTACTGTTCGGACTGTTTGTATTGTTTTGTTTTGCTTTGTTTTGTTTTGTTATGTTTGTTTTGTGATATTCTTTGTAAGCAACTGAGAGCCACTTTACCGAGTCAAATTCCCTGTTTGTGCAAACTTACTTGGCCAATAAACCTGATTCTGATTCTGATTCTGATAACAAATCAATATTAGCTGTGAACAACAAATTCCACGACACCGCTGTTCGTACTTCTCTCTATGGAGACAGTTCTACCAGAGGCCACTGTTACCCTGGCTATGACATATACTGTCTGTCCTATCCTTTGTGATTGATGCAGCATCCCATCAGCATCCCATCAGTACATACACAGATGCACTGTACAAGTAAAAATGTATTTAACTATTTTAAACTGTGAGGGGGAATTGTGTGTTTCTATGCTGTTTTTTTATTCTCTCTGTCCTGACACGACAAATAGTTTGTGTTGCCCGTTACTAAACAGCCGTTACCTCTGGCGCCATTTGCCCCTGGATTCTATTCACCACACAGTTGCTTCCCCCTTTTTTCTCAAGACAGAGCAGAGCCAGGTCAGCACTCTGTGTGGGGCCGGTGTATTGTTGCACTCCCAGGAGCAAGGAGGGAATGCCTTTGACTTTGTCTCCTTTTTTTGATTAACTCTTCATTTCCCCACTGTGCTGCACAGCGAGGCCCGACTGGGTCAGCTCGGTTTTGGACAACTCATTTCTATAGTGTGTGTTTCTATCGTTCTTTTGCTCATTGCATAATTCAGTTTACTACAACTTAACATCACACATTTTCACAGATATTTGCACTGTACTTTTCAATCTATTGAAACAGACAAGTTGAATGATTGAGATGTTTTTACATATTGGTTAAAAACTGAAAATTTGCTGAATTGTTTAAAGTAAAAGAGCTGAAGGTTCAGTTCTCCTGTCTGCTGAGTTTGAACTTTTGAAGCTTACTGTGCAGTCCTTGATGTGCATTTTCTCTCTCGGACTCGTGACTTATTTTCCCTTTAATATTGTATATTTTTCTTATTTTATTCATTCACTCAATTCAATTCACATGTGCATTTAACCTTTTACTTCCAGGTTCCAGCTGACCATCTCTCAAAGTCCCTTTTTTTATCAATGTTAATGTGTTTGCATGAGTTGACCTCATCATGTGTCCATTGTGTTTAAAGTGTTTGTTTGAGATTAGATAACAAAAATCAACATCTAACATCATTTGTATCTGTCTAATCAGGTGGTGAGTCATCTCTCCTGATCTGAAAGTACTGATCCGCTGATCTGTCATCATGACGGACACAGACTCTGTCAGGATCCGGGTCTTCTCCCTCAACTGCTGGTCAGTGGCTGTGGTTTGTTTATAATGAACTTTTTTATAACAATGTTACAAAGTGCGTCAAAAAGAAGAAATAAAACCAGACAAGCGGATAAAATAAGAATTCAACAAAGAAACAGGAGCAGAGTGATGATGATCAAATAAATCAATTAATCAATATAGATAAAGCTGATATCAAATGGTTGTAAAAAAGTTTTAATAAGAAGCTAGAGACTTAGTCTGTCCAATGGGTGCTGAGCTCCATGTGACCAGCCAATGTGACTCATCGCACCGTTTTCTGTCTACACAGATGTTTGCACCAAAAAAAACATTTTCCATGACTCCTTGCTTCTCTTTTCAGGGGGATCCGTTACAGCAGCAAACAATGCTCCCAGCGCTACGTCATGATTGCAGACATGCTGTGCAGAGAAGAGCACGATATTGTCTTACTGCAGGAGGTCAGTGGTGTGGAGCCTCTGAACGGACTTCTCCGCTCATGCACGTAGTTGCATGCTGTGTATTCTAGATGCATATGAACATTATCTGTGTTTTCTTCCAGGTGTGGAGTGAGAAAGACTACATGTCCCTGAAAAAGAAACTTGCCTGTAGCCACCCTCACTCTCATTACTTCAAAAGGTAAAGCCTTCCCTCTTGTCACGGGGTCGCTGTGCACTCGCTTCTCGTCTGGTTTCCTTTGAGCGTCTTTCAGTCTGTGATCAGAATTCATTCATTTGAACGTTTTCAAAAGGGTCCTGAAGCCGTGTCAGACAAATTTGCTTACATGGCATTGATCCATCTGTAAGATTTGAACTGGGGCTCGGGCCGCTACCTGAAGGATTAACTTTTGCAGCTTAATTCTGTCTTGACCCTCATACCAGGGCACAAGACTGAGATTAATCAAAGGCCCGTCATCCTTAATCCCCTCGGCAGCTCTCAGAAATGTCGACTTCACTAAATAAGTTCTCACATCTCTTACAGAGAACACCTAGCTTACGATAGCATAATGCAGATCTACATGGAGACCAGACAGGACTTGCAATGTCTGAGTGTGGGACTAGTAACTTGATTCTGTTTGTTTCTTTCATTCTGCAGCGGCGTCATAGGAAGTGGCCTGGCCCTTTTCTCCAAACACAGAATCCACGACACATTTCTTTATCGCTACTCACTGAACGGTTATCCATACATGGTAAGTCTGGTAGGGGCTGGGGGAAAGGTTCTGAAGACAGAACGTAGTGCAACTCTTTACTTCAGTGAATAATAATAGTGTAGTAAGCTGTATTTAAACAGCACTTTTCAATATGTAGATTCCAAAATACTTTACAAAGCAGCAATTAAAACATATAAGTCATAAAATCATCATGTTTAAAAGAAAGTTTTAGAAACTTCCTAACTCTAGTAAAAGGGTCAAGAGTAAAAGTTTGTTTAGGAGGAGCCTAAAAGAATTTACTACATCAACCGATTCATTTTTGTCGGGTAGATCATTCCAGAGCCTCAGGGCCCTGACTGTAAGTTCTCCTCTCACTTTAGGGTTCAACTGGGGTTTTTGGTAGAGATAACAAACCACTGCCCAAGGATCTGAAGATACAAGTCATTGTGCAAAAGGTCACATATAAAACAAAGTGATAGGGCTGGAGGAATCTTTAAAGTGATGAGCAAGTAATAATTCAAAAACATACTGGGAGCCAGTGTAAAAGAGTCTAAATCGTCACAATGCATCACTCAAACAGCAAAAGACAGATAAACACACAAACCTGTGACCCATGATCCACTGTTGTTTTCTTATTTCCTGCTACACCTGATCATTGTATATTTCTTTTTCCCTTCCCTAAATCTTCTTTCTGCATTTCCCTCATCCTCAGGCTCACCATGGAGACTGGTTCGGGGGTAAAGCCGTCGGGATGGCCGTCATAGGCATCGGCAACCTGACCGCAAATGTCTACGTGACTCATGTGAGGGTTCACGCCCCACAGCTCTCAGCCCTCTGTTTATTACATGCTGTTACTGATCGACGATCATGTCTATCTCTCGCCTCGACTACTGCAGTGCCCTTCGGCTGGGCCTCCCTTCTTTTACAATGCACTCCCTGGAGATTGTGCAGCGTGCAGAGACGAGTCATTATGCTAAAAGAGCACTTGTCACTCCACTGCTCCCATCTGTCGTTGTCATCCCTGAACACCGGGCTGTGACAGTACAGACAGGTCTCCTTTGTGTTTCCTAGATAGTGGAATGATATCAGAGCAGGAGGATCTCTCTGCATCTTCAACAACCTGGTCTTTTCTGAGAGCACCTCCCCTTATAACACCTCTTACACCCTCAAATGACCAACTTGCTCTTACCTTTTCTTCACCGATCTCCTTAACTTTGTCTAATTGAACAAATTAAGCACTTGATTACTTCAAGGTTGTTCTGGAAATATTTATAGTTTAAGTTTATTAATTAATTTAGTCTGTTCTAGTGCAGTGCCCGTTCTAAACCAGCCTGTTTTGAAATGGGCTGTTTGCTTGACCTGCGGTGATGTTGGTTGCATCTTTCTGAAACTGTAAAAGTGATCTGCAGTAACTGAGCCACAGCGAGTAAAGACCTGCCGCAGGACTCAGTCCAGAGAAGCCTGAAGCTGCTCCACCGCTGCTGCACAAAGAGCACAGATGTTGATTCAAAGTACATAGAAGCTGGACTCAGTACACAGAACCCCGAAGCTGAAGAATCAATTGTAAAAACAGTTGTTGCGAAAACACTCTTCTTGAGCAACACGTCCCATCTGCTGCTGCTACTGCTTCCAAATTGTACCAAATTCCACACTGCACCTTATCAGACCGTCAGACATCTTATCACCAAATGTGAAGGTGATAAGATGAATAGTTCTGGAGATATGCGAGCCACAGACAGTCAGCACAGTTTGCCTAGTGTCTCATGCATATTCAGCACATATTTGTGTTATATTACTGAGTCCCCTTATCACTGTTGCAGCTATAGGAGCCAAGGTGGAGTTTAGAGGCCAGATAACACTCTGACTTTCTTTGAGACAGATAGAAAATACACCACAATGAGATGAGCCAAGGCTTAGATCAATGTGTCAAATAGAGTAGCTCCATATGAGGACTAATGATGCACTACAAGTTTGAACTTTGAACTACAGCTCGTCAGCCTGGTTTCTTTAGAATAAGTAATTCCCCTGAAGACATCATCCGTCTCTAGAAAAACTTCATTCCTTCGACCTGCAGGATTTGTCTCCCTGAGGTCTCGTGTTGCATTGAAGAGACTTCAGTGTTGTGAAGTGACTTTGGATAAAAGCATCAAATGAGTAAAAGTAACAGATCCATTGATTCTGTGCCTGTGTATTGACTTCAGCTGCACGCGGAGTACTGCAGAGAGAAGGACTCGTATCTACCTCACCGAGTGGTCCAGGCCTGGGAGCTGCAGCAGTTTGTTCGGTATCGTCTCTTTGCTTCTTCCTTCTGCACAATTTCCCAACCACCGTTTGTTTCCTCTGCTGTGTAGTTTGATATTTTCTCATTAAATTTCCTTGCATTTGTTTTTCTGCATCCATCAGGCACACCTCTGCTGGAGCAGATATAGTTATTTTAGGTGGTGACCTCAACCTGCACCCTCAGGACCTCGGGAACAGACTGCTGATGTCTTACACTGGACTCAGAGACTCCTATTTAGAGACTGCTAAATTTGATGTAGGCAGAAATAATGTTCAGATTTAACCAGTATCTTTGTTGTGGCGGTTATGATGATGTTTTCCTTCAGTCCCCCTGCTTCCTTTAAGCCATTTTTATTTTTTTTAATCGGGACCATGTCTTTAAAACCCTGGTATCATCTTTAATATCATAAAGAAATACAACTGTATAATTTATCATTGACCAGAGTGTATGTGTACAAAGGTGTTTCCCAACGTGTCATTTTTTAACCTTATCTTAAGAAAAATCTCATCACAACTCACAGAAGTAATGGTGAATACTGCAAAGGTGCATTGTAAAGATAGAAATTGATTCCTGTCGTGATTAGAAATGTTTCTTCTGTTGCAGGGATGTGAGGATGGTATCACTCTAATAGCTGACAACCCTTTCACCAATAAAAAGGACCTCGTTCCATTTGAGAAAGGAATCCGAATCGACTACATCTTGTTCAAAGTGAGTGGAGGCTTTACGTTCACACACCTGCTTTGTTTTTATCACTTCCTGTTCATAGCAATTTGTGTATTTTTTTTTGCATTGTGCTTTATTCTCAGGGTTCTCCTAAAACAGACGTTTTCTGCGACTCCATGTCCACCACCAAAGGCTCCGTCCCCGACCAACCCTTCCCGTACTCCGATCACGAGACTCTGACCGCTGAACTGAGGCTGGAGTCCCACAATCCACCTGGGACGGGAAGAGACAAGAGTTTAAAAGACTCTGCTACAGGTATTATAGTTAGTAACTATGCAGATCAGGGTGGGATGGGAATGGTTTAGTTTCTAAGAATATTGATCCATCACTTTCTCAACAGAAATAACATTTAGTTTTGCGATCCATTTTTGCCAGAAGTTTGGTTTACCCGTCTAGTCATTTGGAATTAAAATTATTGCAAATATGACAATATGACTTTTACTCTCTGCATTTAAAAAAAGAGAAAAACATGTTTAGTTTTAGTTGTGAGCATGTGAGCATCGTCCCGATCTGAGCTTCATCACAACCTCACCCTGCCACTAACCTGCTGCTCTCCGTCTTGTCCTCAGGGAAGTTGGCCGAGCTGGTTGACATCGTGACAGAGGCCCGTACTGAAGTCAAAGTCGGCCTGCACTGCGCGGAGAGGATGCGCTACACAGCGCAGCGCACCGGGGTGATGGGCGTGGCTCTGCTGCTCCTGGAGCTGGCCATCGCTGCCGTGCCCTGGTTGGCTCTGGGAGCTCAGCAGCCTTTCCCTTCCACGTCCTTCTACCTGCTGGCCGGGCTCTGCTTCGCCATCCTGCTGACCACCACTATGCTGTACATCTTCTACACCATGGAGGTGAAGTCTCTCCAGGGGGCGGAGGACCAGATGAGGCTGGCTGTAGGAAGTCTGCAGGAGGGTCTCCGGGGCTTTTCTTTGGCTCAGGCCCTCAACGCCCAGCGGAAGCCTCCAGGGGGTCTCAGTGCATGTAACCCAGAGGAGTAACGTCAGAGCTAACTGGGTCAAACCGGGCTCCGTGTAATGAAGCCTTTTGAAATTAGCTTTAAGATGGATGTTTGAGGAAGTGGTCGCTCCTCTGAATGTGTTTTTAAGCCCTAGAAATTTAGATTTGTACCGCAGAATGAAGGAGTTGAGCTATAATCGAAGAACGTTTCCGATAGTCGTGCTGTACACAATCATGCTTTGGCATTTTTATACTTTTTCTACATATGTACACATACATATTCGTCTTTAGCCCTTGATTACCTCTAGATTTCCCTCTATGCAGCTCCACAAGTGTTCTTCCCATTAGACAGTGAGACATGTCTGTGCTTAAAACGTCATAACGATGACCCAATGTGTATGTCAAGCCTCAGGCCCGATTTGCATTCCACCTTCCAGTAGTATCATTGGGACCAGTTGTTTCTGCTTTTGATATCATGCTTCCCCTTTTGTGATCTTTAGAGAGTCCACCGCACAATCGTAGAGGGTCCAGACTGTGGGCGGGTTTACTTACAGAGGGGATGCACACGAGACACACACACTCCGGAGGATTTTAGGTTTACATTCAGATCTGTTACATGTTTTTTACTCCGCAGACCAGATCACTGGGAAGTAAAACTTGGAAAACGAGGATGCTCAGGCCAGTTTCGACTTCTCAGTGTAGAATATATATATATATATATAGTGAAGGAGAAGTGGGCACATTGTATCTGCGAATCTCAGTTCTCATGGTCAGTCACTAACGCACCAAAGTAAAGCTGTAGGAATGTGCTGAAGACTTTATGCTTAATATGCTCTTAACTCTTACCTTAATTAAATCGCATGAATTTACTTTACACCGCATCTTGTGCTGCAGGAACTTTTTAAACGAATCACTTAATATATCTTAAATGTGCATTGCACTTGGTTGACTAGACTGACAAACGACTTCTGTTGGTGTGTTTACTGGGAGACGACCTAATGTACATATCGCTGTAAAGCCCCTGACTGATAAATTTAATATAAATTCTTAATTATAACCTAGATATTAGAAAGATACTTACATTTTACTATGAATCTTAGAATTTCAGATGATTCCTGATGTTCATTCCAATTGAAAAATGTGATGGGCATGACAATGAAGCAATAATAAAGATATTTACCTACTCGTGCGTCTCGACTGGTTTTGAATGAATGAGTCCACAGACATTTTCACTGATGCACAACAGTTCCACTCTTTCACCACAAGAGGACACCCTAAGATTGACAGGGGGAACTTTTCAAATGTAAACACTTACTGCTGACAATTAATAACCAAACTGGTTCCTGGAGATAAAGGAAATAAACTCTGAGGGAGGAGACGCCAAAGTTACCAGATCAAACTGTCCTGTCAGCACATGAACTCCCTCAGGGGAAGCGCATCCATGGGTGTAGTGATAATTATAACAAATTTAATTAAAAATAATGAAGTGTCTTCACAGAGGAATATTGCTTACCATTGCATTCAGTCGTTGACGAAAATTTGTGAAGAACATTTAGAGAACCTCAGTTTTTATAAAGTTCGGTACAACAGTTTTTGGTTACTTTTCAACATTGAACTGTTCCTGCAACATAAGAGCAGAAAAGGGTATGTAACACATACTATATGGAATAGACGGTAGATGCTCTTAATGACATAAGAGAACCTGTTGGTTTGGAACTCAGGCCATGATACACATTCCTATCTGTACAGTACACAGGAGCCACGTGGGAAGTGAATCACCTCGTCATGAAATCACGTCAATGAACGTCACAAAGTGCACGTCTTCAAATAACAGAGAATAGAATGCACGTGGTGAACAAACAACAACCAGAGACAACAGAGGCAGAATCCAACATTTGTCTCCGCTCCGGGGAGATGAAGGCACAGAAAGAGAGGAGAGAAGACCAGGCACAGACGTTTAAACATTTTATTAAAGCACGGGAATGAAAAATCAGAGAATATGTACATTACACAAAACCTTTCACCACAGACACCAGGACACATACTTGGGTAAGCTGCAGTGGCAGAGGATGATTACATGAGGAATTCTGTGAGGGAGGCAGAAATCTCAGTTTCAATCCAAACAGGATCTGGAAGATAAACAACCTGAGACCCGTGAGAAGATGTTCTGTCATTTTAGGGGTGAACAGACCATAATAAGTGTGATACTGATAAACAGCTGGATGTGTTTTCGCTTACCTCCATTGGTTGAAGTTCTTACTCTGCATCTTATTCATTCATTTCATTTTCATTGTCACAAAATTCCCACATAATCCATTAGGGTGCCCAAGGTTTCTTTGGAGTTGATGCGATTACCTTATTTGACGAGAGTTAAAAACGAGTTTATCACATCAGGCTCAAAAACTTTAGCTTGACAATGAACAAATGAATGAAAAGTGACATTTATTTGAACTAAAGCGTAAATGTTTCCTCCTTGAATATCAGTGGCCTCCAGACACCTGCAGAATCTGTTGGCCTGTGGGAATCTTTCCTCACCTGCTCGTCCTCCATTAAACCCCAGAGACATTAGTCACTTAGAGGAAGTGAACAGAGATAGAGAGATCGAGAGATAGATAGATGGAGAGAAAGATAGAGAGAGAGTGCACAGAGAGAGACAGACAGAGACTGAATGTGAAAGTGCACAGAGAGGCATACAGAGAGACAGACATACACAGAGACACAGAGAGAGAGACAGACAGAAACAGAGACAGAGAGACAGAGAGAGAGAGAGAGAGAGAGAGACAATGACATACACAGACAGAGAGACAGAGAGATAGGGACACAGACAGATAGAGAGACAAAGAAAGAGAGAGAGAGACTGACAGAGAGACAGAGATAGATAGAGATAGAGGCAGAAAGACAGACAGAGAGAGAGACAGAAAGGCAGAGAGACACGGAGAGAGAGAGATAGAGGGAAACACATACAGAGAAACACAGAGAGACAGTTGAGAGTTCATGACAGCTCAGTTCACGTCTTGTGGGTGTGCTGTGCGCGCGGGGCGCGGCCTCGTGGCACGGGGCTAACAGGGCAGGGCAAGGTGCACTCCTCTCCTCACACATCCGCAGCTCAGCTCCCGGCTCCAGGCTGACAAATCTCCGGGTGGAAAAACACGGACAAAGAAGAAAAATGACGAGTCTGGATCCCCTGAAGTCCGTCATCTCCATCGGGATGGTGGACGACACGTCTCTCGCGGTCCCCTCCCTGCACCAGTGCAGCTCCGGGAACCAGCGCGTCCTGGAACAAGTGCAGACTATCCGGAGAACCAAGTCCCGAAAGTCCAGCAGCAGCAGCAGGAGCGGCTCCAGCTCCTTCTCCCCGACGAGTGAGCGCCCTCTCCGGCCCCCTCCAGGGCCGCACGCACACACCTCTGGGGCTTTGGGCTTTTTTTACATTTAAAGACATGCTGCTCTAAGATGCAGGACTTCTGTTGCTACAGCATTTTTTTTTAAATGTGGAAATGAATCTGTAATGTTTGGTTTAGCTTCTCCACAGTTTCACTGGTAGTAACTAGGATATAGATTAAGGGACAATAGAGATCAGACATGTTGTTGCTATAGTTTAGAGTTGTTTGAGTTATGAGCAGCAATAGTTGATTTTGAAAAAGGAATTTAAACAGTTAAATGACCTTGATACTTTTGTATGATTTTTTTTATTTGACACAGATATACACATAGATACATATTTACGTGTATATTTATGTTTATCATTATTATTTTCCTGTGTTTACAAGAGCTTAAAAGCTTCAGGATGTTTCTTGTCAAAATGTCACTCAGATCTTACTACGTGGTGTTTACCAGTGTGTTGAGGAATTCATAGACTCACTCTGATTCACGTTCCCATCCTGCCTCAATCTTGATGTTGGCTGGTTTTCAGATTCTTTAGATTAAGATCCGAGTTTCTGTGCTCTATACATCTGAATGATAACAGCTCATTTCTCTGCAGGCCCTACCTACGAGCCTGTGTTTGGTGATCCTGTGAAGAACCAGTTGACTTCGCCCAATGGAAGTGTTTTCTTTGGAAACGGCTTGTCCAAAAGGGTAAGTTAGAACGCTTATCAACGCACCATTGGGTTTAAATGGACCATGTGATGACAGTACATGAGAATTGTGTGACCGAGCCGAAGCTAATGCCAGATTGTTGCTGGGGTTTAGCGCTCAGCATTTAAAACCTCATTTAGATTACAGCTGCAAGTCATGGTTGAAAGGAATCAAGAAAAGTTGCATCGTGCATTTGAAAAGCTTGACCCTAATGTTTTGGTAAAGAAATTGTTCCCCGATCAGTTGCTCCATCATTTCCCTGTTGCCAATGTCAGATGACTCAATGAAATGTAAAAAAATAAAAGAAAGAGTTATTCTCGTTTATTTTGTTGTGCAGTCAAACATTCCTCAGAGGGTTGGGTCAGTGTTTGTAAAATTCTGCCTCCAGCTCTGTTCTGAAACCAAACTGTGACTCCCAGTAGATTAAAAGTTAATTTTTGTTTGTCACCTCGACTTTAACGTGGGATCTTTTCACAGTAATGACACAAGGAACAACCACAAGCTCCTGGGTTTGCTTTTTCAGGTTAGAATCCGAATCGGGTTTTGATTTCCAAACAGCTTTACACATACACAAGGAATTTGCTGTGGTGTATTTGTGCAAGTATAAATATAAAAAATGTAAACAAAATAGGAAACTAAATTAAATGTAAAAAATACCGTAAGCACCAGGGGAGGGATTGTTTAGTGCAGTGCTGTAAACTACACCGTGTATTGACAGTGAAATAAGAAGGAGAACTTCTGGAGCATCTGTTGACCCTGGATGACCTTTCTAACATCTCAGTCCCAAAAACCTGTTACTTCAAACCTGTTTCCAGATACTTGCAGAGTCTGTGTTTCCTCACCAAAAAACCAGCTCGTCCATCATGGACGCAGCCACAACCACATCTCTCATAAATTAATTTGACATCTCTTCATTTGTGGCAAACCAACCTTCATGTAATAGGACTCATTAGAAACTCGTGTTTTCTTTGGCTTTGCAGCTCAGCTTTGAGAAAAGTGTGAAACAGCAAGTTGTCAACAACTCCAAGGAATCAACCTACAAGAGGAATTCAGCAGGCGCTGCCTTCCAGTATGAGAAGAGGAGTTACGCCACGCTCGGCAACATGGCTGTCAGTAACAACAGCAGCAGCCGCAGCGAGCATGATCTGGCCCGGCAGCGCTCGCTGGGATATCACTCCTCTCTGCCTCTGCAGCGGTTCCTCTCCAGCAAAGGCACCATGAGGACAGAGAGGCCCACCAGCCAGTTGATCGCCCAGGGCTCACGCCAAACTGTGTACGCCAGCAACGCCACATTCCCGATGAAATCCATGAAGCTGGTGAACGGCAGCCAGCCGGACGGGCCTGTGACCCTTCAGAAGCCCGTGGTCCCTGAGGTCACCACCACGACTAAAGTTTTTGGGTGAGTGGGAACAAGCTAGCTTCATTCATTTCAAATTATATTATTCAAATGTTTTAAACTAGGCGGATGCTTGGTAGCAGTGACGGCTAGTGAAAATATATTCTTGGGGAGGGGGGGGGGGGGGGGGGGCTTTGGACTAGCCGCCCCTGTTTGGTAGAGCACAAACCTCCGCCAAGGTCCAACAGTCCCCTGATGAGACCACGTCACACCGACTTCTCTGATGTGAAGACTTGAACCACTTCTCTCTGATGAGCTGTCTGACGTCAGATGGTAGTGGTGATGGTGATTTCACCCCCACCTGATTTTAGCCAAAACAACTTGCTCAAACCGACCCGATTGAGATCTGTTTGTCTTCCAGGTCGAACGGGACCAGTGGCGTTGCGGACATCACCATGAAGGAGGCCGTGACTTGTCTCTCCAGCAACGATGAGACTCATCAGCACTGCGGAGCTTCCTACATCCAGCACAACACGTTCATCGACGACAAGGCGAAGGACGAGGTGATTTGTGAGGTTTTTTATTTGTTTGCCAGCATGAATGTGTGTCCTCGGGTCAACTGTGGCTCAGGAGTGGGTCGACCACGAACGATGGTTCAACTCCGGCTCCTCCGAAGTGTCCTTGGGCAAGATATTGAACCCTGAATAACCCCTGACGGCTGTGCGGAATGACGTGTGATAGAGAAAGAACAAGTTGCATTGAAACATGCTTTGACTGGTGGATAAGACTGAAAAGGCTCAGCAGTCTGTTCTTCTTAGAGGATCAGAGCTGTCCACTTGTGATCCAATCACCAGAGAGAGACCAGTGTTAATGGGACAGGCGTGGGTTCTCTGTGTTCTGATAAATGATTGTTCCTCCGCTGCGCTAACTCCTGCAGCTTCTTCTTCTTCTCCTCGACTCTCAGGTGTTGAAACTCAAAGGGATCCCTCCTCTGGTGGCTCTGCTGCGCAGCCCCAACGCTGAGGTCAGCGAGACGGCCGCCGCCGCGCTCCGTAACCTCTCCTTCAAGAGCAACAAAAGCAAGGAGGCCATCAACCGCAGAGGCCTCTCAGAGGCCGTGGCCCTGCTCAATGAAACGGATTCTGTGGATCTGCAGAAACAGCTGACAGGTGTGAGATCGCTCTGAGCTCCGCAGGCTGACACATGCACATTTGTACTGTGCACACACACACCCACAACACACATACACATACACATACACGCTCCTAACTCTGCAAACAAGTTCGACAGAGAGCAACTTGTGTGAAGTAAAACGTATTCCTGCTCAGATCCTGCTGTCAATCACACCAGTGTTTTCATGCTTCAAGCCCAGAATCCATTCAGTGTTTTTCCAGTGATAAACCTCAAATGAAAATCATATTATATTCAAACTGCTCTTCTGAGTGTTGCTAACAGAACAATCACCCGTATAAAAACCTGTAAATGTCTAAATGAATCCACGTATCTTTGTCACAGACCCTCATGTGTTTTCTCCTCAGGTCTCCTGTGGAACCTGTCGTCTGCAGACGAGCTGAAGCCCGACCTGCTGAAGAGTGCCTTGCCTGTGTTGATGGAGCGAGTCATCCTGCCTTACACGACAAGTCCGGACCGAACCACCAGCAACAACCAGGACCCGGAGGTCTTCTATCACGCCACCGGGTGTCTGCGGTAAGAAAACACACAAGCGAGCACTGGGTAGAACATCATTACCTTTGTCGACGTGTTTCCAAACTGCAGAACCAAATGGAAAAGTCAAGTTATTCACGTTTATTTTTCTTTTAGTTCCAGACACTCAACATATATTCTCTTTCTCTGTTTCTTTCTTTCAAGACTCATAAAACACATCTACACGTCACAATGATCAATATAAAAATGACTCTCTGTTAGAAAAGAGTTCCTCCGGATATTAATCATGTTTGATATGATATTGTTAAAGTTAATATGCAGCACCAGCATCAATCGAACCACATTTACAGGTCGTAACTTTTATCTGATCGACTGAATCAGCCAACACTCGGCTGCGGTGTCTGACATCTGAAAGACAAAGCTGTAATTGTTGACCTATATACATGTCTGGCAGATCAAGATTACGTTTAATTTCTTCTGAGGAACGGCTAAATTAATATCACACCAGATCAAACATGTTCCTGTAAATCACTCCCTGAAGACTGTTGCTCATCAAACTAGTGATAAATCCAAGGCGGCACCAGAACCAATCCTTTATTATCTTCTACCAGAGAGCAATTATAATGAAAGCTATTAACAGAAAGTTGTATTTTACACTTGTATCATTGTTTGAAACATGAATGAAACACATCTTCCTTGCTGACTAATAGAAAAATGACTTGTGTTATTTCTTTTTGAACAGAAACCTCAGCAGTGCCAAGCAGAACCACCGACAGGTGATGAGAAAGTGTCGAGGTCTGGTCGACTCTCTGGTCAGCTACGTGGAAGACTGTGTGGAAGCCGGGAACCCAGATGATAAGGTCTGTGGATCCTGTTCATCCTCTTTCATTCATCGTCTGTGTCTGTGTCTGTGTCTGTGTCTGTGTCTGTGTCTGTGTCTGTGTCTGTGTCACACCTTCATGTGGGAAAAAAACATGCGTCGTCGAAGAGATGAGCTGCAGTTTGAAGAAAAACAAACTGCAGCTCTACAGCAACAGAGCAGCTCGTGATTACGTTCTGTCACAGACGTCTTATTTTATACGTCATTTATACACTAATGCACATAAACAGTCTACTAACGCTTCATGTTATACATTGTGGTGAACTGTAATTCTTTAAATTCTACAATCTTGAGCAGAAAAACCTCTCTGTACGATAGGAAACCTTGACTTGGTTTATTCAACCAAACACTTATTTTTCTGTTTTTTTTTATTCTTTATTATATCTTATTTTCTTTTGTTGCCATTTTTTTCAAATGACAAACTGTGATTTATTTTCAAGATATGTTTTTATATATAGTTTTACAATCTCTCTGTTACATCCTATTAATTTGTAATCCATCTAAATATGTATAATATTCATATATATATATATATATATATATTTAAATGACAGTGATTGGACTGCACCTGCACATTATGCTGTTAAACAATCCAGTAGAACACGATGGAATTCAAGACAAGTGACAATCAAATATATTATCACACAGTATTTTGAAGTATTGCAATTTTTTCCTTAGATTTCATTGTATTGTACAAATGTTGCTCTTTCTGTTTCCCCTTCGTCTTTGTGTTTGAGTGATTGTTGTTGTGTTGTAATTATCTGTCAGGATGCATTCATTTACATGTGCCCCTGTGTTGTCGCTCCGGCTGAAACAGTCATTAGAGAACTGCGTGTGCGTCCTGCACAACCTGACGTTCCAGCTGGAGGCCGAGGCTGCGACTCTGTTCACCAAAATCTCGGCTCTGTCCCGGACGGTGAGCCGCGGCAGCAGCAGCAGCAGCCCGGACGACGCGGGGCCCATCGGCTGCTTCAGTCCACAGAGCAAAGCTCCAGAACAAGAGGTGAGACAGGGAAACTGAGGCGGGACATATTATAAGATATATAAAGGATTTAGTATATGACAGCGTGTAGACAGGACCTGTCAGTTTGTCTAGCCGGCAGCTCTCGGTGTGCGTCTCTTCATTCATCCGTCTCCTCAGTTGAACTTGTAAGTTTGTGTGATAAACTTTACGGCAGTTGTAATAATGTTGGAGCATGACACTCTATATCGTAAAAAACAAACATGAGCACAAGGGCTTAAGTCCTTTCAGGGTGTGTCAAATTCCACGCTAGTTATCTTAAGAATAATACTTAGGAAATATGTTGATTAAAAACTGAAAGATAAGACATTTTAGTATATGTGATATCTCCATTTTGATGTGTAGAAAAATATGAAATGTTCACACAGTATCTCACAGTTTTAGGCGAACTGTGATTCCTGTTAACTTTCTGCACGGGTGAGTGCAAATATACAAACGTGTGGGACGGAGTGGAAGGTTTGCACTGTGCTGGATAAAACCAGAGTCAAATCCAGAGTTCTGAGTTCCAGAGCAGCTTCGTCCACGTTGATGAACTGTCCCCTTCCTCGTCCAGCTACAGTTTGACGTCCCCGTGGTGGAGGATCCGAATCCGAGCGGGGCGGCCTGGCTGTTCCACTCCAAAACCCTGCAGAGTTACCTGAGCCTGCTCGACACCAGCCACCGGGCCGACACACAGGAGGCGTGCTGTGGAGCGCTACACAACCTCACCGCACACGACGGCATCGTAAGGACAAAACAAAAACTGTCAAATTAAATCTAACGCTAAATCAGTCTGGGTCGTAAATATCTTTGTGCCTGTAAAATGATGACATATACATGGACTCAGCTTGTTTTCTCCTGAGTTTAGGAGCTCACCTTTTTTTTTTTTTTATTTGCATATACATTCACAGGTCTCCAGGGTAATGGGACACACCATCGTGAATAAGCTGAACGGGCTGCAGGTCATCTCTCCCCTGTTAAAGTCAAACAAAGCCAATCTACAGAAGAGCGCTGTGGCCCTCGTGGGGAATCTGACCAACAACCCGGGCCTGCAGAGAGCCATCGGTAAGAAGCCCGTGAAAGACAAAACTGTGTGTTGCTTTATCACAAACACCTAAAACACTTAGAGACCACCTATGAAGAAAGTAGATTAATGGTTTGGGTCTAACGTGTGCATGCTGGTGTGTAACCGCAGTTGGTTTTGTTTGCTTTCCTTGTTTTGCCGCAGCTCGTAAATGTCTCCCGGAGCTGGGGAGCATCATCAAGGGCGGCGCGGAGGAAGCGAACGAGTCCGATGACACCCTGTCCATGGTCTGTCAGGCCACCAACTGCCTGGTCATGAAGCAACCTGAAGCCGGCAAGCTGCTGCTGAACAGGACCACGATAAAGTCACTGGGAGATCTCAGCGAAAACAAGTAGGGTTGCGTGTGTGCAAGGAGAGAATGTGCCTGAGTATGTGTGAATAAGATAACTTGAGATGTGGGAAACACCTATGACTCATCAGGGGGTTATTATTTGCATGTCTGTCAAGTTAGAACTGGTCGATGATGCTGGTTTCCCCTTCCTTCTTAGCCATTTCCCCAAAACCAGCAAAGCCGCGTCGCTGTTTCTCTGCAACCTGTGGTCAGACAAGGATCTGCAGAGCTTCCTGAAGAAGGTGAGTTGCGGCTCAACCCCCGGGTTTGTCGAGATCCGTCCGGGGCTCGGGTGTGTCCTCTTTTGTCTCTTGCCTTCAACTCACAAAGTCCACACCTCTCTGAAGTATGTGTGAGAGACGGAGGGAGAGGAGGGTTGGCGGATTAGGTGGCGTTCTCATAAAATGCCCCGTGAATGAGAGTCCGGTGCCAAAAAATCAAAAGAGCCGAGGAATCTCGTCGCTCAGGTTTCGAGGAGAAACGTGCAGGACTTTGCTTGCACACGCACCGAGGCTAATTCACAGGATGCATTTTCTATACTCCTGTACGTGCATGCAGATTTGAACTCAGTTGAGGTCACCGGGTTGTCAACGTCCTGCTGATTTCCAAGCTTGGATCAATTGCAGCGACACAAACACTGATTAACATTTTATTATTTATGTCCCCGCAGCAAAAGATGGGAAAGCCTTTATTCCTAAACGACGTCACCATGTCGGCTCTGCAGTCGGTTCAGGATGGTAACTAGCCGGTCGTGTTTTACCGAAGCAACTCTCCTGCACAGGTCGTACACGCACACGCTGAGCAGCATCCTCTCTCATTTCATTTTTGTAATCCATGTTTCCATATAATCCATGCATCAGTCATGGATTACACAGGCCTGTATTTGCTGTAATGTGACTCGCTTTATAAGAAAATAGGTGAAGGTGGAAATCTAAATATAGCTGGTGGCAGCCAAACTGTCTTTGCTTGAAGTTTTGATTTGCTTTTCCAGTTTTGAAAGTGGAGGAAATTGTGTGTGATATGGTAACATTACAAATATGAGGGTGACGTTTCTATTTTTGCACAGAAATTGTTTTAATATGATGACAGAAGATTGTAAACTTTGTTTGATAGAAAATGAACATATGGTTAATGGAACATTTTGTATTTGTCGAGCTTATGTGGTTTCTATAAGAGCTATGAGTTTGCATTGATTTTTTTTGTGTTTACATTTGATAGAAACAAGTCTTGTTGGTGGGAAATGCATTTTCATAGGTGTGATTGTAAAATGATTTGCTTGTATTGTCCCAAAAAGTAGCAATAAATACATATTTTTTCTCTTTGAGCTGCAAATGTGACAAAAACCCCTACGTGTGTTTCTTTCACTTTTAAAATAGAAAAAGTAAACAGTAGCTTGGATTTAGATTGTGCATTTCAAAGTACCTATGGCTGCTTTACAAAGCTAGAAAAATAAGTAAAATAAAAGTAGAGTCTGCACAAAAATGTACAAGCTCTCAACAGTCGAACATGACTTTCTGAGAAATTGACGAAAATGCTTTAAGAATATCAAAGGTCATGTGACAAAAAACGAGCCTGGACCAGCTCCCTTCATCGGATTTGCATAAACTTAAATGATCTCTTCCCTGGCCTGTGCCCAATCTGCCGAGTGAGGTTCAAACCAGTTCAGTGCTTCTTCCAGAAGATTAAACAATAATGATGGGGTACATACTGTGTCTTGGTGTTGGAGTAGATCATTTGTCAATTGTGACAGTCGCTGGTGTTGCATCGAGAGTTCAACCAACCAGTTGACGCCCTTCTTGACAGTCAAGTTTAAAAAACGCCTCTGGGCAGATGAGCAGCTCGTCGCTCTTTCTTTTTACTCCACCCTCATCTGTTTTTCATTTTTTTCTTGCAGCCTATAAACAAGCTGTCGGCGCCAGACGCTGCAGCTGCTGCTGCACTCGGTGAATTATTGGCGATCAGATTGAATTTTGGTTTTTCCACAGTTCAAACCGCATGATCCACCCAAGAGCCATGAGGGACTTGTGGGGTTAAGGGTGAGATCAAATTTAATGAAGCGTCTGGCGGAGCTGCTCCTTTCATTTTACACTGATAGATTTATGTGCCTGGTCATTTATAGTAAACTGGTAATACACTGGGTGAGTCCCGAGCCCTGTCTCAGTGGCTGCTTCGAGACAATACTGCCAAAATGAAGTTCACCGAAACCGCCAGTCATTAACCACTCCATCGCCAAGTACGCGTGAAGTTTATTTTTATTGTCAATCTGACAATCTGACATTATTAAAAGAAGGTGGGGCTTTTTTTATTGGCACAGTGTTGGTGCTCATCACCGTAACAATCCCGACAGTCAAGGGCGAGGAACCTTCTTCTCTTATCAAGGCCTTTTACGATTTTATAACATCATTCTCGGGCCGTAGTGGCTGAAGCAGCTTCCCTTTGGCAAAGCATCTGATGTCAGATGGTAGTGATGGTGATGATTCCCCTGGTTTTAGACTTTTCTTGACTTTAGATCTCATCATGCCCTCTGGGAAAACTTTGTTTCCTCAGCCAGTTGGAGCAGATCAACACAAATTAACACATTTCAACACAGGCCACCCACAGGTCGGACAGAACAACCCAGGAAACATAAACCATACCAGGCCGTGTATTTGGTGCAGAGGAGACAAAGCTCCTGGTGAAACCGACCCTTCCTCCCTGCCATCAAACCCACCACTGGTTTAGATTTAGATCTGTGTTATCCATTTAGTTTTACTATCGCAGCACCAGTTCTAAACCTGCATGTGTGGTGTGTGCTGTTTGTTCTGCTGCTGGTGATGCTGGCTGCGGCTCTTTCTCTTTCTGAATCTGTGAAATTCACCTGCAGTGATTGAGCGGCTGCAAGTAGAAGAACCGTGAAGCTTCGCCAGCGCTGCTGCTGCACAAAGAGCCACGTGTTTATTCAAAGGTCAGTGAGGCTGGACTCAGTTTGCTGAACCTGAACTGGAGAATCAGTTGCTTCCTTGTTGTGAACGCTCAGTTGTTGTGATTGATGTCCTCACAGTGCACCGATCCCCTGTTCATTCATATTGAACATATCACATGTTCAAATGACACCAAATTTGACACCACACTTCCTTGGGCCCTTAACAAAACACATCAAGAGCGAAGGCAATGAGATGACTGGTTCTTCAAATATTTGTACTGAATGCAGACCGACTTATTTGGCCGAGAGTCCTGAGAAAAGGGAAAGAGCCAAACCAAAAACAGGAGCCGGTTTGTGGTTTGTTAAACAAATTTTAGTTTATTCATTGCATCACAAAATCTGTTAATTAGTCTCCACTTCACTTTGAGGTTTCCAAGCGACACATTCAGTGTTTGGACTTTAGCATTAAAGTCAAAATCCTGTCGCTAAAGCCTTTATAATAGATCACACACTTTTTTATATTTTTTTATAAACATGAGCTGCACCACTTTGTATGATCAGACTGAAATCAGAGACTCAGCGACACCTCTGGATTTCTCAGCATGCACTGCATCTCACAGATAACCTGTTTAAGAGCATTTTATAATATTTTCAGAACCGTCACTCTGTTCTTTGCGCGTTCATGTTTTTTAGAAAACGTTCAAATTCAGTTCCTGTCGCTCATTGATGCCGGTTTTCCTCACGGTGACGTCCGATGTTACTTCCTCAGCCCTCGCTTGCTCCTGGCGCCCTTTGAGCTGAGGATGAAGAGAGAAGGAGTTCAGCCATACGAGCCCAATATAATGCAAACCTCATATCTCTGGGTTTCAGAGTTTGCATTTCAGAAATTAAATTAATCTTTCAGATGCAAATAAGTGGCAGCATTTAAAAGATTTTAGGAAAAGTTCAGAAGCAGAAAGGATATTGTGGACACATCAATTTGCAAAATGTATGAGAGCACAAATCATTATCATTTGGATTTAACCTTTTTTTCCCTCATATTTCAGAATTTGACCAGACTGTGACTTGCATATCTGACTGATCGGGAATCCTGAAATCAGTTTTTGATGAGATCTCCCCTTTAACTTTGACCATTGAATTCTATAAGAATAGTTTTAGAAGAGCAAAGAAGTAAATTTGAACAGAAAAAAGTTAATTCTTGAGATAAAGACCAATGGTTCTGTATTATAAGATTTATTTTAATTTTGTATTATTATTCTACAATACAAATACTTGTGAGTCCTTGCCGGGGGCTCAACCCTCATGTTGGGAACCACCGCTGCACAGAAAGCTTTTCATAGCTGCTGCTGCTGGGAGGGGATTAGCCACCAAATCGTTGACAGCTATGTTTATCTACTGTTGCCACCGAGGAACCTGCAGCTCATCTCCCAATCTGTGAATCTATAAAACTATAAACACAGTCAGTCTGCTACTATGGTTTCCTGAATATCTAAATATTTACTGACCTTTTCTAAAAGTAATTGTTGTTTAACCTGAAAACCAAAAGTCAATACTGACGCTCTAACCCGAGGAGATTCTCGTCTGACAGGATCAATCCCTCCCTCCAATATCCCTGCTTTATAAAATCAGATTCTGCAGCAGCTTCAGCGTCTGAGCTGGTTCGAGTTCGGCTCAGAGCCCTCGCTGTCACACGGCCTGCGGATCAGGAGCAGAGGATTGACATGATTTGGATGTCAGCGGGGGCCGGTCACTGTTTTATTGTGAGCCACATTATCACGGATGATATCACGTGGCTGCCCTGAGATCTGTCAGCTGTCGGCCCTGCGGTACAGACTGACACTGAGTGCTGCACGTATGTTGTTCAGACCAGTTTGTCCTTCTTTAAACCGCCTCTCATGTTTCTGCTGCTTTTTGTTTTCCTTGTTCTGTCTTTGCTCAGCGCACGTTGGACCTGGAGCAGGTGGAAACTGGCTGAATGTTTACATCAGAACTACAGACTGTTTTGGGATCTACTTTGAAAAATAGTAATATGTTAATTTGTAACGTCAAAGTGATTCTCACGTAAAAAAAATTATAAAAACGAACAAATTGTAGAATAAGGTGAAATCAGAGAAAGCTGTATGATAAAAGTATTCTTTAAGTTTTAGTTTGAAGGAAGCTACTGACTCCTACTTCCATATTTCCACAGCCTCTGAGCTTTTATTTCAAAAAGATCTGCAGGATACTGAGGAGTCATAAGTTGTGAGTGATCAAAAGAACCTTAAAACCCTATTTTAACATTTACTGGAAACCAGTGTAAAGGGGCTTAAATACACAGGGTGATGTGTTCCAACCTGTTTACTCAGATTTAAATCCTGGCAACGGTGTCAGAAGCCAGTTTACAGGTTTTCTACTTGACAAGGCATGTGAGAAATACTGTTTACAGTAAACCAGGCGTGATGAAAAGCAAGTAACACCCTTGTGTTTTTAATTCTGCTCATCCAGAAGATCCTGCATGTGTAAGAAAGCACTGAATATATCAAAATCATATGAATGTTATAACAGACTTACATTTTCTGATGGTCAGTGACTCGGTTTCTCAACACGGTGATCTGTGCGCACATGGGTTTAAAACACGATGAATTAGTGTTGACATTTAATGCAGCACTGTGTACATTTGGTCACGTTTTTATTATTTATTAAACTTTATGAATGAAACGTTTAAAATCTGCAAACAGCCGCTTGTACAGACCTGACAGAGACCCTGTGTTTTACACGTGATGAGCTGATAAGACAGTTTACATAGAAGTGTTGTGACAGTCACGTGTGATTTATTACCTCATACTTCTGCTTCGTCTGCAGATACTGAAGATCAAATCTCTCCGACTCCAGCTGACGCATCCGGTCCCACATCTCCATCGCCTTTTCCCTGGAAAAGAATAGTAAAACCTTTTTTATTAGATATGGGAAATAAAACCTAGATAACATTGATGATGCCCAGTGCTCTGGTTAAAGAGACAATAATTAACCAAGGTATGATTGTTTGTTTTTCTTTTACTTGAGTTTGTCCTCTCTCAGGTGATCGATGTTTAACTCCTTGCGTCGGTCGTTCAGGATCTTCTTCTTCTTCTCCCTCTCCGTTTGCCTTTTTGCCCCAGTCTGTGTCTGCAGGACAGGAGGAGGACACATGTGAGGGACATGTTTCACAGCGTGTTTTTATATTTGTCTAATTTTAATGAGACAACAAAGTCATCACTTTGTATCCGGTGAAACTCAGGTTGGACAGAATCATCTTCTTCCTGTGGTCATCGTCGGCCCTCTTCTTGAACTCTTCGTCTTCTTTCCTCGCTTTTTCCTCCTGTCGGGGAAAAACATTAAAGTGACCTTGACATTGTCTGAACTTGAGTAAACTGATTATAAATATGATTCATAGGCATATGGGCCAAAGGCAGGAGAGCAAACATGTTTAGCATCACTATGTAAAGGTCCAGTGTGTAAGATTTAGGTGAAAGAGATCTATCTATTATTATATCAAATAATCTTGCAGAATGGACCCTTTACATTTTAATTCTTTATGTTAACATCGGGAGCGGGTCCTCTCTAAGGAGGCCGCCATGTTTTTTCCAGTTGCCCAGACTTTTACAAACTAAACTTCTTTTGAGTTTTTATGACAACTGAAGAATCCACAGGTTCTCTGTCATGTTTGGAAGGGGAGGGTGAAGTGAGGGGTGTTCAGCTGCAACATGCAACTCCACCACTAGATGTCACTAGATTCTACACACTGAACCTTTAAATATTTAAAAACCAGTTTGAAAAATGTTTAGTTTTAGTTAATTTGTTTATTTCCGTCATTTTAGGTGTATTCATAATTAATTATACAAAACTATACATTTCTCTTACACACCTTCTAGGAACATATGTACCTTCCCTTTCATGAAAAGCACAACATTAACACAGATGATCACAAGCCATTGGTGATCTGATGAGGACCTTAACTCACAGATATTCTGTTCTGTCGCTCTTTTTCTCTCTCCGCTCTGATCTTCGTCTGCTCTGATCTCTCTGACCTGCGCTTGTCCTGCAGCAGGAAACAAAGGGAACGTTTACACACTTCATACCTGGGACCTACAGACATCACTCGACTTGTAGAAGTAATATTGGTGGATAAATGTGTGATTTCTGCAGCAGGACAGTCAGAGGTGAACGTACAATGCGGTCTGTGAGGCTGAGGAGCTCCTCTTCCTCTTTCTTACGCTTGTCAAAGTGGGCCTCGATCAGAGTCTGGAGCTCGGTGAGGTCCTTCTCCATTCGTTTTCGGTGAATGTCCTGAAAACAAAACAAGAAGTTATCCATTCTGCCCGGAGGGAAGCCTGCAGGTTTGACTTTAATCTGTCCTGAGAGGAACTCACATCAAAGTCCACCTTTTCTCCTTCTGGGATCTTTGGAGGTATCAGGCCGGGGATGAAACCAGGCCTGAGGAGGACGAGGGCAATTACAACCTGTTCATGTCAGGAAATCTCACGAGGGTCGTTAACACATAAAAAAAAAAGAGTTCTTACTTTGACTTGGGCTTTGATTCGTCTGCAAATCCACAGTGAGAAAAAGCAAAGTAAAATTTGAAGTGTAATATAAAATTAAAAAAAAAAAAAAAACTCACAAAGCAAGATTCTTCTGTCACACACACACACACATGTCCATACCTCCTTCATTTTCCTCTCCAGCATCTACTGACAGACGAGAGTGAGTGAAAGGTCATGAGTAGATACACACACACATACACACACACACACAGAGAGAGAGAGAGAGACCTTTATCTGCAAATATGTTTAAAAGCTTTCAAAATAAAGGTTTCTGAAGTCATTCCTAATAGTGAATTCCAGTGTAACAAGACATGTATCATGGGTTTGATGTTTGATGTTCGTCCAATAGTCTGAATCTCACTCTCAGTTGTTTATAACTTGTTGATCATATCTGTCTCTCATTTAGAGGATTGTGAAACAGAAATGGAGGAACAGCCTCAAACAATCAGCGCTTGACAGCAGCAGCTTAGTTGAGTTCTCCTGTCAGAGTTGATGGACTAATCCTGAAAGGTATGAGGGGGTGTGTCTGAGAGGAAGCTTAATAAATCTTCACTACAGATAACTCGTGTGTTATCTCCGCCCGGTGACAGAGAGACAAATGACCTCATCCATCAGTCTGAAGAAAGAACCTGCTTTGTTCCATAATGAAAGTTTTTGACCTAGTTCTCTCAACTTGTAACATGTCACAGTCGTATCATTCTCAATGGAAATACACAGAGAGAGAGAGAGAGAGAAAGATAATACATGCTTTTGCTTTTACACAAGCATTTGACCCTAGGTGGTAAATGTATCTAATAATAATTTGCATTTTCAGAGTATATCTACGTACCTGGTTGGTTTTAGAGGTAGTTTCGCGTGTACAGGTTTATATATTTTCTCAAAGTACCAGTTAAAACCGTGCATCCCTTAATTTGTTCATACACATTTAACAATAACTGTATTGGTTACTTCTTAAAACAATCAAAGGGTTTTGGCAGCTTAATGTTTGTTGCTAATATAATCCTTCATGCACTTCTAGTGTTTTTCATGAGACTGCAGCGTGTTAGGAATATCTATTTACAGCTGGCATGCAAAAATATTAGCATAAGCAGTACTACCTTCTTCTTCATCCTCCTCATCTTCTACCACCTCCTCCTCCTCCTCCTCCTCCTTCTCCTCCTCCTCCTCCTCCTCTACTACCTCTTCCTCCTCCTCCTCCTCCTCCTCCTCCTCCTCCTCTGTTACCTCCTCCACATCCTCCTCCTCTTCTGTGCAAAGCAAGTATGAAGTTAGCAAGCAAACAATGTGACAACCATTATTTCGGCCATCGATATATACCTCTGGTGATCAGTTTAAAAAACAACACAATCTTGAATCTAATATTTTTTGGGCGTATTTATGGAATTTTCTGAACTGTACTGTTCAAATGTTCTTATGTTCTCGTGTTGGGAAGCTCAGGGTCCTGCTACTGGTTTTAAACATTATGTATTTATTCTTTACATAGCATGATTGCATTTAAATATTATTTTAATGTTTTTTTTGCCATTGTGCCACCTGCTTTCTCACAGTTCCATTTAGCCTTTGGTCTATTTGCACACTTGTCTGTTATGTTTTCTATCTACAACCTGCGTTTGTTATTAGATACAAATCTGGATCTAGAGAATTTGAATGTGGTTTCACGAGGGGCCTGTTGGGCGGATGTATGAACTCCGGTGGTGGATGTTTGAACTCTACTGAGCGGGGCCTTTTTGTTCCCAGCATTTCTTTCCTCACTGGGCCTCAGTAGGAAAAAGTGACACCAAGCGTTTAGTCCCTTTGGCCACAGAGGGAAACTCAATCTCTTTCCACTGCAAAGCAGGTAAGCCAACCTGCATTTAGGGGACCACGAGCAGGCATAACAGTGAAAGTGGCCATTGTGCTTGCACCGTCATCTGCCCCAAGGTTCTGTATTGAGAGCCTAAGCTGACCTACATCGGTCTCGAACAGAGACTGTAGTCCACAGACAGGGAGACAGGTGCTGCTCAGATGCAGGGACAGCGTGGCTGCACAGAGGCCCACTTGGACCGCCTCACAAAGGAGACAGAAATAGCGATACGGCCCTTTATCTCCTCCGTGGCAGCCCGGGGCACCGATCGAATTGAAAGGACAGATCCACTGGGATGTTTATTCAAGGTGAACTATCTTCAGCCTCAGACAGAGGGGGACTCATCGAGAGAGCAAAGGTCAATCTGGCAGAAAGGTGCGGCGCCGCAGCTGCTTCTACAGTGGCAGCAACACGCCAAAAATACAGTACCCGGCGGTGAAGCCAGGGGCTTAGCAGATGCAGCGTGTTAAGTGACCGACAGCGTTTAAACACGAGGCTCAAGCGTGTAAAGCAGGTCACAAAGTGGCAGGAAAAAAACAACACAACCTGCCTATTAAAGTGGATCAGAGGTGGAGATGTACATTGTTTTCATGGATATTGTTGGTATTAAAGTACACACCAACAATATCCTCCTCTCCTTCACAGCGCACACACACAGAGACGTAAAGAGCAGAGGTCAGCTGTAGCGGTGTGTGGTTCACAACTGGATTAAACAAGAGGTGAAATATGTTTCTGATACACGTTCATGCAGAATAGTCACAATGTTCATGCATGTGTTTCTGTGGACTACAGAAGAGGCAGCTGTGCAGCATCCAGCCAGTCACAGCTTCTTGACCACACTGCAGGTAAACTCATCTTGCATATGTGTGTGTGTGTGTGTCTGTGTGTGTGTTCAGTGCACAGACTTACGTTCTCCCCTGAAAGAAGAAAAGCACACCAACAATATTTCTGTTATGAATGATTCCACTCTGACATCACTCTTTCTATTCTCGCTCCCTGCTCTGCAGAAATTAAAAGTTTACTCACTCATATGTTGCTTCTTCTGTGTCGGACATGTTGAGGAGGCAGCACCTGCACAAATGAGAACAAGTCACTGCACGGTGATGATTACATTTTTGGAAGAAATCTGTTTATTTACAATTTATCCACACACACACAAGAGAAAAGCAGACACTCACCCAGATAGTGCGATGTGCGCTTCAGATGTGACTCAATGGGGGAATCGTGTACTGGGCCCTCCTCTGTTGGCCATAAGCTTTTAAACCCAGTAGCGGGTCACATGGCGGCAAGTCGCCCATGTCTACAATGGGTGGGCACATACCTGCAAACAGATGGCAGAAGGCATTGAATCGAAGGGGAAAACATGCATTCTCCCTGGACTTGCATTGTCTATTTTTACGCAGCAAAACCTGCAATGAGCACCGAGGGATTACTGCTACTCAAAGGGTTCCAGTGTCTCAGGTCTGGGCTGACGTGGTGGGGGGGGGGGGGGGGGGGGATTTGGAAGTAATCCATACTCCATTGTGCACACAAACACACAAACACACAGACGCACAACTGCAAGGAGCTCCAAGAAAACAAAAAACACATTATTCACTGTAACCTCATATGGAGGTGCTGATCTGCAACACGTTGAAGCGTTACACTCTGCAGCCTCATGTTACTGCCACAATCTGATCCATGGACTGGAAGCGTTATCCAGTCCTAATTGAGCCTGATTCCAGTAGCAGGTTGTTCAAAGCCAGGATAAAAAAATACTCTCATTCCTCTGGCTCCATCTCCTGCAGCTTCTTCAATTCCTGCTTCCCTGCCCTGTGTCCTCGCCTGTACTAACGTGCTGTAAGCAACACCCTGCGTGAGCTGCCAAGTCTTTTGATGCGCCCGGTGTCGGTTGTTGATGGTTGTATCCGACGCCACAATGAGGATCATGACTCATCGGAGAGGATGGCTCCTTTTCGAAGAAGGCCACCGTTTGTCTTTCTCTTCCGAGGCAAGTTGGAGCAAATTCTCAAGTCATTGGAAACGAGCTCGGCTGATGTCTCCGGTCCTGTCCGAACAAGTCAGAAGCCAAAAGTGAAAAATCAATGACTCAGATGGCTCAATTATATATTTTCTTATTATATAATTTCATGTTAGAAGTGTTGCCATATCAGTTAATAATTCATTTATAAGTGTCACAATTGTATTTTGTTTTTGTCCATAGTGACGGTTGTGGTTTCAAACTGTTTTTTAAGAGCAAAGAATTACAAACAATTCAAAAACAGAAAAACACTTGCTTATATGCTCACAAAACAAATAGCATCATAAATATATATATATATATGACGTATTATATGTTAAATAATACGTCTACAATCACAAATGTTAAGTGTATTTTCACACCAAACATTGTTGAACAGTGATATGCAGGAGGTGTGTTTTGCAAAGTGAAAATAAAAAACGTGCCAATGTGTGTGTGTGTGTGTGTGTGTTTGGTAATTCTTTGTGTTGAATATTTTTCCAGTGAGTGTTTACATACAAGTGAGCTGTGTGTTTTGCTCCATGAAAACAGTGTTAGAACACACACAGTCAACAGACGTGTGTGTTTATTTTAGTGCGTTTCAACATGTGCCCTTGTGTGTAGGAACGGAAGGGGAGGGGGGGGGGGGGGGGGTCTCACACTCATAGCCCAATGGCCACAATAAAATAAAATAATACACTTAAATCACACTATACAATATCACATTAGTAAATAAACTCTTTGTCTGTAAAGCAGATACTTTTACCACTCGCAGGTTTACGAGCTTGTCGGAGCTTGTGTTGCTCAACTTGGAACCGAACAAAGCTGTGGTGCAGCATTAGATGTCAAACAATCACAGGAGTCGGTTTCATGTACTCTACTTAAGTAAGAGTGAGACGTCCTGATTGTATTGTTGCAAACCCCACCCGTCTGGCACCGGAGTCGACTAAAACAAACAAGAGAAAGTACTTAGGCCTTCAGCAGTGTGTGAACCAGACATGGCCACGGCCCCTGACCTGGATTCACAACACGTCTCAGGACTTTGAAAGTGTTTTATAGTGTTAATACGCATCACAGCTTTTATACATAAACATGAAGTTGATCCATGTTTTTCTTCTTCTTATCTCGACTTTCCAGTCGGTTGGAATATTTCTGTCATGATCTCATCACACTGACTGTGAGCGGATCCTGTCACCTTGTGGTGAAAAGGAGAACTGCAGGAGATGCGTCACAACATCTGTATTTCATAATTTGGGGATTTTTTTTGTATTCATTCAAGATTAAAGAGTCATAGATTAAGAAGTAGAAACATATTAAGTCACACAAAATATACCAAATACAAAATTCTAATTCAAAAAAGAGTTCCCTCCTGATTTTTTTTATTTAGCTTTAGGGAAGCTATAGTATCTATGTGATTTTGAGTCAATGGATCACGTGACATTGAAGCCATTGAAAAATACATGTTTTAAAAAATATACATATTCATATAATAGGACACGCTCACACACAATATAAAGAAGTGTCTCCTTAATGTAAGTGTAAGAATAATACCTGATCCTAACTGGAGTCAGTGGGTCACGTGACATGGCTCCCCCTGTTCAAACCGGAATTCATTGACGGTCCCTGAGTTCTCTGCTCTGGATGTGTGGAATAGCCAACATCAAACTAACTTCAATGCGGTGCTACACTGGCTCATGTCAAACTCCTACCTGATGTGTCACATATCAAACGCACCCCTCACAGTGGGGCGGGCGGTTTATCACCTGGTCGGGCTACTTCATTAATTCACCACCATGAAGCTGAGATGTCAGGTATGATCTGCTCCTCTCAACGTGACTTCATTTCTAGCTCACTTCTTTACTGTGTTTCTTCTGCTGCTAATGTTTTAGCTTGTGACATTTTTTTTGCACAGGTTGTCTGCTGGCTGCATTTTTTATTCTCGTCTGGTACCTGCATAAACACATAGTTAAGTGATATTTGATATTTTAGTGAAACTTTGCATGTTGCCCTCAAACATACTCTTTGAGCATCTAAACAAATTTTATTTTTAAAGGGACCCCCAGAAAACTGATACGAAGGAGTGCATTTCAGTAAATAGTAGACAGAAAAATACTTATGTAGTATTTCATGAGAGAAGTTGATGTTTTGTTGTCTATTGGAGTCTGAGATTTGTTTGGAGCACTTTAAAGCACTTTAAATACACCTACAAGAAACTTTTTATTTTAATCGAATTGCATTACAGTTTTATTATTGAAGCTCCACATATTTGTTTGTATTTGTGTTTTCTCTCTATTGTAGTGATTAATTATAAAGTTCTTGGTTTAAATGCAATAAAAAAATATTATTATTATAAACAGATATTTTTACTCAATATAATTGGTACTAGCATCAGCTCCGAAAATGCCATATTGTTTGGGCTCCAATGATTTAACGTAAGCATGTAATCAAAATCTCAAATCCACAGAAATCACATTAAAACAGCTGATTGATGATACAAAGCTTTTCTGCTTTCAACATAACAAAAAGAGAGAGAGAGTCTTCATTTGCTGAGTTTATTTCAGTGACAATGAAGCAAAACACATAAAAGATACCGAATATGATAAAGCAAGTAGTCGTCTGTGTGACCCTGTGGAGCTTTAGTCTCCGATCTGATCACAAGTGACTGTATTTGACGTGAGATGAACGGCAGCTCTTTGATTTCACTGGCTGGAGCCTGCTGCGTCAAACATCTTCATGCGGCCCTCCATGCCCGACATGGCCTCCACGTTCTTCCTCCAGTCGCTCACCTCTGCTGTCTTCTCCTGCAGCAGGCACACACACAATACGAGATATAGATTTTATTTTAAGTCTTTAACAGTGCACTGGTTCACTGACTTGGAGTAAGGAGAATGTTTCCTCTGTCATTCTCACTCCTCACCCAATTCTTCGTATTTTACCCGGATGTCATATCAGGAAACAGCTACTAGTGTATCTTTATATTTAGTTTTCATATTTCTACACTCACCTTCTCTGTGTCCTCCTTCTTGACCGATTTGAGGTTGGCTCTCAGATCCAGAGAGACCTTGTGCTTCGAGCCCAGCAGGGAGCGCAGGATGGCGTCGGCAGAAACCCTCACTCTCCTGAGGCTGGGTCTCTTAAACTTCCCTCGCAGGTCCAGCACCTTGATGTTCAGGTCTTTGATCTGCGGAGGGACGGGAGGAGCGACGGGCTGGTCACACACTTATGCCGACATTTGGCAATACAACCTTTTTACCACTTGTCCACATGCAAACAGCGTTTTAAGTCACTAAAGCTGCTGTATCAGTATGTAGATGTAAAGCAGAAATCTGGGAAATCATGACGTCATAGTTTATTTTGCTATGTCCACTGTTTCTTTCTGTAATGAGCTTGAATCAGAGACAACAACAACAACAATGGCAGCTATGTATAGATTTCTCTACATTTGGTTGGCATTGCTTGGCCTAATTACGTGTTTGCACTTATCTGCCCAATATTACCTGGACCACAGCGTTCTTCTCTGATATTTGATTGTGTAGAGTTTAGACTTTATCGCCACCTATTGGCCTGGAATGCTTGTTTGAACGTTTGTAGTCATTTTTTGTGTTCTCCTCTACACGTAGATATTTTGTAAAATGAAAGGTTGTGTAGACCGACTGCTGCAGTTAGTTAGAGTCACTCAGTATCTTTTCTGCTTATGATACTTGTTGGACAACATCAATATATCTCTGCAGCTTCTAGACATTGTATCGGAGCTTCCTCTTGTTTCAGTCGTTCTTAACTCAGACTCTTTTACCTCTCTGCTGTTGTGCATCACTTTGGCTTCAATGTCGTACCGCTCCTCGTCCACCACGTCGATTTGTGCGTGCAGCTCTTCACATAATGTCTGAATAGAACACAGGAGGGATCAGGTGTTATTTCTCCTAAACGAGTGACTTTATTAGTGACAGAATTTTTAAGGTTGTTAAATATGAAATTCTACCTCCAGCTCTGTCAATGACATGCAACTGATCTGCATCGGGGGGGCCTTCTCCTCCAGGTACTTTGACTTCTCTTCCTCTTTCTCCTCCATCTCCTGCTCCAGCTCCTCCTTCGCCCTGGCCACCATCATGCTCTGAAACATCGCACACATTCAAGATCTAAATCCAACAGCCAGAGTCTCTTAATCAGACTCTGGTCGTGTCTATGCAAACGTGACCCAGGACTCACCTTCAGCATCAGCTTGCGCGAGGCTGAGATTTTAGATTTCCTCTGCAAAAAGGAGGATTTTATTTTTAGACTGACATTTGGATGGGCCAGAGATAATCTTGACATTAACGCTGGTATCAAAGTATTAGATGTCTTAGTCAGCAGGGTCTTTGAAGACTTACCTCTGGTCTGTGGGTCGGGAGTAAAGACGGAACGTGATAGATAAAGAAACAAGGCGTTAGCACAAAAAGAAACTTGTATCTCTTCATTGTTGTCTTTAATTATGTGTTTCCATAGATCAATCTGGTGAATGAAACTGACACGCTCATTTGTAAATGGAAAGAATAACAGACACTGGACACTTACATTTTCTCAGGCATCTTGACTATTTGAATTCCCCCTGTAGACAAAAATAAAACCTTTTTGTATTTGAAGTGCTCGACAGTGGGGACCATTCGGGTCCAGAGCCCCAATGGGCCTTTACAATGGTTTCCACTTTCACTCCACTACACATACATGCCATAACACAGTCAATCATAAACTGTTACCAGGAAGAAAACTGGCAGTATATTTATAGACTCGAATTGATATTTTGAGGATTTTCTCCGATTAATTGTTGATGGACGGATGAAATGATGGACGTGACCTTTCCCGTTGTTGTTTTGTTTATCGGTCATTGTTACATCCTCCTCATGGAGCCTGCTGGACACAATCAGCCAGTCACCTCCCAGTGTGGTGATGGTGCAAACCCCTGCCAGAGAGCTGAGTGGTGGCAGGCGGCGAGACGCATGCAAGGCCCCCAACATGGCAGCTACTCTCGATAGATAATGATTCCCACCTTCTCCCCCACTTCTCTACTGGAGAAAGACAGATATAGGCAGACTCCCCCGATTCCCGGAACAGAGCTGACCTGACTACTGTTATAAAGCACTTCGGACTTTTCCAAGAAACTGACCCCTTGATCAAAAATTTGAAAGAGGAAAAAGGAAAATATCTTCTTATATTTGGACGATGTTGACAATATAAGCTACGATATAAGTTTGCTGCAACTTATTCAACTTATCTAACACTTATTCAAACGTTTTCAGGATTTTATCATATTGAATTAATCTATTATTAAACCTTTTGCCATTTATCTTTCAGTGAATTTATTTATTTGATTAATTTAGTCCTAAATTGCGTGATGACGTTTTTTCTCTGGTTATCTTATCAATGATTATTAACAAGTTACTACACCGATATAACATTTTACCCATTTTCCCCCTCCATTATTCTGCAGTTATATCACTTGATCATGTGATATTCAATCCAGACAGCAGGGTTTTAAAGCCAGTCATAGTTGTAGAAATGAGATAAACATTTGAAATGTTTAAATGAATTGGCAAAAAACTAAAATGATAATTGAAGACATTTTCTAAGCAAAAATTGTCAAACATAATCTGTAGATTAATGAGAAAGTAAATTAGTTGCAGCTAATTTCTTTATTTCTTTATTTCAACTTTATTTCAACATATGTTTGATGTCTTATCATCAAATTGATCAGAGACAAAAATAAAAGCACACACTTGATTATACAAGTACAGACTCAACAATACTACAACTTCACATCTTAGAGGCAACAACTAGAGTTTGATCGAGGTGGTGCAGCAGAGATACTTGGTCTTACCTTCTAGTGATGAAGCTGCAGACTGACACAAAGTGATGGAGAAAAGAGCACGGCTGAATATTTATCCCACTTGTCCCCCGTCTTTCCCTTTGTCCCTCCTCTCAATCACAAGGTGACTGAAATAGACACTACACAGACACAGACACACACACAGACACACACGCACACCATGGTAGAGGGTGGTCTCAGGA
The DNA here is from genome assembly GCF_947347685.1 of Pleuronectes platessa. NCBI lineage: Eukaryota > Metazoa > Chordata > Actinopteri > Pleuronectiformes > Pleuronectidae > Pleuronectes > Pleuronectes platessa. Next base: position 6,924,942 of record NC_070627.1, on the reverse strand, counting down.
TTACGTTGATTGTGATGCTCGTGTTGTGTTGACAAATCACTGCTTTCTGCGTCTTCATGATAACGTGCGTGAACTTTTATTGGTGCCAGGTTCGGGATGAACTTCCATCTCGTCAGCTATCACCTCATTAGTTTTCAGGCAGTTGTTAATCTGATTTTCATCTTTTACATGGCAGAACTATTTAAAGCTCTTGGTAGGATCATCTCAACCGTTTGTTCTTGCCAACATGCCCCCCCCCCCGGTGTTTACAGAAAGTTCAAGTGAAGCCCTCTTTGTTTTTCCTCTAAGTCGAAGCAAACTTCAAGCAGCCGCAGCCAAACGGCCTGTCCTGTCACTGTGGATGATTTTCTAGTATTTTCTTTGGCTACTGAGAGAAATATTGGAGATGGACTCCGTCACCCCCGTCCCCCCCCCCCCCCCCCGTCCCCCCGAGACTGCAGGGCCCCCTTGGTCTGATTAGGATAATAGCGGTAGACAATGCTAAGCCATGGTTTTAAGGCAGGAATGCAGTTTCCAGTGCACATTTGGCTGCGGCGGTGCAACTAAACATAGACAAAGTGCAGCAACATGTGATGCTGCCACTCTGAGTACGTACACACGCTTCACATGGGCCTTCATTAGCACTTCTCCTGAACATATGTCCATCATGCAAGGTCAATGCGTCCCTGAATTAATCCACGAAATCACCTGATGTTTGTGTAAAAGATTTACTTCAAAGTTGGTCACATACTGTACACGGTAACCTTTGTAATGACGCAGCAGGTTTGTTTATGAAGATGGACGATATGTCTCCACCTCCTCTCACTTGTTATCCCAGATGCTAACGCCACCATCCTGCACATTGTGAGCACGACTCTGCGCAGTAACAGTCAAACGTTGAAGCTGCGGCGGCCGCTAACTCCCGTCCAGACATGCGCTCAACCAATCAGAAATCGGTCTCAGCTGTCAATCAGGATGGTTCACCCTGTTCTACAGCATCAAACAACAGAAAGATGGAGAAAGTGACTGTGTGATGATAGCACCGTGGATCAAGCTGATTGGGTCTGTTACTATTTCGACTATAACTCTAAAGACCAGTTTACATCTACAGCCTCCATTGGTACGTTGTGGATGCTGCAGCGCCTCCTGCTGACAGAGGAGGCAGTGCAGCCTCATGACACTAAGCGGCGCACTGCTGAACTGCTAAACCTGCTATTCAGCACAGTTTCATATTTACAGAGTATCACTGTGCTCCTCCATGGGACATACACCATATCACCTCATTATTCTTTTATAGGTTTAAGTTAGATGGTGGAAATTTGCAGTGAAAGTTCTCTCGCTGAGTCAGGACTTTAAACTCCCTCATATACTGATTTGATATATGACGCTGAGATCCAGGCTGTTGGCTCACGGCAGCTGATTGTAATTCCACTGTATATATGGCAGCAGGATTAACACCAGGGTTTTGCTGGACTGTCTCTATAGGAACTAACTCGTACATGCAGATGCCTGAGGCTTATGAAGCAGTTTGCAGTGCGGTGAACCTTCTATGTGAGAGTTTGCTGGAAAGTGTTTTATTTAAGTCCAGCTGGAGAATTTACGATGCGTACGTCAGTTGAATCATGTCGGGGGGGGGGGGGGGGTAATGATTATGACCTATGAACCCTATGAAGTAGATGGTCTGACTAGTTTCAGGTTTGATTCCATGTTTGTAAAATGTTAATATTTAAACCAAATGTCCTATATAATCTAATGAATGAGCTAATTGGCTTTTGAAACAGATTTTCCTTGTGGCACAGTCATCCCAACCTTAGCAGATTATCTCGGATGGATTTTTGTTGTCTCTTGCTGCATTATTTGGATATTAAGTTTTTATTTTTAAAATAACTGCTGGAGCTATAACGCTGCAGCTGATAAAACAGCTGACATATTCTATCAAAGTTGCTGAAGTACAACGCAGAGGATATTCTCATATAAAGTAGTATGAAGTACCTACTGGAAGTAACTCTGTGTTACTATGGGGAGCTGAGGCAGGGCAACATTTGAAGCTTATATTAGATCAGACACGCAGGCCTCTTTATTGCCCCCTGGTGGGTAAAAGGCTCAAAGGCTTTAACACTTATCTGCCCTTGGTGGGTTGATATTGATACCAGGACGTTTAATGAAAACATTATGCCATTATTTGAGGATGTGTACAACGTCCGAGATGAAATACTATTTTCGTTCCACTCATTTACGATCTAACAACTTCGAAGCTCTGGAACAACAGATCTGAGGTCTTGGTTGTGATACCCAGGTTCAGTCAGATTGCTTTGATAGTTAACATGTAATCTAATCCAACATTTGGGATTAATTCAAAGTAAAAAATGTAACTATTGAACCTTATATTCTAGAATTCCACAAATATTCCTTTTTTTTTGTCTACCTCCCAAATACCATTAGCTTCTGCCCTGGGAACCCCTTTTGAAAACCCACTGACATATGATATACTTCAACTTCATATGTTCTTTAATACATTAAGATTTACATATGTTTTCCTTTAGATTTCTGTTTTCTATTATAAGTATTTGGAAGAACTGCTGCTGTCTCAACTATAATCGTGATTGAAACCTGCCACAAGGGGGAGCACTTCTCTTATCAGGACGAAGAAGTAAAACATAATCCAGCCATAATCACAATGTAATCATTGACACTAACTATAACACTATTACAAATGTAATCTGGGTTGATTATGGTGCTGTACCCTTATTATGTAATACTCTTTACATGTAATCCATTACTACCCCTGGGTGGACTAATACTTTTCAACTCTGCTTAGAGCTCAGACTTTGTTTTGATGTTGAAGAGACTCATGATGCACTCGGTGCCAAATCAAACAGCTGCCCCCGCCCCCGCCTCTTCCTCCTTCTCCTCCTCCTCCTCCTCCTGCTCCTCCTCCAACACCACCACCACCACAGCTGCCTGGTACTCCGGTCAGCCTGCCAACTCCTCGGCTCAGGCGGAGACGGGGCCGAGCACTGCATCTCCCTTGTTCAACACAACAGCTGGCATTTTGCTCTGTGTGATGATGATGATGATGATGATTAGATAAAAATAACAAACGGGCCCAACACCACATGAATGAACACAAACTGATTTCATCCCATCAGATCAACAACAAGAGCAATTGTGTTAAGGAGGAGGCATCACAGGGAATTAGAGCAGAGCCTTGTTGTTGTTTTTGTTTCCAGATATTTATTTTGTGCCAAAGAAACAACGCATATTATAAGACAGTATCTACATTATTTGACATGTAAGGAGGGAAATATTTGTATCTGTGATTTGAAGCAAGACGTGAGGGTGCTGGTCCACTGGTCGGCCCTGGAATGTGTCTGTTCCCACTCACAGAAACAAACTCTTTCAGATATTAGTCAAACTCAGTATTTGTTCAGTTCTGTTACAGGAAAAAGTCTAGCATTTAATTATCTGAGATTGAGACCTTTTAAGTAGTCTCAAATAGATACAAATACTTCACTATTTGATGAAACTGCTGCATAAATCTTGAGCTGCGTCTCTATTCAGAGGCCACATCCTTCATAAGCTGCATTTAAAGACCAATTACTATCTCATTTTGAAGGCTTCTTCAAATGTGTCCTTCCATCTTGGAGAAACAAAGGCTCAGGGTTGATCCTCCTTGCATGACACCGTTTTTTTCAAAGATGTCATGGTGCCGGCTCCTTCGTGGGTCATGTGGACCACATCCACTGAAGTGTGTGGCCTCTGAACTGGGACACAGATACTTGGGGTCTCTGAGTGAAGTTTGAGAGATAACGTAGCATTTTGAGAGTTATTCTCTACGAGGCTACTTCACCTCATCTTCAATCATAGGGAAGCTAAAATATTTATTGGACACAGATATTCTCTCATATCTTTTGAACTCAACATGGGCCTTACATTTCATTAATTAAGGTCTTAACAGGGTCTTGAAACAGTCTTAAAGTTTTAAACTCGTTGAAACCTGCAGAAACTCTGTGTTAATACCATGTGAGTGGTACATGGTCTCTTTTCAACCATTTTCTATTCTAAGATGGAGCAGGGTTATATCATATTAAAGACTCAGTGTAAATATACAGAATATGCACACCCAAACAGAGTTAGAATTCAGAATTGTTTCTATTTTAACCTACTAAATTAGACTCTGCTCTATAGCAACACACAGTAAAGAGCTGGTGAACAAACAGCTTCGTATTGGCTTTTGTGCCTCTGTCGTTCTTTCTGTAGCTGGGGTGAAAGTGCAGAGTGAAATAAAGACAGACAGGACCGAAAGGATCCTGGAAGCGATGGTTTGGAAACACGCCACAGGTCGGTGGTGGGAGACGAGGCTTCAGGCTTCACTGGGAGTGAGCCAGAGCTCCTGCACCCTGACCGAAGCCGAAGCCCTTGGGACCAAAGTTCTTCGCGTAGCAGCCTGTGAATGAAAAGAGGGTGAGTGAGAAACACTGTGGATAATAACACTGACTGGCATCTCAATTAAACACTACTGAGAACATAGATACAGTTCTACTCAGTGGTAAACCTCAGTTTGGAGAGAATCACAAGGTTGGTGTGCATTCAGGTGCAACGTGCAAACCTCACCACTAGATGACACTAAATCCTACACACTGAACCTTTAAGTAATTGAGAGCAACTGTCTCTTCATAAACTGAGGCGATGTAAAACTGAGGTTAAAGTCATATCTTGATTAAAGGATAATACAAGTAAAAAAAGAATTCCGCATAAGTGTAAAAAACTGTAGATTGTACAATTGTGTTTAATGGGGAAATAGATTTTTAGATGTCTATATAATTTCATACACATATGAATATCATGGCCTAGTCGTATCATTGAATTTTTCTTACCAAACGTAACTGCCTAAAACCCAAAGATTTTAATTTGACTGTCGCATATAACAAAGAAAAGCAATTACACATCCATCCAGATTTGTCTTTTTAGACGAGACATGAATAACTTCTCATCAAGATAACTGCCACTTAATTTTCCGCCCATCATCTCAGGCTAATTGAACGATCCACACATCTCTTCAGCTCTGGTTGCTCCACACAGACCTTTACAGTAGACCTCCCCGTCCCGATCAGCCACGGTCGTGGACTCCAGCCCTTTGCCACACTTGGCACAGCGAAAGCATCCTTTATGCCAGGACTGAGCAGAGAGAAAAGAATGAGAGTCAGGTAGAAAATAAAGAGATCGATCAAATCCTCCTCGTCTTTAGAAGGAAAGTTTATCAGATGATTCTTACGTTGCCTCCTCCGATAACCTTCTCCGCTGCGTACACTGTCTTGCCACATCGGGGACACACGTCTGAGCCGCCTGCTTTCTGGGCGAACTTGGAGGTGTTGGGGTTGTTGGTCGGGCGGAAAGCCGTTTGTCTGGCCACAGAAATCAGAGCTTTTAATGAACGGAAACAGAACAGCTGCAAAACATCAGCTTCATCACATTCCAGAGCCAAAATCATTGTTTCATAACTCCTTTGAAACTAGAGCCGATATATTTAAGGCCCATTATATCAGCCTTTAATAATGGTGTCTGTGTTTTTGTTTGCAGATGTGAAAACTTTTCAGAATAAAATAACAATGCAGAAAATATGTGCATTTATGTTTATATTTTATGTAAAAAGAATGACGTTAATTTACTTAATTCAAGTTCTATGGTCCTTATTAGGTAATATTTGTATTTTATTTATAGCTATTTATAATAAAGTTTATCGTTAAACTGCAAGGTTCAAACCTCAATTACAATTCCTAACCATAAGAGTTTGATAATATCTAAAAAATATGCATAATCTGCCATGGTATCATCAATTAACTCCTTAATGTCAGCATCGGGCCCATTTCAATAATTAGGACATCTATCTATAAATCCATATGAAACTAAATGAAACTTTTGATCCAGCACCTGTAGATGCTGTTTTCCTTTCGATAAATATATGAAAAAGTTAGTGTTCTCTATTATTAACACTAATTGGGGAGAAGTGATGTTTTTGCTCACACTTCAGGTTTGATTCCAAGTCCCTCTCCCGTGTCCATGCTCAGCGTGCCGGCTCCACCTCCGAAGCCGTAGCCTTTTGGCCCATATTTCTTGCCGTAGCACGACTTGCAGTAGATCTCGTCCACATGGACAGCCACTGTGGTGCTGTCCAAGTTCTTCTTACAGACCACTTCACACAAAGAGAAAGGGGGGGGGGGGGGCACAGTTTATATGTGTAAATCTATGATTATCCCTTCCCACACTTGAGCCAATGAGTTTCCACCGTGCAGCAGAGAGAAGAAATCCATGACTTAACTCCACAGATGTTTCCCTGTGTCTCCACCACAAACTATGCATGACATCTTTAAAGAGGAATAAGGCATAACCACCGTGTGCTGTGCCTCAGATGAATGCTTGTGCAGTCCTGGAGAGGGAGGGAGCACTTCTACCTTCCTCGGCCATATAAGGACGACCAAGCCTCGGTCACATGCTCCGTCGGATCCAAATAAGGACAGAGATGTGTGAGGGAAAACCTGTGGATGCTCACTTTTCCTTCCAGCGTGCCAAATACCCAGCATTCCTGCCTGCCACCTCTTGTGATTCCACAGTGTTGAGGAGGAAGCGGTGGACGCACAAAGCGGATGATACCTGCGAGCTGAAGATACTTACTGCACAGGAAGCAGGATTTGTGCCAGCTCTTGCCCTCGCACTGCACTTCCTCAGCGAAGTAGACGGTTTTCTGGCAGCAGCCGCACTTGCTTCCTCCTCCGAAAGGCATGTCTGTGAGCAGGGAGGAGAGTTGTGTACATTCTCTCAGTCAGTGTGTGTATAGTGTTGCTCGGCAGACTGAGGCCATCTGCGGCACTCGAGGTTACACACAACAATTCCTATAAAAGGAGAAGCATCCATTTGCTGTGATGAGGAGCTCGTTTCCTCCCTGCAGCCTGCTGACATCACCTGAACCCAACTATTCAAACCTGACTGTAAAATGCAAAGTACCAGTATAGCTTAGATATAACTGGACTACTTCAAATAAGGAAAATTACATAATCCATTGATTTGAATGTTCAGTTTCAGACAGTTCATGTTTTTAAATGGAGATGAAGTCATGTAGCTCAGCCGGCAGCTGTCATCCACATATATATATTCATTGATATAATACATTGCTTAGGATAAACAGGACATTCCCTACATTTAATTTAGTAATTGAACAATTCTGACCCCAGACAAACCAACAGGCTCCAGACAGCATCTGATGAGTTGTATTATACTTCTTTAAACATCTTTTAAAAAACAGTGGTAAGTAAAATCTGTTTTAAGGAGTGATATGGTGATTAAAAAGTTAAAGGTTGTATTTTTCTATACAGAATTCTTCTTAGAAGAGCAGAGGCACCTTTTTAAATGCTTGTTTCCTGTCTGATCACTTTCCTGTTGAGGTTTTGGAAAAAAGTTTGCAGCCTGTGCTCCAAGACAATAACAGGATATATTTTTCCAACTTCAAGGTCATTCTTTTTTCAAATGAGCTTATTCAGTGAACATATAAACACACACACACACACACACACACACACACACACACACACACACACACACACACACACACACACACACACACACACTTCAGATCAGATCCCGTGGCTGCATCTGTGGAGATATTTGTGGTTCTATGAAAAGTCGTTCTGGATCCTTACAAACATAAACAGGACTCTTACCTGAAGTGAGGCGAAAGTCTGCGGGTTCCTCTCTGTGGCCGTCGAGTGATAACGAGAGACGAGACACTTGTGTGATGACGAGAAGTGAGACAGAGGCAGAGTGGACACACACACACACAGGCTGCACTGAGGGAGGAGCCCGATGGAGGGAGTGAGATGTGGGAAGGAAAAGGAGGAGAAAGTTGGTGAGAGGAGTCACCGATGGGTGGGGAAGGGAAGGAGAGAGGTTCAGGAACTTTTAACAAGTTCCTCCTCTGTAAAAGTAACTGCTGTTTATATTTAAGTCTGAATGTTTTTGTAGAAGGAGGTTTTCTGATTTGGCAAAGTACGACTGCTCTGGAAAATATGGAGGAAACTGTTCGGCTCAGATTGACACTTGCCGCAGCCACAGTCTGTTCTAGAAACCACAAGGCAACTTTCTCTTTCTACAGCAGCTCAAGGAATTATTAGAAAATCAAAACTTAATGTCAGATGCAGTTTAATATGCAAGGAGAAATTTGGGGCTAGCTCACAGGTGCCCCCCAGAGACCTTGTTGCATATTAAACAGCATCTGTCCATGCAGTGTATGGAGGCTGGAGTCCTCCTGCATCCTGTCCTCTCAATAAAGGGCCCAGTAATATCTTTAAAAAATATATTAATAAAATGAAAGGAGAAAGTAACAGCTGTGGATTTGAAATATGAATGCTATGTAATTTATTAAACCCCCTATGAACCCGGGTGATCACTTACATCTGTGTGTGAAGCTCTGCTGGTTATTTTCCTCGTGTTTTAAGTAGCGTTTGATTCTTTTTCTCTTGTTTCATCTTGAATTGAATGTGTCTACATCGACATTACATTACCAGTTTATATACTTTAACATTTTTTGGGGGATAAATCAAAAGGTATTTCAGAGGAGAAACTAACGCTGCAAATTAATAGAATTCAAAACTCTTTAATCAATGTCTTTCATACTTAAAATAGACCAAATGGCTTGGTGCAGAGTTATGAGTCTGGTTGGAGGAATGAACCCAGAGGATTCCACTCTGACTGGTTCTAGCTGTTATTTCCCTCAGGAGCTGGTGGAGGTCAAATCAAAGCAGAGTAAATATTGGACTTAAATCCATCAAGTGGCCGGAAACACAACTCAAAGTGAATTTGAATGCTGCGTTTCGACTCCGTCCAACTCCCCATATCAAGGTCAAAGGTGAACAAATGTCAACATTATGTTTAACAAAACAAGTGGGAAAAAACAGTGATGTTTTTTTCCCACTTGAAGCTTCTTACTTCAGGGATTTTTCTTTTCCTTTTTTCTAACCGTCTGGTTTTTAGCAAGTTAAACACATGATCTGTTGGAATTGAGGTCGGATGACTGATTTGGCAAGTCAAGAGTATTTCACTCTTTGGCACCAGAAACCCTCCTTGTCCTGCTGTGTTGTGTTAAAATTTGTGTGACTATGTTGAAAAGAGAACCACAATTCCTGCAGTGTTTACCAAATATGGTTGTGAACGACCTCGAACAACCTTAAAGCTGAAACGCTACACCTCATAGTCATCGAGGGCTGGGATAAAAAACAAGTTCTGTTCAGTGAGGAGCCAGGCAGCTCGATAAGAGTATTTGTGATGTCTGCCTTTAACCACATGTGACATTTTCTCATGGTATTTCCCGCAGTTGTGTATTGTCTGTTTGTCTGAGGGGTAATATGAAGGCTTTGTCCTCGTGAAATCACTCACATCTATTCTCTCCTGATGCTCCTCGGTGTCCAACGACCATAAATAAAGGAGAAAGTACGAGCAGCAGTGAGATCTAGAATTTACCGCCTGTAAATCCGTCCAAAAGGAAAATTGAATAAACTCTCTGGCTGCTGCCTTACATGGAAATGTGATGTCTATTTGGACTCTGTGAGAAACTGTGTCCAGACAGTCCACTCCAGATTGGTGTTGGGTTTCAGAGAGGTCAGGTCAAACAGACACTGTTTACTTGACACATATTTTGCATGTTTTTGTCTGACGTAGCTGTAGTCAGCTGTCCGACTGCACTGAAGTCGACGTCTGCATTAAACTGAAGTTTCCATAAACTGCCCCACAACAAACCATTACTTTTTACTGTGTATGTGTCTTTATATGTTTTATTGTGAAATTTCATAAAAACTTTTTTAATTAAAATGTTTTTATTCAGATGTCAATTTATCAAATTTGACTTTTAGCGATATTCACGAATCCCAATTTGCCTCCTGGGGCTTAACAAGGTGTGATATCTTCTGCCATTTACCCTCAACAAGCATCCGCAATTTACAGCACATTCAAGAAAGGAAAGATTTATGTTATGTAAAACCTTAAATAACAACTGAAGACTCAAGTTCACACAGATCTTTGCCTTTTGGCTCGAGTCAGGGACTGTAATCTCGGTTTAGAGGCTTTAATGCTCTCGAAACGATTTACAGTGTGTGTACTTATGAAAGTTAAGGTTGTCCCCAATATCTAATGTCTCTAGCTGGATGATTATAAAAAAGTATATGAAAGTATGTGCATGGTGGTAATTTATATATGTCTCTTTTCCTGATGTATAACTGCAAACTGGTCAGAGCCAGTGGCTGGAGGAAGGATGTTTCTTGGGTTGTCTATCCCTCCCTCCCTTTTTTCGAAAAAACAATATGTAAAGAACAACCTGAGGGAATTTCTTCATATTTGGTGAAACATTTTCAGTTTCAAGGAGGATGAAGTGACTTTGCTTGTCAAGGTGGCTGTGACCTCACAAAACGCATCATTTGCTTTGGGATACCTCAGGAACATGTCTAGGGAATCCTTTCCCATTTGAATTATTAGATTTGGATGGTCAAAGGTCATGATGGCAAAACATGTTTGTTTTTGTTTCATTAAATTTTGTTTCCAGTTTTAACTTGGAGTTGACATCAATCATTTAGATTTCGGGAGTCAAAAGTCACAGTGACCTCATTCAAGTCTGGGAAAAACGGTTGAAGGAGGCCTACTGCCACTTGTAGCATTGTGTAGTTGTGCAGTGTAATGTTCTATGTAAAAAGCTGTTTCCTTTTTCACTAAATATTAATTTGTTATTCCTGGTGTCTACTGCATATACTGTGGATGTGGAATACTACTACTACTCTCACTGAGGGCATCGTTGGCATTTTTCCTGCTGATCTTTTACCCGGTGACATTCAACGATTGCACGGGTTCAGGCTCCCTGTCTTTCACACTCGCATCACGCGTGTGACCTTTCTGTGATTCTGGACGGATGGGTGCTCACTGCTGCTCTCCAGAACAAACCAGAGTCTCATGTGATTCGGAGAAGTTCTCTTGTTTTGTGGTTCAGTCAAAAAACACAAATACATGGACGTTTGCGCCTCCAGCTCGGCTCAGATATCTCCCCACATGAGAGTGGAATCAGGAGAGGTGAAACTGATAGCGTGTAGTCGATAGCAGGCGGGAAGGAAACGCCATGAGAGAGTGATGCTGCTCGGTCCGCCCGCCTCGCTCTCTCCAAACCCTGCAGGCTCTTCACCATCATAGGAAGAGACAATGATGAACTCAAGAAGACTATTTATAGCCCAGCGTTTGGCCAACAGTAGCCCTCTGTCTCTGCTCGGTGGACATCCGCCTTGGCTAGTAGTGTGGTATATGGGCACATGTGATTATGCTCATGAGAGAGAGAGGGGGGAGAGAGAGAGAGAGAGAGGGAGAGAGAGAGAGAGGAGTGACGGAGACTCAGTGGATTTAATCCAGAGGAGAGGATAAGAGGCAAAGCCTGATAAGAGGCAGGGGCTGGGCTGGGCTCTGGTCCATCCATCAGTGTATGTGCACGAGTGCTGGCGGCTGGTGGGAGTCTCATGAAGGAATTCATCATCGTCTCTTTTTGTATTTTTGACCTGCCCTGAAGCCAGGACTCCTCCCGAGGCGATGTTCTCCACTTGGCAGTGTTCTCCACAGAAGCTTCGCCAAGTTGTCAGGTGAGGAGGAAGAGCTGGAGAGGTGACTTCACACGAGGATGTGTTTTCAACTCGGCTGTCAGAGTGTGAGCTGGTGTTTAGTCTTGAATCCACTGAGGCTGACGGCCGTGCTTTTTGCTTCAGTTCAGGCGATTTCAACCAAAACAACCTCATGTAGCCTCATTAAGCAGTTTGAGGGTGCATGTTTTTTTTTTTAACTTTAATGTGGAGCTGGGAAAACATCTGTTCATTAACTATTAATTACTTGGCTGCTATTTTGGCAACTGCTGAATCATTTAACCCATTTTTTAAGTTATGAATTCCAGATTCTCTAAGGTAAATATTGGTTAATTGTCTCACTTAACACTGATATTAAATCACATAATTCTCATTCAAACAACAACATTAAAACAGTAAACTGCATTTTTAACGATGTGCATATTTGGGTTTTGGAGTAAGACAAAACATTTTAATAGGTTTGAATTCAGAGAAACGTGGATGTGCAAATGTATCAGTTTAATTAAGAAAATAATCTATAAATTCAGTGACAATTAATAAAATACCTATTAGTTGCAGCCCTCATTTTCTTTAAGAATTTCATTATGTACAGTATTTGGTCTGCAAATCAAAGTAAAATAAATGGAACATAATTTGATTAAATTGGGATTTGTTTAGTGCTAAGGAATTTATTAAGTGACCTACGTTTAATATCGACATTTTAGCAATGAAGGGCTTGTTACCGCCAACAAGCAGATGGTGGTTTTAGGTTAGTTAGCACGATTACTCTAAATGTAGTGAAAGCATGCTACATGGATCTGGGAAGAACCCATTGATTTGAGTGCGGATCCAGGAATCTTTTTACACTTTATTTGACATTATGAGAAGAGGCATTTATCATCATTTGTGTGAATATCTAAATGAATGATACAAATATTTTTATGAGAGAAAACTCGGCATTTAGGGAATGTGTATATATCTATGAATGTGTGCAGCTTGGTGCAGCTTGACTGAATTTAAGACGACTGTGCAGGTATATGCATTCTTCTAGAGTCCTATCCAAGCCAAAAGCAAGCTTCTCTTACACAAGTAGCCAAAAGAGTTTTAATATTTCATGAACTGGGTTGATGATATAAAAATAACCCTTCGATAAACCCACTTTGCTAAATTTCAGGGGGGTAAAGGACCCTGCTTCATCAAGCAGCAGTTAGACGGGGGTTAATGTGCTTCCTGCTGACTCCTGCCTTGCAGCCGCTCTGCCCTGTGGCCACAACGAGAGCTGGAGACATGCAGTTTCATGAATTAGTCAGTAGAGGTCACAGCCATGCAAACATTTCACCGGAGCGAGGATGAGACACACCCTGGTCTCTCTGCCTCGCTGTGCTGCGGTGTGTGTAACTCTCTGTAAGCCGCTCTGATGCAGTGAGGGTGAGGAGGTTTATTAGCTGGAGCAGAACGTGCAGGCGTCAGAAAGGGAAGTGCACGTTTAATCAGCTGTGGGAACAGGGCTGAGGGAGGAACTCATTTCACCCGGGCTGTTTGTACCTGTGAAGCTGCTGTGTTATCTCAGCACCTTTTAATTAAGATGTGATTATGTTCAGCCTGTGCAATGGGATCTCATTCTGGAGATGGAAGTTTGTATCTGTCAAGGTCAGCCGGTGTGTGCACGTGTGTGTGTGTGTCTTTGTGTGTGTCACTGTGTGTATGCAGATGAATTACACATTTCGGAGTATTTCCATGTCCGGCCCGTCCAACGTCTCTGACTGTAATCCTCACTTATCTCCTGTCTGCGCCTCAACACACAGGATGGAGGGCTCCAATTTCCAAACCTCCTCAGTCTTTAATCTCTCCTCATCAACTGTAGTCCTCCTGCAGAGAGCTTTAACTTCCACCAGAAGCAATTTGCTCAAAATGTGCAGGAGGGGATACCGCACGTAACCCTTCATCACGTCCACCGGCCTCCTATCTTCACTCCAGTGTGTGTGTGTTGCTGCAGTGCTCTTGGCACATGCTAAGTTTGGTCTGGATCTGCCACATGTCCTGGGCCTGCACTGATCCTGCCTTACATGTTGATTGTCTGAGTCAGTTTCTGTGATATTTGGGGGGGGGGGGGTCTTAGTCACAGTTTGTAATCCCCAAACTCAAAGATTACACTTGGAAAAAGCATGTGTGTGTGTGTGTGAGCTCATGCTGTCACCACATCCCAGCTCCTGTCACTCCTCTTTTCGCTGTGCTGACACCTCTCGAGTTCTCTCGCTTTGGTCCAGATCTACAACGAGGGCCGTGCCGTGCCGTGCTGTGCCCAGCGAGCCCTGCGCCCTGTGGGCAGCCGAACGATAAACATGCAGTGACAATTCAAATCAGTCCACTTCACTGGCTCTGGCTGTGACTCGGGACATTTTGAGCGCCGGGCGGAAAAAAGATGCAAAAGCTGGAACTGTGACGAGCAAAGAGAGAGATGGGGACGAAGCGAGAGAGAGGTAGAGAGAGAGAGAGAGAGAGAGAGAGAGCGGCGTGTGATGTGCTTTATGAGCTCCTCACCAGGTTTATGGCCCAGTTTTAGCTCAGCACTTTTGTTCAGAGACATTCGGCCTCGCTGGAATGGTCCATTTGCAAGTCAGAGAGAGAGAGAGAGAGAGAGAGAGAGAGAGCGCCTGCCGGTAAAGTAGTCTGATCCACGGGCAGCAACTGCAGCAGAGGATCTGTGTTGGAGCATTGTTATGCAAGCAGGACGGGAGCAGCCCCACATGGAGCCCGGCGTCGGTCAGAGGCAGGGATGCTCCGGTGCTCGGTGCTGCTCGAGCTGGAGGCAGCAGCTCACCGACCCATCTCTGTGTTTGCACATGGCCCAGTAGAAACACACGTGTCCCGGAGCCGCTGCAGAGTCGGGACGGACTGATGGACACTTGAAGATACTGCTCATCCTTCTGCTTGGCCCTTTGTCTCTCAATGGTCTCCCAGCTTCCTTTGCACTTACTTAAGTTTCTCCAAAGCTTCCTCTGGGTAAGTTTGAGTTTCTTTCTCAGTGCTGTCGATGAATAATGTTCTTGTCAGACGCCATCATTCAAAACATTTGAAGTCTGCTGCAGTTTGTTTTACAACTGTAAAAAATTGGATTTTAAATGGTTTTTTATTGCTCTCAACTTTCCGAGTGACCTTTTTTTTCAAACAGCTGAACCACTACAAGCGCATCACACTGTAGTATTTGTTGAGCATGTGAGCTGCCGGGCGACACAGTCCAAACACCGTGTCCTGTGGTCGACAGAGTATTTCTATCATGTGAACTGGCTGCAGTCTGAGGGAGACGGCCTGAAGGCAGCGGGGGACACACTGGAGCTGCTGAACTAATTCCTGCAGAGACTTTTATTGTCCTGCCTGGGACGGGGAGTCATGTGCCCACTAATTGTCTGGGATATGCTGCTGACTCATACCAGAGGCTGCCGCTGCACCAGGCTCACACACTCACTCACACTCACACTCACACACTCAAACATCAGACTGAGATACAGTCGACTGTGATCATTCCTGTGTTTGATGTTCTTATCAAAGCCCTGAATCAACACGAGTTGTTCACTCACTGCTGGAAGCAATTAATTCCTCTTGAAATATGCGGTTTCCAGTGATGTTTGTTTTGTGAAAAGATGAATCGGATGATCACAATCTTTCATCCCAAATCCGTGTTGTGGGTGGAATCATTTGAAATGTCTCAGTGGTAAAATGTTTTTAATTCGTTTCGTCCTCCCGTCACATTCACATTAATGGGAAAGATCAATATCTCAACCTGAGGAAGTTCCCTCAAATTTCACATAACCGTTCAGTTGGACTCTGGGAAGAAGAAGTTGTTCCACTTTGGAGGTCAGAGGTCAAAAGGTGAAGGTCACTGTTTTTAGCAGTAACTCGATACAACTCGATTTAACACAAATAACATTTTTATGTCCAAATCGTCAAAGGTAAATTATTTAAAACCGTTACCAGAACAGATGGGAGGAGATTAGCATCATATTCCCTGCTGCTTGACTTGTTGGCTGATGCCTAGAGCTGCAAGGTGGTGATACTGGTAGTCATACGTAACTTTCAACGATTTCCAGTGATACACTATCACTAACCTATCGGTACCAGATTTATTTTACTGACATGAAAACTTGAATTTTACATAAACGATACAGAAATGATGCACATTTATGTTTACATTTTATTAAATATGTATATTAAATATAATATTTTATTTTCCAGTTCTACATATTTGGCTGTATTTTTTTTTCTTCCTCTGTCAAAAGTGTCAGGGTCTATGTTTTTATTCCAATTATCAATATTTGATATCATCCAGCATGAATTTGTTTTCCATCAGTAGGCAACATTTTCTTAAAAAAACAAAACTGCATATACTGAGCTTGACTGGTGACTGGTGGTGTGGTGCTTGTGCTCTCCCATCATGTGTTGGTTTTCTGTGTGTACTCCAACTTCCTCCCACAGTCCAAAGACACGCAGACAGGGGTTAGGCTGGAGACTGTAAGTTGACAGTAGGATTGAACGTGAGAGTGAACGGTTGTTTTTCTCTTCATGATTGATTAGCTCCAGCCCCCCCCCCCAATCTTTTAAAGACATGAGGTATAGATAATGGATGGATGGATGGATGGATGGAAAGCTGCATTAATTGATTCGTTGGCCTCTTATAAACCAGAGTGCTGCATGAATGGAAGTTCTGAACTGATGGTGGCAGTCGATAGAAAGTTAGGGGATCACCAGAGTCAGTGTCGTGTCATAGATATTAATGATATTAATGATATTAATGATATTGATGATATTTCACTGGATCAATGAGGGAAGACGAGTTTTCCACCAGGCGCTCACTGTCGTTTTCTCGGTGCTCTGCTCCTGATGCATTCATTTCAGTTCCACATTATGCTACAGCTCAACCTTCACATGCACTAATGCACACAACACAGACCATCCAGTAATTCAATTCTACACAGGGAGTCCATGCCTGGCTCTGGGAATACCACTAATGGTGGGTGATGTCACTGCCAATAAAAACGTGTGTATCGTGCATCTGCGACTCGCTGCACTTTTGAACTTAACTCACTTCAGTGTCGCTCTGGATTACGGAGCAACAACCGGGATTCAGTGTCCTGTGGTGAGACAACATTCACCGAAGTGGTGAAAAGAAACTGCTGAGGGCGTTGTGTTGTCTTTTCCCACGACACTTTCACGGCTGCTTGAATTCTTT
Source organism: Pleuronectes platessa (assembly GCF_947347685.1). Lineage (NCBI taxonomy): Eukaryota > Metazoa > Chordata > Actinopteri > Pleuronectiformes > Pleuronectidae > Pleuronectes > Pleuronectes platessa. Next base: position 6,908,103 of record NC_070627.1, on the reverse strand, counting down.
GTTTGCTTCTTTTTGAAAAACCGAGCTCCTGCACTTTGAACACATGGCCAATTTCAAATGGAACCTATAATCAGAGTGATTACCATGATTGTGATATTACAGCGTGTGCATGCACTGCCATGTTATAATAGGATGTTTCACATAACTGGAGGGCATCGTGTTCAAAGAGAGTTTTATTTTTTCTCTCCACGCAAATGCCACGTCTCAGTGTGTCCTGAATTCCACTGTGTGTGTCTTTGTGTTTTTGTGTGTGTGTGTGTGTGTGTGTGTGTGTGTATGTGGGAGTTTGTGTGTGTGTGGTTTGGAAAGGCTGGTCCAAGTAGCGAACACGTTCCACCTTGGCTTACCCAAAATGACATGAGTGCCGTCCTTGGAAAACCTGATCCATATTTGATTTCTTCCATTTAAAGCTGTTCTACATTATTGAACGTTCAGATGTGAACTTTGTCAGAAATCAGAAATAAGATTAGACATGAAGGGAGAATGTCAGGGGCCACTTAAGAAGATATTAAGAGGTTAAAGTGAAAATGTAATATTACGTGAATAAATTTAAAATAAAGTCATAATTTTATGTGAATCAAGTTGCAGCTTTACATGAATACATCTGCAATAAATTAGATGAAAAGTCATAAGAGGCGTTAAGATGAGGAAAGTGGATCATCTTCTTTATTCTGATTAAATTACGTTGTTCTCATATCATTACTTTCCTATAGATCACAGCTTAGTTCTCCAAATATTACGACATTATTCTTGGGAAATACAAATAAACTGTGGCAAACGATTTTGTGAGAGTCTCCTTTTTAATAATTATATAAAGCCCTTTTATTTGTGTTTGCTCCGAGTGCAAGTCGGATAAAAATATATAAATCATTTGACTTGAACTCAGTCTTCAGGTTACAATTTGTGTCACAGCGAACATGTTGTCAGTCGTTGAGTGACGTGTTGAAGTTGCTGCTTTTCCCCCGGAGAACTGACATTTCGGCTCAGCTTCTCCCCCAGTGAGCACAACCACATATCAAAAAAAAATTATGTATTTCAACATGTGACAGCCGCAGTGGAGGCCCTCCGCTGCTGGAATGTTCCTGAAACAGTCGACTGTGTGTTGAGTTAAACGGTGTCACCGGTTTGACAGGAGAGTGGAGACACACTCTGGAACCCGGTTGGGGACGTTGGTGCTGAGATGACAGATGACTCGAAAGCTATACGCCACGAAATATAGAGATAATTGCAGATGTGACAAGAGCACGACAATTTCCTTTTTGTTGTTTTCTGAACGTACAGTTCTCCAAGTCTTGTTTTTGTATTTTCGTGCCTGATGGAAACATCTTGTGTTTTTTGCTCTCTGTAGCACTTTAGCTTGTTCCAAGTTCCTAAAGCACTTTGTAGATCTGATTTGAGCTCCACTGAATTTGATCCCACATTCCTGTGAAAACCAGATACGCTCACTCACTCACTTGGAGTCCTCGAGTCAGGGAAAATGCTGAATAAGGGATTTCATAAGGTGATTCTTATCCCCAATAACAAAACAGCTGTAACCGAATTTGGCCAGACTTTGATTTCCCAAAGCCACAGTTCTTCCTACAGTTTTTAACTCATTGCTCTTTACCTCCCTGACGTTAATGATGGAAGAGAAATGATGATGGAATGATGGTTAAAATAAAGAGGAAGAAGTGTAGATTAGTCAGATAACGTTGGTTAAGGCAAGTAAACATTTGTGTTGTAGTTATCAGCCTTCGATGGGGGAGACATGACAAGTAGGAGCCCAGTGAATTATTGAAGAGATCCTCGATACACAAGTGGAATAATGTTTTATATTTGTCACTTTCCTGAAGATGGAAGGATAAGAACTTTTCTTTAGTGGAGGTTTTCACTCTTTAAGCGCCCTTCCATTTACATCTTCATAAATCCCACCCAAACTTTGTGAAGAGAAAACACATTTATCAAACACACAGTGACAGTGTCAGTTTAATTACAGGCAGACGCAGTGTAGCTGTAAACACAGTGAGATTTGGACACTGCTGAAGTTGACAGATCGTGCAAGAGGTTTATTCCAAGTGACTGAATCTGGAATAAATGCTGATTCAACACGACTCCACTGGAGATAATGGTGCTTCTTAAGAAGGGTGTGTGTGTGTGTGTGTGTGTGTGTGTGTGTGTGTGTGTGTGTGTGTGTGTGTGTGTGTGTGTGTGTGTGTGTGTGTGTGTGTGTGTGTGTGTGTGTGTGTGTGTGTGTGTGTGTGTGTGCGTGCGTGCGTGCGTGCGTGCGTGCGTGCGTGCGTGCGTGCGTGCGTGCGTGCGTGCGTGCGTGCGTGCGTGCGTGCGTGCGTGCGTGCGTGCGTGCGTGCGTGCGTGTGTGTGTGTGAGAGAGACAGATGGAATAGGTCAACATTTCAGTTGGTCACTTCTGATTCTGTGGTGTTAAACTGAACTCAGTGGTGTCACTGTGTGAACCACATGGAGCCATATGCTTCCAGGTTTTCACTCCAACCATTAGAACTGCTCTCACTAAATAGTTCCTGGCTGAAGGTGTGTGTGTGTGTGTGTGTGTGTGTGTGTGTGTGTGTGTGTGTGTGTGTGTGTGTGTGTGTGTGTGTGTGTGTGTGTGTGTGTGTGTGTGTGTGTGTGTGTGTGTGTGTGTGTGTGTGTGTGTGTGTGTGTGTGTGTGTGTGTGTGTAAACATCACTGTAGTCAGATGCTTTAGACTTTGATATGAAAGTTACCTAAATGTCATAGCAAACAGATTCGGAGTCAAATACTGCATCAGTGTAGCACACAATAGTGTTTTCCATATTTCTATGAGGAGAAAGCCTGTGTTTATTCTGTCAGTCGCCTCACTGGAGATCTGGAGATGAGCTGTCAGTGACGTCAGCAGCAGGGACAAGAAGAACAGAAGAGGAGACAAGTTCTCCATCTTTATTTAAAGCCCATGATATCCTTTATATTCACAATATAAACCTTTGTTAACCACACACAAGCAAAACTCTTCCACTGATGTTGAACAGCTTTTGTTTACACAATCTGAGGGACATCTTAAGGATTAAATCATTATTGTCGTTATTTGCTTTTCTCCCACATGTCATTGTTGCTTTTGTTTAGCAAGCGTGTTTGAGAAGAACACAAACACACTTGCTACAGTTTTTTCCTGAGAGCCAGAGAGTGAAAAATCTTGTTTTATTTGCTTATGTATGAACTTCATCACTTGTACTATTTCAGTAGTTGTTGCTGCTGTTCGGAGGCTTTTCAATTGTATTTCCATTTTCAAATGCACTTCTCATCTCCTACCTGTTCTAATGACCCAGTTCAGACTGATGGTTGATCAGACAGCAGCCCACACTGACAGACTCATCCCAGCGCTGCAGCCTGCTGTGTAACATGTCTTCCCTTTCCCACACCAGCTCGGTTCACGTCACAGAGCTGTGTCAGTTGCATAAGAGCAGCAGAGCTGCAGCGGCAGGTTGTTTCAGTTTGCTTGTGGGATTTCACAATACAACATCCGCTGCACAGCTTCTCATCCTTTGTCGGCTCCTTCAGGGGAGATGTCTAATTTAGTTTCAGGTTTAAAGAAATTATTTATGTCAAAGCAGAAATGTAACCTGGGATATATGTATTTTTAAAATGAGAAATGGACTCGTTGACCCTGTAAACCAGACTCTGCAAGTTTAGAAAGGTTCAGTTCGGGACAGTGATCAAACATTCAGAAGTGAATTGGAGATGGGAGCTTTTCAGAAACATGCAAACCAGCACTTTGAGGCTTATGTTTCTTTTAAAGAAAATCAAGTCACTGCAGATTGAAATGTTTAAGTTTCACAGCTTGAAGCGGTAAATATTCATGTGCAGTTTATGTTTATGACTGAATGTTGCTGCTAAAAAGATGTTGCACCAATACAGAATGTGCCTCAAACGTGTAGTTCCCTGTTTGTGTGTTTTTATTGGTTATGTGTTCTCCAGGCTGCACCTGGTTTATTGCAGGTTATGTTTTGTCTCTGGTGATCAGGTGTAAGGAAAGATATTAATTATTTAAAGTAGGAGGGGTCCAGGTCCAGAGGGTTGGGAATAATATCTAAAATGATGAATCCATAAAGTATGATGAGATGGAAATGCTGCAGTAATCTGCTCTTGTGAGGGCGGCACAGTGGTTACCGCAGCAAGGAGGTTTTGGGTATTTATTGATCATTGTTGTGATTCATTATAAGATCAATAAAATCTCTTTGCGATCACAATCATGCTTCTCAGGTCTTTGATCATTAGCGATATTTCTAGCCTGAATCCAATTATCTTTCGTCACTGGGGGAAATGGGGAGAATGGACAACTGGTCACATGTGTAGCACAGATTTGATCTTTCTCAGTGTAGTGTTTTCAAACTGTATCACTCGGTCACTGGTGCCTGATTCGGTCTCTCCTCTCCCGGCCTTACTGACCACAGTTAATCACATAAAGTGACTTATGAGGTTTAAGTCCCTGTAATGAGCCGACAGATTAACTCACTACACTAAACACCCACTCTAATCTTGGGTGCTTCACACAGTACAATAGGCTTTAATTAAAACTACAATGTGTTAGTGTTTAATGGTTTTATATTAATCTCTCAAATAGTGTTGATCAGCAGAAATTAGAAAATGAATGATGGGAGATGACGGAAGGTGATGACGAGACAGATAAATATGATTCAAGCCTGTACACACACTCACACACACACACACACACACACACACACACACACACACAGACACACACACAGAGACACACACACACACACTCAGAGCAGTGGTGTGGCTGAGTGCTGTAATTACATTAGAATGTCTGAAGTATTGAACCGGTTCCGTCTGACTATTATCGATGTTGGAGAGACGTTTAACGTGATTATGAAAAATCTTTCATTCTATAACTGAAATGTACAAACACCTGACATGATACAGCTCCGGAATATCAATAATTTAGAAAAACAGCTTTCAGTGTTTGTGTGTCAGGGAAAAACAAGAGTGCAGCTCCAAGATTCACTTTAGTTTGGCTGTAATGTCATCTGTAGCCAGGTGGGGGGGAATTAAACCATTATAGTAATCAGATTACAAAAAAAATTGATGTGTTTATACATTTTGGGTTCTATAGAAAAATGAGTTTTCTTGTATATAAGTTTGTTAAAAGGGTGTTAAAGTGTTATAATGATTGTTAATGTCTTAATGTATTCTCAGTTGAGTGCCGTAATGAAACAACACATTTTAATTCACTACATCTGGAGTTTTATTTGCCTTTAATTATTTCCCATTAATATTCTCTGCCACATCTCGAGATGGTAAAGAAATTGGAAAGAAAATCCTGGATCTGCCCCTGATGCTAAATTCCAATGGGTTGTTGTTCCATGTTTCATTGTGATCCCGAAAGCAGCTTTTGAATTATCTTGCTTAATAACAAACATATAAACAAACCAATAAGCCAATAAACACAGGGGGAAAACATCTGTAGCTTTGAGATTCCAGCTGTTGTGTGGTCCAAGTTAAACACACAGCTGAAAACCAGTGTTGCTGGAAGAACAGCTGAATCACACAAGTGCAGGTGTTATGCGTCAAAACACAAAAGCAACACAAAGCCTGAACTGGTGTCACCTAACAGTAAGTGTGCCTTGAGCCAAATGTAAGAAGAGCCAAGCTTTACTTGTGTCCACTTGTGTGCTCATCTGTTGACATGAGTAAGTGTGTGTGCGTGTACATGTGTGCATCTTTAACACAGTGTGCGACGCCCTTAGTTAATATTCGTCCTCAACAAAATAGTCCTCTGCAGTGAAGCTGGGACACGGGAGGAAGGAGAGAAAATGAGGAATCTGGGACTTGGTGCTATATATAAAAATTAGATCAGGTCTCTTGTAAAACTAGAAAGTCCGACGCTCTTGAGAAAATTGAGTTATGTAGACGACGATGCACTCGTTCACCTCCTTTGATCTTCGGCTAGGCTGGAGAGAAAGTGGAGCACAAGTAGGGTTAGAATAAAGTTTTGTGTCTGAAAGTGAAATGAAGCTTTTACCATCTTTTCTTTACATGATGCTTGAACAGACAACAACTACATCAGCATCATTAAGCTGGAAAATCATCGACTTTATGATGATGCTTTCCAGATTTAGACTGTCTTGATTTTTTTTTCCATTTCAAAGTGGTTTTATAGTGTTTATGAAACTGTCTCTTCTGCTGTCATACCAGTGCATTATCGGAGCATTTGTCTCGGCAGAGTGGAGACTGCTCCAGAGTGAAATTGATCCAGCGTCTACAGGCTGTTGGTCTGATGAGCATCCTCAGTCAGGCCCTCATTATGGGATCTGGGGTCAGTTTGAGTTCCTAGTAACACAAGGCTTCTGATGATGGCGTGTGACAAAAGAGGCTCAAAGTCACGTTCACACTGTGACGGAGAAATTAGCCTCCAGGGGGCGGGGGGGGGGGGGGGGGGGACGAAGCATGATGTCACCAGAGAAACAGGGACACACCGGTCACTGATATGTCTCTGAATCACTGGAAACCGCACCAAGCTGTTACAGCTCGTTTCAGTGGAGGAGAAGTTGTGTGCAGTGTTTCTCCTCATGTCCTTGCTGTGCTGAAGATGACTAATGAAGCAGGTTTATTCATTCAGGTAAGACTTAATAAGATCGGTACTTATCTCAGCTTGGTAAGTTTATATCCATAATTTACTTTTTTGTCAGTAAAGGGCTTATCAGGTTGCTCAGAAATCCTCTCGTGACATGATCCTGTTGCTGCTTTTTTTTTTTACTAGGCAAAGTTCTTTCATCTCAATAATTGTCCCATAAAAGCTAAAAAATATATATATTTATATACTGTCTCTAAATGCACTGAATATTAATTGCATTACTTAATGTGCAATTGTATACTTTTCCTCATAGAAATGCATACAGATAAATATGACAAATAGTATAATATGACATTTCAAATTGATAAAAATATATATGTTTGTGTGTAGATATAATGTATACCTATATATGTATGTGTGTTTGTATACATACTATATATAAAACGTATGTTTAGAGTGTAGTTTAATTTGACAAAATACTTTCAGGGTAAAATTGGATTTGTTGAAGAGCTCTACATTTTTAATTTATACTGTTTCAATAATTGTTTATCCTGGTTTCCTTTTAATCTCAAATTATCTCCCCAAACTGCCTCTTAGAATAAGAATAGATTCTTTCGGTCATGGTCAGCTTGTAGTTCGCTGTGGGATAAGGGATTACTGAGGGATGGAGGCGTGGCTGGGCTTGTGGAGCTCTGTCCCACCATCAGTCTGGACGTGTGCTTGGCGGTGAGGTGCTGTGTGGAGGGCCGCGGTGGGGACAGCCGGTGTTGGCAGGCCCTGAAAGGAGCCGTTCTCCCGCTGCCTGTGCCAAGTGGTGTCAGTCTGTCACTAGCTTTCACAGCACGTTTCACACTGGAGGTTGTGGCTAGAGGACCAGGCACAGATTAGGGTAAAGCTGTTGAAACATATGCTGTGTTTTAAGATGCTGCTGATGCTTTTATTGATTTTTCTGCTACGCCGTTTGATTCCTAATCTCACTTTCAACCTGAGATTTAATTGAATTTCTCTTTTTGTCCTTATTTAACCTGTGAATTAGTTTTTTTCTTACTGGCTTAAATTCCTCAAGGTGACTTTTACAATGTTTGACAGTAAAGTTTCACTCACTTTTCTTACCTCAGTGTTTGTGCCATGTAGAGAAACTTGAACTGGTTCTCAGACTTTGAGGCTACTTTGATCTTGATGATGCACAGTAGTACAATGCTCCTCCCCCTCAAACCATCATCTCCTCTTTCCTCTTTCCCACTCACTCATACTCACATCCAGTCAGTCGGTGGTGTGGTTAGCATCCCTCTCTGCGTCAGGCACACACCCTGGGGTCCACAGCTGTTTGACAGTATTTTACACAATGGAAATCTGCAAATGAAAGCTTGTTATCCATAATGCCAAATCCAACATGAATAGATGTCTGCAGCCTCCCTTTACAAGGTGGTTTATATACAGACAGGGTTACTACAATTGTCTTTTAACCAGAAGAGATATTTGCATTGTTTTTTACGATTTGGGGATTTAGACGAAAATCCACCATTAGATTTTAATTTGATAAATTATCTTATTTTTTCTTTCTCGCTAAAAGTTAAATGAGGTCATTGATTCCACTTTCGTGCTCGAATTGCTAAATATGAAGCTACAACTAGCAATCTAATTGGCCTAGCTTCAAACCAGTGCAGATGTTATTGGTTAGTGTAACTTCCTGATTAGCGTACTGTTTTGTTTGTTACAGTAAGTTCACAATCGGATTACCCCTGGTGTATCTGCTTCTCCTCCCACCTCTGAACAATTCTTATCCTCAATACTGTCTTTTCTGATTCTAATGAATCTTATGCAATTCAGTTTTATTAACATATGGACATGATGTTGCCCCCCCTGTGATGTCGCTTAGAGCATCAACCTCACAGGGGGACGGCATATTGGCCGCACCTAACTTTTTTAAAGTGCTGTTTTAAGGTCAAGACTTTAGTATTAGATTTAGATTCAGATTATGATAAGGGTTAGGCCTTAAGTTGTGATGGTTTACGTTGGGTTAAGGGGCAATAGGGAATTCAGTAAGACAGTGAGTGTCCTCACTTTGATACAAGTACTGTATGTGTGTGTGTGTGTACATATAAATGAGAACTGTGTATTTTAAACTGTTGCATCATCCTGTTTGATTTCCCTGCTCTCTTTTCCAGACCTCAGTCCAGTGACGCTCACCAACCATGAGCGGTGGAGTGAACATCAAAGTCACATCCCAGAGCCGGAGTGACACAGATGTCCGCTCGAGTCTCCGTTTACCCAGAAGCATGATGCCACTCTCCAAGATGGATCCCAAACTGCACAGCGGCGGCCTCCCCAACCCTACCCTGCACTATCAGCACGCCGACAGGAGACGACCTTCCTACTCGTCGTCCTCGGTATCTCCGGGTCCTGCAGAACTGCTGAGAGGTGCAGCTTTAAAGAACCATCTGCTGCAGCAGCAGAAGAGCAGCATGTTTCCTCACAGAAGCCCAGCGTCCACAGAGCGGACTGACGGGACGTGCTCGGCATACAGCAGCCCGCAGACACCGAGGAGGGAGGTCCCACGCTCTAAAGACACACTGGACCTCCGCGCCACCACGCTCACCCAGAAGGCAATGCGCGACCTCCAGTTAAGACGACATGCCAACAAGAATTGGACATTTGGACATAGTCGTCTGAGGGATGTGGACAACACAGAGGTGAATGACTCCTCCTCGTACCGGCTCTCGGCGAATGTCCAGCAGGGCCAGGGTAGAGGAAATCACCTTTGCACTAAAGGTGCGAATGGGAATGAGATATCGGGAGTCTCTCCTGCTGGGATGGGATCCTTCCAGAAGGACATGAGAACCATTTCCAATCAGGCTTGTGAGGGACACCTGTCAAGTGACAAATCAAAGTCTTATCATCAGACATTCAACATGCCACGCAGAGGGAGTGAGCCGGGGAAGGTCAACATGGCGGCTGTGGCTCCCTTTAGGTTCAGGTGAGGGCAGTGTTTCGCCTTTTTTCACAACGGGAGGATAAGCTCTGCTTTTAGGACACACTCTGATTTTAGGACACACTGAATACGATGCAGCCTCGGGTCATCCCATGCTTTTTTCTTTTATGTCGCCATCTGTTTTATTTTTTCCACTTTTACTGCCACTTGATCACAATCCGGTCTGTTTTTTGTTCCTCTATGATCCATGAAAGGTCTGTGGTTGTGTCTGTTCCTGCAGGTTTCAGGTCCACGAGGACACAGACGCCTCCCTGGACAACCTGAGTGACTGCTCCTCTGACTCCATGGAGGTCTGCTGCGACGATCTTGGTGAGTTGGTTTGAATTTGATACTGTTGATCTTTTCATATTTGGACAACAGACACACATGCTGCTGTAAACCAGTGGTTTTCCAACCTGCTCCATGGGCTTACAAGATGTCTGAGAAAAACAACAACAACATGGTCATAGTTTTTTTGTAGTTTAGAGTCAGGTTATTGTCGTGTAGTCTTTGCCTTTTGAAATACTATTTGTCAGCCTCAAGAAATTGTTAATTTCTGAGAAGGAAACTTTGGATGAGGTTCCTTACTTGAGCTGTTTTGAGATATGAAGTCCGGTAAAAGTCTGGACAACCGGGTCTGGACATTCTCCGGACTTTCACCTATGACACAGCAGGAGATTGTTCGGGTCAGACACTTTCACAAAAGGAAATCTCTAGAGCGTTCAAGCGAGAGATGGCTTCTGGGTAGAGCAGCAGGAGCCAGGACATGTGAATAACACTTCTGGCATCATATGTTATTGTTTAAAGCACATTGACACCGGTGTCGGCCCTTATTGTAAAAAGCTCTAAAATCTCATACGTTATCTTTCCAACTTGACATCCTCTTTAGCATCTTCTACATTTATGGCATCTCTATTTCATCCCGAGAGATTTGTATTCTCCTTGTTTGTTCGCTCTTGGTGAAATCCTTCAGACCACAACCAGCTGTGTTCTCACATGGACTCACTTGGACATTTATAAGAGTTTTTGTTGAGGGGTTGTCAGGAAAAACAGAGTAACTGACTTGGACATTTGCGTTCTCACGTACACAGCCCCTCTGGATAATTTCAGAACATTGTCCCGAGGTCTGAAAGCAGCTTAAGCGTTAAAGGCCCTGGAAACATCTTTTTTGGAGACAACCTCTTCCTGTGTGACGGGAAACTACGTGAGAAAGCCAAATATTTCATCTGCCAGAGCCCAGTTAGTTAGAGAAAAATCAATTCTTAAAGACGCCAACCATAAATCGCGACTGGTGATCCGTGTCCAGTCTGGGAAGTTCAATGTACGTCCCTCCCTTACTTCCTAGTGTTTCTGTCAGATATCCAGTAAAGACATAAAGTGTTGACAGCTCAGAAGGAAAAGATGAAGGGTCACTCACATGCATGGCTTCATTCCTTCATTAAGGGTTCACAAGCCTGACAGGTTGAGAACAGCTGCTGTAAACCGGGTAGTGAAATGTAGAGGTGATCATCTGGGATCTTAAATTTAAATAGCGGGCAGTTCATAATGTTTAATCACTTTGTCGACTTACAATTCAATTTTTTTGCTCTATAGTCCTTTAAAAAGTTCTTGTCCTCTGGCAGTGTCGTTATATCAGAGCAAACTTCTTCACACGGTTCACAGAGTTCAACCAGTTGTGCAAAACACGTTTTTTTTCCTTCCAACTGTATTGAATTGCATCCTGTAACGGCCGAGCTGTGATACGGCTGAACGTTGACACTGGGCTCTGTTCAGCGTGACAGTTGTTCTCACCACAGCGGCTGCCAGCTCCCAACCAGAGCTCTGCACTGTACCTACCACCTGTTATGTGCATCAGGACTTCCTGACGTTACTTCACTTCTTTCTTTATGTGCATGTGGGAAAACACAAGATTCTTGGCACGGGGCACGTCTCTCAAATCACACATCCGCGCCGTTAACCCTGCGTTGCCTCCTCATTGTTTCTGTGTGTCGGCTGCAGCATTGAACTCAGATTTATTAATTGTCAGAGCTTTATGAAACATTAAAAGTCGAAAGTTTGGTTTGTTTCTATGGCTGCAACAATCCTGTCCCTCATACATTGTGGTTCTTAGAAACTCATACAAACATGACATGTAACAACCACTGTATACAATGACAGCTATCCAAAGGTGTCTCTATCACCCCCTGGTGGCTGAGTCCTGTATCTCCATGTAAGTGGATGGTGAATGGAACAAATTGTCATTTTAATTAGTTGTTATCGCTCTTATGTCAATTCAGGTGCTCATCCTTGGTTTTAATTGGTTGTATCATGCTATCAAAATGGGTTGAAGCATCATGATTGACAGCTGGGACTGACTCATGATTGGTCGAGTGCTCTGGTATTGGCGGGACCTTGCCACCGTGGCTCCACCCCCTGATCGCTGCTGCACAGACTCTGCCTCCAAATGATGTCATGGCTGCAGTGGAGACGCGACGTCCATCTTTATAAACAATCTATGCTACACACACACACACACACACACTCTCACACACACACACACACACATACACTTTCACATACACATACACACACTCAATGTATTTTCCTTGTCAGTATGTCATTAGCTAAAGTATGTTACTCAGTAATGCAACTTCTCCGTCAGCAGAAGATACAACCACAGGTTCCCAATCAATTAAGTCCAATTAGGTGGATATTACATAATTAACGATCTATTGTAAATAAGTTGTATTGATTCAGGTAAGCAAGCACACACTGCTGCCTCAGTGGTAACAGCTGTGGCCGCGAAACCACGTTAATACTTAAACATGTTGCCTGAGTTCACTTCAAGAGATTAGCAGATATTTATCCAAAAGCTTTGTCTTGATTAGATGTTTAAACTTGCTGTTGGAGAAAAAAACAACTTAATGTCAGACCTCATAGTAAATTATATGATATTCACCCATCAAACCCCAAACGCACCAGTGTTCATCTTTCCAGTGCTAATGAGATCTTTGAGATGGACATCCCCAGAGCTGCTATCATACAAGGAAAACATGAAAAATCTAATTAAATTGTGGTTTGATGTAAATTCAGCAGCACTAAAACACTGCATCTCAGAAATTAGTGCGTATTTATCGTCCCTAATTTAAAAAATGAGCTCATATAAATGCACCAGGCTGTTATATAGCCCTCTAACTGGCTTCTTAATTATCTTAATGACTGTGAGGGGCGAGCGCCTCCCGGCCAGCCTCCTCAGGGAGAGAGAGAGAGAGACCAGAGACTGAGTGGTCCTTGGCGGAGGGTGGACAGACGCTGAGAGACTGAGTGGTTTGATGGGAGGATCGGCTTTCACCTCCTGTCTGGGAGTTCCCCCTCGTTCCCGCCGGACGGACCTCAGGGGCGCTTAAATTCCGGTTTTGACAACAGGGTGGAGAGATGTGTCTTCGTGAGCTTCAACAACAAGTGAGCTGGAAAATTATAGGTTGTTGAAATGACAGTTCCACTCAGGAGAAACATCTGCACAAACAACGGTTCAGGTCGGGGTCTCTGGGGAGAAATCTGGCTTCAAAACGACTGCGGTTTCAGAAATAAGGGAATTATTTGCCAGGATTAATGCAAGAGAGCAAACTAATCATTCAAGCAGTTACAGTCAGAGAAGCAGAACCTTCTAGTTTTGTGCAGCTTGATTTAAAAAATAAGAACCCAAAACAGACAGAGGGATTTGAGTGAAATAAAAACACTATCTTCTTCCCTCGAGCTGCTCACATTCCAGCCAGCACATTGATCCCATTAGATCTCGATTCAGAGGCTTTTGATTACCACATGAATCCACCAGCATGTGAAAACTTAAAATGTGCTTTCAATTCTTTGCTCGGCTCTCGGTACATGTGGCACATTTACATGGTTGTTCTCCCTGTGCGTTGGCTCTGAGCACACGTGGAGGTCGTCTCGATGTTTTCAAAACTATTGCATCATTTGCAGCTGAGCAGCTCCAAAGTGATTACATGCGCTGTCCAGGGGAAATTCATATCACCCAGCTGTTCAACACACACACACACACACACACACACACACCCACACACACACACAGTCTCCATGACTTCAGAGAACATAACGTTGATTGCATTGATTTTCTGGAGACTTGCTCTAACCTGAATCATAAATGCTACTTGCCTAGCCCCCTAAACCTTCACACTTACCTTAACCTAACCTGAACATGATCTCAATCTCTTAAAATGACCTTAAAATGTGATGACTAATGTTATAAGATAAAAAGTACACACACACACACACACACACACACACACACACACACACACACTCCAAAACCTTACCCCTAACCAAAGCCAAGTCTTGATCCTGAGGCCTTTGAGTTTGTGAGAATTGTCTTAAATCTCTTTACAGAAAAGCTTTTGAACCAGACATATAAGACATGTCACACACACACACACACACACACACACACACACACATATAGGATTACTCAGATGACCAGTTGGAGAGTACGGATCAGCCCCAGATGTGAAAGCAACCAAATGAAAGATGCAGCTCCACCCTCGTCTCTCCTGAGACCCGATGATGGTTGAATGTTTCTACAGAATGGAAACAACAGTCGATTCAGAATTAAAACCCCTTTTTGGATTAAGTTATGGACAAACATTGAGGAAGCTATAGAGGCACAACTGTGCAGATGTTTAGCATGTTCACTATCTTAGTTTGAGGGGTTGACAAGCTAACACAGCATGGGGTGATTGGAATTACATTAAACACTGATTATCTAGTCTGAACAAATGTTTCCTTCATTCAATCAAAGGTGTTAGCATGATAACACTTGCTTATACACAATGTATGGTTATGTCTGCTTGGAATTAGTGAGGCCAATTAACAACAACAAAAAGAGAAAAGAATCAGGTTTAAATAAGTATTTCAGTCTGGAACAACTTACATGATTAGAGAGATACAGAGGGATACCGATTATTGAACCTACAGAATTTCATGGTGGTAATATGAAACTCCTGAGAAGAGATGCTTGTTTCAATTATGTATGATATTAACTTTATGTATAGATGCCATTCTAAAAGCATGCAGGAAATTGGGCATGTCCGGATTTGTTACCATGTGACTCTTTTGAGAAATGTTCACTTCCCAAAACAAGTGAGCTATTCAGTGCCTCATGGGGCTAAGGTCGGCGATCTGGAGTCAGCAGGGGAGCCTAGGACCTCGTGATCAGGAGAAACAAGACACGACATTGTTACCAGAAAACAAATTGCCATATCAAGCATTCTCACTGGTCCATGAGCAACCCCAGGTGCCTTCAAACCCAAATAACAAAAGGCAGCGGAGTGTGATGCAAAGCCCACTGCAGGAGTGTGGGAGTGCTCCCCTCCTGGCATTGTAGGTAACAGGTCAATCACTCCGGCAGCTTTAGCTCCATAAAGATAACGGAGAAACGCATCCAGAAACAGTGGCGTTGGGATATTTAACAAAATAAATTCCTTCGATGCATCCATGATAACATGTGGGCTGTATCGCATTAGTTTATGGAAAAGGTAAATATGTCTGTGGCTGCTGTGTTAGTGCAGAGCAGTGCAGGCGATGAGAGAGGCTGGTTTCCATGGAGCGGCGCTGCATGCGGGCGCTGCAGAGCCTCGTCCATCCTCCTGAGACACGGCTGCGTGGAACTGGCTTGAAAAGATGATTCCACTCCTATGTCCGCAGAAGACCCTGCACAAATCGGTCTGACTGGATTCTCAATTTAACACAGTCACATGTGTGTCTCTCTCCGTCTGTGTCTGTGTCTCTCCCTGACTTGAAGACATTTCCAACGTGTGGTTTTGGGTGTGTTACGCTGGCACATCTTGTCGCTCGCTCAGTCTGCTGGAGTGAAGTCACCCATTTGGCCTCTACTCCTGCTAAGTTTTCTCTCTCTCTCTTTTTTTCAAGCTGCAGTCAAAACTCAGTTCAATGTGCATCAGTTTTCAATAAAGTCACATTATATACATGAATATTGATGTCATCATTGCTGGCGTTAAACGAGGAGAATACAGTTATCCGTTTAAAGCAGGGCGGCACCCTGCTAATGTTTCAGTGTATGATTTATCCAGCCGTAAATCTGGAATTGATACGGTAAGAAAGCTCAGAGAGGATCAAGAGATAATCTGGATGCTCCATTGGCTGCAGTGGCACTAACAATACTGCATGCTATGCTCTGTCATTCCGTTTCTTAATGTCTATCCATTCACGCATTAATAACTCCTCCACATCACAAATCATGCATCATGTTGAGCGTATTGAACAGCGAGCACTGGAGGTGAGGGAGGGGGAGGGGAAGAACAAAGGACTCGGAGGAGATGGTGGGAAAACATGGTGTGTTAGAGGAAGAACGGTGGCTGGTTTTAAAAGCCACAGATTGATCCATTTTCTGATCGTCCCCCCCCCCCTGCACTTCATATATTCTGCTGAGATGCAGCAAAGCATCCCTAAGAGAAGGAGGGAAAAAAATGTGGGAAGAAGGAGGAGGGAGGGTGGGAGGGTGGGAGGGGGAGTAGGAGGCGAGGGAGAGGCAGCAGAGAGCACAGGGAGGAGGGAGCGTGGTTGCGTCTGCCGGCGCTGTCATTCTGCTGCTGCGCGGTTCGACGGCAGGAGGGTGTGCTGAAGGGAGGAGGAGTGTGGAAAAAACTGAGGCAAGGAGAACAGGGGAGAAGGAGAGAAAGGGAGCGCCTGGGCAGCACTGCAACAGCTGCAGCCGCAGCAGCCTGTCGGAAGGACGGAGGGAAAGGAGGCAGAGGGAAGAAAGAGAAGCCTGCAGGATTGCCTTGAAGGAAACATATTTTTTTTTTTGCATAGGAAGAAGGGTTTGTGTAAGGAAGCCTTATTTCTCCCCACTCATGCTTTTCTATATGGTCTCATGCAGGGGGCATGCTCGGAAATAGTGTGAAAGGCAGAGAAGGAGACTTGAAAATGGAAAGGACGGATAGCACAAAGGCATACGGCCAAGCAGATGGCAAAGGAGTTGGTATGGCAGCGAAGAGGGCCAAGTCTGGAGTGCCCCAGAGCACGCAGCGGGGTGAGCTGAAGGTTTACCGGGTGGGTAGCTCCGAGGGCAGGATACCGGTGCCCTCCAACCTCCGCAAGCAGAGGTCTATGACAAACCTGGCTGTGCTGACCGACGCCGAGAAGAAGTTGCATCTATATGAGCCAAAGTGGTGCGATGACATGGCCAAACCTGGAGCAGGGCAGACGAAGATGGGCAAGCCAAAGACAGCAGGAGGTGGCCCCGGTGCCGGAGGGGTTTCCCCTCTCTCTCGAAACCTATCCAAGTCGGAACATTCGCTGTTCCAGGGCAAACCCAAGCCCTTCAGCCCTCTGGCTGCTCCCTCTGCCCTGAGCAAGCAGAGCCGCATACCTCGTGGTCCTTATGCCGAGGTGAAGCCCCTGAGCAAAGCACCTGAGGATGGAAAGTCAGATGACGAGATCCTCTCCAGCAAAGCAAAGGCCAACGCTAAGAAACAGGGAGCTGGAGCCGGAGGGGAGTCCGGTTCCAAAGGCCAGGGGGAGGAAGGGGGAGACAAAGCCTTCCTGAAGGTGGACCCAGAGCTGGTGGTGACAGTGCTGGGTGACCTGGAACAGCTGCTCTTCAGTCAAATGTTAGGTGAGTACAGCACAGCAGTCTTGATACTACCACCGTTATAGTATGTTTGGCCGCCATGTGCTGCAAAGCCAATGCCACTGCTTCCCAGTGCTTCTCAGAGTCGGCATCACGCCCCCTTTAACACAACCAACACACGGCACCTGCTGGCTGCTGCTGCAGACCCACAATTCCCAAGGAACGGATTTTATGCAGCTGAACGACCGTGGGGGGAAAAACAGGAAGACGTCCTCATTGTGCTTGCAGAGCATGCTTTCCTCTTATTATTTGATCGAATGCCGTCTCAGCCTGGCCTTTTCAATGAATGCTCAATGGCTGGTTGAATACCAACGCTACAATAATGCTCCATTGTTCTAATTCCTGCAGGATGTCACTCAGGTGTCTGAGGCTGTGGTGGAATGGAATAGGTTAAATGTGCTTGCTCTCATAACGTCGCTGTTTGATGCATGAAAGAAATCCTGAAAGGTCGTGAATAATCACCAGCGACTGATCTTTTCAAAGCTCTCGTTTGTTGCAACATGTGCCGATGCACTCAAGGGTCCATCCGCTGCTCCGCGCATGCTTCTGGAAGGAGATTTGAAACACAGCATGCCATATTGAATTCATTTCAGGCACACATACACATGTTTAGCCTCCTCCCATCTCCATTCATCTGTAGAGCTCGCTCATAGGGTTTACACCCTATATACTGCAATGGTGCAAAAGAAAATGGCTTTTTCTCCGATGAACATGACCTAGACCCCAATAAGACTTTATGATTACGATATGATTTCATCACATTTTTTGGTTCGTTATTTCCTTTGCATATCAAAGCGTTCTACATTCTACTTTGTCTTTGGAAAACTGAATTCAGTTTTTACCAAATGAAAATCAAAGGTCAATATGTTGATACCTGGGTGAATAGTCCGTCTTCTGTTTGCCATACACTGTTTACAGACTATTTTCTTTTATCACATCGAATGTTTCTCCATACAAAGCTCTGTGTTTTAGGCTCAGACAACATTTTGGATGATGTATATCAACAGCTAGCTTCTAATGAATGGATGAAGTTACCTTCATAGCAGATGCATTTTTTCGTGAATATCTTCAACCCCTTGCTATTTACATGGACTGTTGACCTGCAGGCAACCAAAGTCTGCTCAAACTCCATGGGTCAAACCAAAATCAGATACCAGAAGCTTCTGGCCCAAACATCTTGTCCCTACAGATTCCTTATATTCACTTGCAGTTTTTAGAGATTATCAGAATGATGCTTTAAGCTTCAGGCCCAGTTTTCTTATTGTTTTTTTAAACCTCAGATTTTATTTGTATTTTCTAGACTATTTAAATAAGAATGGTTGATTTATTAACTGTATGGCTCTGGTGTCTAAAGACAATTTTAACAGATGCTTTTCAAACATAAAAAACTGGAACACTTTGCATTAATTAATGTCCCTAACACTCATCACAATTATGCCTCAAACATGTCGTATAAAATCAAGCAGCATTTCATGTACCAATCCAAAATGTGTCATTCCATGGTTTCAGTACCATCGGGAGTGCATGTTCCCTGTTGCATTTTAATGGACACATCTGTGATCTAATCTGTTATCCACGCTTCGTTAGCCTATATGGAGGTCTATCACTCACTTTAGTCACAGTCAGAGATAACCGAGATGTTTAAACGCTACAAGACACCATGGGCATCAGTGTGGAATCATTGGTCGTGTTTCTTCGTGTTTGAGTTTAAAACCACAAACCCAAATTTCCAGGAGCCATGCAGATTCCTGTGCCACACCCACGTCTGCTTTATTCACCTATAATTGCACAAAATTTGCAGCCGGATGCCTCTGGCCGTCACATCTATTCCGCTCAATGTATTGCATTGAGCTCCATGATGTCTCCCTCTAATCAATTGAAAGCCATTATTTCCCAAAAAAGGCGGGTTCATCATCCTACTGAATAATTTATCATCATTTCAATAATAATCCCGCGCAGGCCTTTGACACAAGTCAAGTGCTTTGTGCCCCTGAAAGGAGGAAGACTATGGAAAGAGAACATTTTGAGGGAAAGAGAATGGCAGCACTGATTATTGACATTTAATCAGTTCGGGAAGGAGACACGCATTTCTTTTATTTTAATAATAGCTATGTTATGTACTCAGTGAAGCATGTAGTACAGAGATGAAAGCTGTTATTATATTAGAGTCGACGTCTCCATGCGTGTGCTGACTGTACTCGTACAGTGGGCATGCCTGTCACTGTAAATAGATCTTTTTTATTCATTCGCTGCTGTATGTTTAAGGCCAAGTTAATGCTGAATGTCGACCTCTGCTCCTGCAGTACATCTCATTATGAGCTTACTCAAAGGATGCCTTTATGTCTATAAATAGAGGCTCTGTTGATTTACCGACATGACATCAAGAATGGTCAACGTTCCTAACAGGCTCCTTTATTAAACTTTGTTAGGTTTGTGCAACATGGACGTCATACAACACCAGAATGCTGCCTCATCAAAAGACTCACCTCCAGATGCCTAATAAAAACAAAATCACCTCTTTTTTAGGATATAAGTCAAAGTTTTCATGCTTTATTGTGCAACTTCTGTTTAACTCCTCCCCTTCATGTGGAGCAGTCGAGTTTGCACTGGGAATAAAACAAATCACTTTCCAGGTTTTTTCAATGATGAACGTACTATGACAAATATACCTCAGGTTATCAGGACGGCAGAGTCATATCCACTGAGACAGCAGTGGATTAAAGTGGTGCAGGCAGCAGAACTCATGGAAACGCTCTTTTTTTTTCTTCTTTTTTTCTCGAGACAATGAGGAAACGAGCAAACCTCATTTCAATGTAATTGTATGTGATCTGTCTTGCAAGATGTCCACAAGCAAAGCGCCGGCCCTCAGAGACTGTATATAGACTCACAGAGGAAAACACACTCCTCCTGCGGGACAAGGAATAATCATAGAGCTCTGCAGGCGTGCAAGGTCACAATGTTGACTCTCAAAAGTCAGAGCGAGAGGTCATTGTTAAGTATTTTTTTGGATTATGTATTAATCGGATAACATGGAGGAAACGACATGCAGCCTCAGATCTAAATAGTTAATTCCTGTCTCTCGGTCTCTGCTTCTTATTACTTTGTTTGTGTGAGATTGAACAGGAGCAAGAAGACTGTAGTCTTGTTTTTATGATCAGCAACAGAGATACAAACACAAACTGATATGAAAGCATTTAGATAAAGAGGATAAATGCCTTCTGAAACCAAATTAAACCTGCAGTCACTGATCATGCAGCTGCAAACATGTTTTATAATTTGTGTGTGTGTGTTGGGTTATGTTATAATTACTTCACAACAATGTATTGTGGCCTTTTTTAGATTATGAAAGCCTAACTAGGGACAGGGATTGCAAATAAACCTTGGCTACATATCCTTTCCTATCCTACAAACGTGTACAATTTCCTCTCAATATTCCCTATCAAAATAACAAATTAATACAAAATCTGAAATGATTTGATGCTACTACTTTCAAAGAAAACTTTAGCCGATGCTGCAACACAACATGGACAAGTGAGCCATTCTGTCTGCAGTCATTAAGCTGAAACTATTTATTTAAAATGCTATTTTCGAATATGAACTGTAGGAGAGGTGAATTAAAAAAAAGTAACCGCCCACTTTTTGCTCCTTTGTGAACCTCTGATTGTTTCCTCTTATCACAACCCACACACTAGTTTCCACTGTTTCACCTGCTATTGTGAAAAACACTCAGCTACAAAAAGTTCATCCTCCTCTGAAGCCGCCTCTCGTTTCTTTTTCTGTTCTGTTTCTGTTCCTCAGTGAAACAAGCTTTACAACAGACTGTTGAAAGTCTATCTCTGTTTCCCCCGATCATCTTGTTTATTCATGCAAATTATGCTAATGTGAAGACTTAATTGGCCCAACATCACAAACATATAATGCTTTTCTAAGGTTAATTATCGAGGGCCTCTGACAATATTCTAGAATTAATGCTGCTCGACTTTCCTCTGCCTCTGCTCTGTGTAAATGTGGAGCACTTCCTGTGGTGTTGCATCATTCATGGGTCTTTCCCGCTTTAGATCTGCTTCAGTATTCTGTCCAGGCTTTTCCTGTCTCTGTATTTGAGGCATCACTGCAATGCAGGCTGCCAGAGGACTGTCATTCACTGCACAGGAAGCACATTGAATACAGGATATACTGCTAAATATATCCAATACAGATGTAGCTATTCTTCCCTGAATAGAATAAGCAGCATTACAGAATAGGAATGTGATAACGTGGATGTGATGTGATCGAGTCCAAGATTGTTTCCCTAGTATTTGATTGCAGCCATTATAGCATGATTAAATTGTCCCTTTAATAGTTCAGTAAAGGAAATACCATAGTTTTGGTGACTTAGAGCACACGTCACAATGCTTGTAGAAGGGTTATTGTTAGGGTTAGGGTTAGGATAGGGTTAGGTTTAGGGTTAGGGTTAAAACTTGTGTGTGAACATAAGAAAGTCAGAAAACAAGAAATATAAACATCATAAACCTAATTTCTAGTTGAAAGTTGTCGGGGGAGGAGACACTAAATTAACTCTCAATAACAGTTAAGAATCTTACAATAAAACCAGATCAACCCCCCTCGACGAACATTGAGCACATCTCACATATTTACTGTTTATCATTTATTAAATCGCATGCTGAAAAATAAGTGGGCAAAATGTTTTATTGATTTGATTGAAGGAAGTTGCTGAGAATCACAGTGGATGACACTGATCATGGAATGACTGCAAAACCCTGTTAGTGTCCAAAATCACTTCTTATATCTGCTAATAATCCCATAATGCAACATTTGTTAGTTATACAGCGAAATTGTGATTTATTCGTTAATTTTCTACTTCATGCTTGTTAACTGATCTTTCTGTTAAAAGGAGCAGTGAATAGAGTAAAGTGGTTTGGGACACGGCCACTGATATAACTCGATTGTTGGATGATTCTCATGATAATTTCAAGATCTTTGAACCGGACCTGTTGTTCTTGTGCACTTGTGAATCAATTTGCAAAGATTTCTGTTCCGTAAAACCATTTCAACATGGGGGGAAGAGCACGGCTTCAATAATCCCAGAGTCACGGTTTAATAGTGTTTTCTTCTGTCCAGCTCAGACTCATAAATCATAAATGACTGTGCTTGTCAATACTGTACATGTACAATCCACCACTAAATTGTATTATACTAAGATCCACATGCTTCCAATAGACCTACTTGATAGTTTCTTCTCTGTCTGAAACCATAAATATGAAGCCTTTGGGGTTTATACTATTAAAATCCCCAGTTCCTTTACACACTGGGCCCCACATGTCTACTTCCAGTTTGCATAAGGGGTCATGCATGTGGTTTGAATCTGTTTATTGTGTGTGTGACGCTCACAGTTCACACCCTCTAATTATTCCAGCAGCCTCTTATGATAACACCACATTATTTGACATACACTCCCCTGACATCCTCGCCTCTTCTGCAGCTTTTTCAGTTTAATGCACCACATGTAATGTCTCTGCCCTAAAGGCGTTCTGTCTCCACACACTTCAGGGGGAAAACCCATCCTCCTCTCCGATTGTCTCACTATCTGCAGCTAACACAACAACACTCCTAATTGTTCTGTGTTATTGAGGTGATATGGTCACGACTCCATGACTGGACACCTTACGTTGCACACAGCTGAGGTGTTGGGAAATGGCTCTTATTGCTCTCACATCACACTATACCCTACAGCACTGTACCCGACATAAAAATACCTCAAAAGAGATCCTGGCATGGCATGAAAACATCCCCCTGGTGGTCGAGTAGGTCGCAGTCCAGCTTTCAATATCAAATTTTCAGGATGTACCATGTCAGAGCAGAGGGGGGTAGAGCCAGAGTGAATCTGCCCATGGAGTGGTATTAATCTGCCTAATGAAGTGGATGTACTTTGGCTTCGCTTTTACAAGGAAGACACCTGTCACATCAGTCCAGACACGAATAATACGAGCATGTGCAGCCAATAAACCTGTGTTTTCCGCATGACCTCTCCTAAAACACACACACACACACACACACACACACACACACTAAAACCAAGCAACGCTGAATCTTTAATAAACGTTTGCTGTGCATGACTGATCCACAGACCCCGAGTCTCAGAGGAAACGGACGGTGCAGAATGTCCTCGACCTTCGCCAGAATTTGGAGGACACCATGTCGAGCCTGCGGGGGTCCCAGCTCAGCCACAGGTAACCGCACTGCATCTGCATTTTAATATTTTGTACTGCTCCTCAATGGTGTGTCCCACGTCCCTGGTTAATATCAGGTTTAAAACCACAGCAGTGCATGTTCTGTTGATAAGATCTTAGGTTAAAACAAAAGAACCGAATGCTGTGTATGATTTAACCTGAAAGGAAACAAACTCAAACGTTGAGCTGGCTCGTTGGATCGATACATAACGCAGTCATGTGTAAACAGACGCTTGGAGACTTGCCACCTGTTGCCATCTGGCTTCCATCCTTCTCAAACAGCCTCTTTCTCTTGGTCGTGACCTCATTCCAAGGCATTTATCTGTTTGGCTCTCCCAGGCGAAAGAGCCCCCCCCTTCCCCCCGGCATCCATGTGTTGCAATGACCACAACATAATCAGACACTGGCAGAGAACAAGTCTTTATTTCATTTGGACGTTTAACCTTGGAAGTAAAAATGCTTTGTTCAAAAAATAAGAATGGGGAAAATTGATGTGCATATATGGATGTTATCTCACATTCCAGAGGATTTTTACATTAACACCAAATTTTTCTCAGTTTAACATTTTTTTCAAATTTTGGTTTTGACCTCTAAAATGTAGCTTCAATGCGTCATAGCTTCTAACAATAAATACAGAAAAAACTGATATCTTACTAAATGTATGTATAATATTAGTAACCATAGGATTGTCTCTATCAATTACTGTAAAATATTGGAACAATACATACTCGATAATACATGCGTAAAGAGACAGTAATTATCAGTCATCATCTGATAGACAATATTTGATCATTCAGTCAACGATTCATCAACAAAAGTAAAATTCTCCCCCCGTCACTCTCAGTACTGGCACCACTAGGCCTCCATATGGATGAATTATCCATCAACAATGGATAAAAATACCCACATGGTCATAACTCTTGCAATATTTATTTGGGTGAGTTGGTACATTATGTAATCGGCAGACCCAGAAGACGCCTCCAGCCATTTGGAGGACATTTCTAACCCTGACCCTGACCCACTTACTGGAGGGAATTGGGAAAACTGGGATGCACGTTGATGCCCGATGGTTATAGTGGTGTTGGTATTTGCAGCGTCTATAAGGACTGCGGACACGTAAAGTGAAAGTCCTTGGTGTCTGCTGGTGGTTGTGACACAGATGCCATGTTAAGACACATATCAGGTCGTCTTTGTCTTTGGGTTCTGAGATGTCACATTGCTAGCTTCAGGCTCTGGACACAATATGGCAACTGCCGTGTCAGACTGAAAAGCCACTAAAGTGTTTCTGACGAAGAAGAGAAATGTTTTTTCCTCTGGTCTCATCCTGTTACATTATTAATCCCGCCAAGAAGTTTTGGTCTGTGGTTTTTTGTTTGTCTGTTGGACGGATGAAACATGGTGGAAGGATGTGATGTAAGAACCCACAAATGTTTGGTGCAGGCCCAAATCAGGGGGCGGATCATGAGATGGAGGATTCAGGGACATTTTCCTTAATTTCTTAGAGAATATTTCCTCGATCTCGATGATACAAATCAGACATGTTTAGGGGCTTGATGTTTATCGTCTAAATCCCTCAAAACAAGCAAAGGTAACACTGATCCCCCCGCCATGTGTCTCTCCAGCTGCCTGGAAAGCAGTAACGTTGGATATGACAGTGACGAGACCAACGCCCGCAGCATGTCCAGCATGTCCAACCGCTCGTCCCCCATCTCCTGGCGCCACGGCCAGTCCAGCCCCCGGCTCCAGGCGGGCGACGCCCCGTCCGCCACAGGTGGAGGATACCAGGGGAGTAAGGCCGCCTCCCAGTACACGGCCCACACGATGCCAGCTCGCACCCCGGGCCGCCTCAGCAGCGCCTCACGCATCGAGCTCATCGAGAGCCTGGACGACGCCGACCTTAAGTCCGGTTATCTGAGCGACAGTGACCTTCTGGGGAAGAGCCTGCCGGATGACGATGACGACAACCTGGCTAACGGGTAAGACTGTGAGCCGTGTAGGGGCTGCAGGGCGACTGGGTGCCAGTGTGTCCTCCCAGCCTCTACCTTGTGACTTTGAAAAGGTCAGCGGGCAGCTCTTGTCGAATTTCATTTGGCTCTCGGGAGTCGAGCTGATTGACCTCCTGCTGTTACTGCTGGATATTGTGTCGTGCCACATTTGTCAATCTCATTTTTATCATTCAACTAGTGCCAAAAAACTTAGAGTGAAGGGAATTATATTATTCTATCATGGTGGGTTCCTGCTTTGTCTTTGACATCTGACTTGTTGCACTTGGCAGAATCATCAAAGAGCTTTCATCTGCAGTCAGGCTTTTTAAGGATTTCTCAGTGCTCCTGACAGAGGCAGCTTTTTTTTTGCTGACTCTGACTGGATGCCACCCGAATACTATTTTTTTTACTGAGGAGAGAATTTATCAGATTTATTCAAAGGAGAATTAAAGCCACAGTAAGAAAAAGAAAATCATAGATATCAAGAATGTTGTCGTAACATTGCCACAAGAAAGTTGCAGAAATTACTAAATTACAAAAATGAAATCAGAGAACAAGGTTGTAATATGTGGTTCGCTCCTTCTTCCTTCTGGATCCAAAGTCTCATTGATTGATTCTTTTGAGAAGCTTTGAAAACCCTATTTGAATAAAACAGATGCAATCAAGCATTTACTCCAGCACACAAAAGAGGCAAATTCCTCGAGGTGCTTGTGGCATCAGGCCATCAGGGGAAGACTGGAACCGAAAGAACAACCTTCTGGTTAGAGGATGACCGGCTCTATCCCACGATCCACAGTGACCACGCCCCCCATGCCTCATACAGGCTGATCCCCACTCTAAGTTGACTTCTCACAAATGTCTGACTTCTTCTTGTAATGTTACAACTTTATTATTTTTCCCTCACGTGGCCCTGATACTCCATCGTAGGTTTTGCACAGTAACCGCCCTCTTGCCTCTTAACTGCGCCGGAATCTTGTGACGACTTTGTCAACAGGTACAGAAGCAACAAATAGTTTAGATCAGACGTCTGACAATATTTTGTATTTTTCGTGCCACATCTTGCAGTTGCCTCTCCTCTCTGCTCTTTGCCTGAACCCTTTCCACTCTCCTCCTACAATCTTTTGTGTGTCTTTATCTAATTCCCTCTCTGAAGTTGACAACTGACAGCGAGCGTCAGAGAGAGAGAGAGAGAGAGAGAGAGAGAAAGAGGGAGAGAAAGAGAGAAAGAGAGAGAGAGAGAATCCAGGACAGTTCTCTGGTGTGGTTTAGCAGCTTTATCTCTGTTGCACATGCAGTGGGATTTAGGCTCAGCCCCTGGAGCGCTCATCAGGGCCTGCAAGCCGTTCTTACTACAGAGCGCAGTAATAAAAAAAGATGACACATTTTAAACGAGAAGAAATTAGAGCAAAAGAGAAAAAGTGTTGAAATGAGGGTGGGTCAGTTTAAGCGAAGGGCTGTAACAACTGGGAGGATAAATGGAGGAAGGAACAAATGAGAAATAAGAGGAGTTCTATATATCTAATGATTTTTTGAAATCTCTTCATCTTATCAGCGCCACACATGGTCATGTGTTTTGTTCACAGCCCAGGGAAGTTGAATTTGGTGCAATTTGGACATATGTGTTCTATATTGATCAATTTTGGATTAGCAGGTGACCAGCGCTCTTCAGTAGCTTGGACTCATCAACACAAGTGACGTTGTTGATAACGACAACTGATTCTCTACTTCAGGGTTCCGTGTTCTGAGTCAAGCTCTACTGAACTTTGAATAAACAGACAAACAGCGGAGGCTGATCAGGGATCTGTGAACTGAGTCCGGCTGCAGGTGTTTTCTTGCCCGAGCTCAATTGCTGGTTAAATAGTTTGATAGAAAGCTGCACCCAACCAACATCACCACAGGCCAAACAAACAGGGCAGGTTTACACCGGGCACTGCACTATAGCTTGAGAGAATGGAGAGAGGTATCGAATAGCAATGGACGATTACCTCCATGTGTACAGGTTTAGCTTTTTGGGAGCAGAGAAGTGAAAAGGATCAACTCTGATGGGGTCTGGATTAAATGAGGATTTTGTCTTTATGGGTCTGTAACATCCACGCACCCGAAATCCACTTAAATCTGACCTGTATTTTGTCCTGTTCCTCGCCACCACCGCTCTGCTCTGATTCAAACACAACGTGTGTGAGGTGAACGTTCGAACCCCCCCCCTCACCCCCCCCCGCTTTACAACACCATGGGCACTAGAGATGCTAATCATTTTTACGTAACCTGTTTATTTATTTATTTTTAAAAATGCCTTGTCATGGTCAGAGTTTGCCGCCAGTCCCCCGAATCCCTGATTGTTACGGCTGATCCCAACATGAGATTACCACCATGTGCAACACAAGAGGATTATGGGTGTGTGTGGATGCATATGCCATAAAATAATAACCAGGCCACAACTGACAGAGATATAGAAATACAGCTATTTTCTCCTTGACTTGTGCAGGTTGCTTGCTTTTTGCTTTCAGGATTAAACTGATCTTTTGTGCTTCACTATTTGAATTAGTTTCAATGGAAGGTATTCCTTTTCATTTTTGCAGGAATGCTGGAAATCCTCTATATCAGGAGTTAATCCCCCATCATAAATCCTTTCGGTGTAGATGATGAGCTAATCTGTTTATTTATTTTATTTTATAAAGCAAAAACCAACTGCTCCTGCAAAGTGTGGTGACACATTTGCATTCCTACTGTACATCCCCCTGTCACACGTTCACAGCTCGGCTCATTGAGAACCATTAGTTACGAGCTCTCGGAAAAAATAGATCAGGCTCCTCCTGCGCAGCCATGGAAACCAGTTGGAAAAAGGCTGGTGGGGAGAGAGGTGAGAAATCGGCTCCCTGTTCTACTACAGGCCCACTTTTAAATTCTCACACATTTCATTGGGTTGAATTAACTCTAATTAGCCCCCTGGCATAATTAATATAAGTAGAGAGTGATTGTTTTCAGGCTATTATGCTCGGATATGGTCAAACAACTCAAACGGTCTGGAAAGCCACGGTGAAACAATAACATGTTGTTGATTGTCTCTTTCTTACATGAGACGTTGGAGCAGAATGTTACACCTCACCCGTCGTCTAATAGATATTGATTAACCCACAGCAGACGGCACTGGCTATAGCTAAGGCTAACTGTATTCACGCTGACAGTAATCACTGCTGTGTGTGTCGGCCTCGTCAATAACCTGAGGCCACATACATCCCAGCTTTCCAATCGGGGAACAATGGTCACGTCTCCACAGCGCAACACAGACTATTGATGATCGGGTTCATCCCAGTTAAGCTAGAAATTATTAACGAGGCCGTATACATATAGCCCTTCTAATACAATTGATCTGTTATATTGTAAATATGGTGTAACATAAAAAAAAACATAAATGCCTGAGATAAATAAAACCTAATTTAAACCCCCTTTACAGATATTGAACTTGAACTCTATGACTTGATTTTTCACCAATAGGGGCCTGATACTCTCAGTGGACACCGTATCAGATACAACTGTAAAATCCAATTTAATCCAAAACGGCTCAAATAGCCACAGATTGCCTCTGTAGAGATTTCTCCTGATTAGTGCAGCTCATTCTGGCTTCGACCAATGATCTGAAAGAAGCTTACATCTAGTCGAGCTAAAGAGTTTATTTGTCAGTGATTCCAGGGATTGTAACAAACCTTCAATAGATATTGATTCACTTTTTGCATTGATGAAGCCTGTGCATTATAATGCAAGAAAAGGGGTTTTATTTGGTTTTGTCCACCTCACTGATGAATCCTATAATATAACGAAATCCATTATATTATCGGTGAGTTGTATCACTGCCTCTGTAACACTATTTACATAAAAAAAAAAAAAATTCAACATGTTTAGCAGTTATAGGCCAGTTGTATTAAATTGCACTACGCACAGCGGTTGCTATTTGTACGGTTTCCTGTCGTGGAGAACTGACATTTACAGTATATTATTACAATTATTCATCACTCTGCATCTCCCTCATTAGCCTGTCTGCTTGAATCACTGGCTGGCATTTAATGAATTGGATTTTATTATCTAATGTCACTAATTTTGATGAGTCCTCCACCTTCTCAGCGAGTGAGTCCCACGAGTCGGAGGAATGTCGAGATGGCTTCTCATTTAGCCCCCGACACGTCTGACCACGCCAAGACTCATAACCGTTTCCTGTGGCTGCATTCCACACACCGTACTGGCAAAGGTCAACCATCAGTCATATGATATCATCCGACTGCGAGCCATACTTTAAGTGCTGGTTTATGAGTGGACCAGTAATCAAATTTTTATTATTGGTGTATGGTTGACTTTTTCCATCTCTGGCGTACGAATTATGACTCCTATTCAGCGTGTCATTTCTGTGGTGCTCAGTCAATCATGGTTGATGTTTTACAGGCTCTCCGCTGTAGTTTGAGTAAGAAGTTTGGTTCCGGTTGATTTCCTATGTCTAACACAGATGTTCCCTGGCAACATTACTTGTGCATCTGACAGATTTATGGTTAATCTTGGCAGGGGAGTAAGTGTGAGATATTTGAAGATATGAATGAATAACAGGCAGATACCTGTCAGCGTTTGGTTTAGATCCAAACCCTTGACTGAGGATGGAAGCAGCGAACGGGGCTTTCCTGCATCCGAGAGCTGCTGATGACCGAGAGCCTCTTAAACAGCTCAAGAGCTGCTCTACTTCAGCTTTTGTTCCACAAAAATGTTTTTATTTCATCGATCACTCTCCGTACCTGAAACTCTAGAACACTAACACTTAGTAGCGTTATGACAGAATAATCCATAAACGGGTCAGAGCTCTTAAATCCAAAACAACTCGCAGAAAGGAGCTAAAATGGGGGGAACTTCAGCCCATTATCACCGTTTAAAAAGATGGACGACACGACAGCTGCCCAAATCTGAAGCCAACGCGTCTATATCGCCCCCTGCTGGTTGGCTATATATAGGTCATAAACCCTGCCACCTTTATGTTAGTAACTGGTGGTATTCGATGTGACCTCGACACCACGGCTCCGTCCCCCGATCGCTTTGTATCTGAGATATTTTAGATTCATTTCTGGACAATGGGAGGAAGTGAAGAGACATCCTCCATCTTGACATTCAGTTTCTACATTTAAACATCTAATACGACAGAGCCAGGCCATTGTGTCTTGTATATGTTACTATTGTAAGGAGATATCTTGTCATAATATAAGATATGAATATAGAATATCTGGCTCCAGCTCCCCCTGCAACCCTCAATGGATAAGCAGCATGGATAACTGATGAATGATATGCTATCGATATGATGGAGTATACAATTTTTCCCCTCGATCCCATAACTGCAACCACATGCTGCTCGTAGCCTCACACATGACGGGGAACAAAGCACAGCTCCATCCCCGCCGCTGCATACAGATCAGGACACTGTGGGTAAAAAAGAAACGGTGAAGGTGAAAACAAAATGGCTCGTTTGCTGTCCTGCTCTCCTCTGGGTGTAACCGACCGAGGGGGTTTGAGGTAGAGGACCAGCTCCTATCTGGGGATGTGGACTGTACCGGCTCTTGTTTCTCTATTGCAGCACACAGGCAGCGATGCAGTGCAGAGAGAGAGAGAGAGAGAGAGAGGAGCCTCGCTCGGCCGCATCACACCTCTGATCATGCGGCAACATGGCTCGGGATGTGCTGCCATGGCAACCGGCTTCCCATGACCCAGTGATGGGCTGCCTTGTGTGTGTCAGTGTGATAGCTTTCAAACCAGTGCATGTGTGGAGGACCTGTGTGTGTGTGTGTGTGTGTGTGTGTGTACATCGCTCGCTCAGAAGAAATAGAAATAAAACAAATAGAAAATGAGAGGGAGACAGAGGGACACTGTGATGGATTGACGCATAGAGAGACACTGGTGTGAAGCCGGCATGCTAACCAGCTAATTACATCGTTGTGTAATTGTCATTGTGGGGGGGGGAAGCATCTGCCTGACAAGCTATTGTTTTAAATTTCCATTTGTGTCTTGTTATTTCCCCGGATTAACAGTAGCTCTGCTTGTGGAAAATGATTTAGATCAAAACAATTCTTTTCATGGGAAATCTCTTTACTGTCCTCAGGAGCACTGCACTGCTCTCTTTCTCTACATTACTGTATATTGTGGATAAGCCCTTGACTTAGATTTCTCTTCGAGCAATGTCATTGCAACAACAAAGCTTTATAGTGAGTGGATGTGTTAAGATGCTCAGCGTGTAGAGTGTGACCGTGTGCATGATTTAAAAAAATACAAATATTGGAATACTTTGCAGCCTCTATCTTGGAAACTGTGCTCATCGACAATCGGTTTCAGTAAAGCACAGAAATGGTTTGGTGCAGTCATCTGATCCTGGATCTGTGCCTCTGGCTGTCTGAGTTTCATTTCCTCTTCCTGCCTGTTGTTAAACCTGTGTTCAGTCACTGGGGGCGACCACGACTGATGAAACCCCACACGTGTTCTGACCCACTTATACTCATCTGTACAGGAACCGGGCTGCGGCCTCCCTGGTCCACTTCACTGAGACTTGGGCTCCGTCCTTTATGGGCTGTGGCTCAGTTAGAGGGGGATGTGGTTTCTCTGGCCTCTGAATTCTATGCACTCTCACAGGAGGAGACAAACAATATTACCTCAGATGAGGAAATTGTGTTTTTGTCTTTGTTTGTCTGCTTGTGAGATTTTTTGCTGAGTTCCCCTTAAACACTTTGTGGAGGGGTAACTCCAGGAAGATGAATTGAAAATATATGTTGATGCGGACTCAGTTCTGAGGAAGGATCCAGGAATTCTTTCTATTTACTTTGTTTAATATTGCGAGATTTTTCGACCTTTTTGTTTATTACCCAGAGACTCATTCATAGATCTGGCTGAAAATGATATATTTGGGAAACTGATATCTATGACCTTGTGAATTTTGTCGTGGCTTCATTGAATTTTAGGGAACTTGACAGAGGTCATGCACTCTATGGAGGGACATTGTAGATTGTTTGATTGTTAGCAGGGTTACGCAACAGCTTCTACACAGATAACCACACAACTTGATGGTTGGTATCGATCAGGAATGAACGCAAATGTTTTTTGGGCTGGATCCGGATCAGGGGGCAGATCAAGGATCTATTTCAACATTTTCTTTCATTTCTCAGAGAATAACTCAAGAAAATGGCATATTTAGATAACAAACCTTTATTATTGTGTGAGACTTGGTGCAGATCTAAATAGATTGTGGGTTCATAACAGGATTCTTAGATCTTTGCAGAGGTATGTGCTCAAACTAGTGCCAATGTTTCCTTGGAGCTGACGTTTCAACACGGTCGAAAAACTGGGCAAAAGTAAAAAAGCTTCTCCGCTAGATCCAGCTGTGAGTCACTGTTACACACAGACCCCCCCAAGGTCATCAGCTGGAGCACATCTGGGGTCAACATGGAGTTCACCCTCCCCAACAAAGGTCCGGGGGAAATACTAGATCCACACGTTACCTCACCGTCACCCGCCCCCTCCTCACCAAACCTGCCCCAGCCTCCACTTGCATCCTCCGCCACGTGCATAATGGACCATTACAGCTGCACCCCCGGGGTTTGTGAATCATGCCTGTATCATGTCTGCGTGTGGTCACCAGGTTGTGCAGTCTGGATTCCACCAGTGTATAATACTCAGCCCCGGGTGGAAAATATGACACAGCTGCAGTTTTTTTTTCTTTTTTCCCACAATGTTATGTTTTAAAGCATAAATCATACGGAACCTGCTTAATCCAGCGTTGCCCTTTCATATCTGTGTTTGTTGGAGTTGGTACAGGAATGTCAGATTATCTGCTTAAAGTGTGGCCGCGCGGGTCTGCGCTTTTCCGATTAGTTGTTGCTTTGTGTTGAACTTGGCTCCGCTTCAACTCTGCTGTTATCTGACACTGCACGACTCAGACAGCGACCGGTTCAAAATCCAATATTTCAGTCCAATATCAATCAAGTTATGAATCTGGCTGAGGGGAGCTGAGGTGAAAAAAAATAGGAAATAATACACCATTATGCAAGAACAGCACAATATTCCAGACTATCGGGCTGTAAATGTGTCTGACTGTTGGTCTCAGGAGGAATTTTTGCATCAGCTGTTTTTTGGGCTACATCTGTGTGTGTGTGTGTGGGGGGGGGGGGGGGGGGGGGGGGGTCTGTCTGAGGTCGAAGGAGACTGCATGTGCATTTATTTTTTCCAGTTCGATAAACAGACGTCGAGTCCATTTCCCGGGCCCTTGTGGAGATGGATGTGTCGGTCGGTCCGGGACACACGGCCGCTGATGCGTCTCAGAGCTGTTTACTGGAATGATTCAACTCTGCTGCCCAGTCCTATTCACCCGGGTGTGGTCGTGCACGGAACTGGACATCTGAAACTGTTCCTGTTCCAATGAACTCAAGTAGAGGAATGTCTCCCTCTGAGTATCAATGGGTTGAAAAGTGCCATTTTCTTCCAGAGCATTATAGAGGCCCAAATTGAACTCACAGAGCCTCCTGCTGGATATCTGATGTCATGACACCCCATAGGAAACAACAGCACAGATCAAATCCAGATTCACCACCTTACTTTAACCTCCTGTAAGATTTACACTTTGGTATTTGGATACTTAATTCCTATTTCATGACTGATATTGGAAACTTTAGCATTAAGAGCTATTGTGGTTCCACCCAACTTTTTCTTTCTCTTCTTCTTCTTCTTCTTCTGACCTCAGGCTGTTTTCACAGTGCAAACTAAGCCTCTCTGATCCAATGAAGTTAAATCCTAATGCTGCAGTGAATCTCAGGACATGCCCAAAACTTTGTTTGAACAGTTTGACAAAAAGCTTTTCTTTTCTTTTTTTTTCCACATGACATTGCTCCCTGTACACGCACATCCCAGTTTATGTTCATGTTTCATGTTAAGAGATTGTCAACAGTCAAACGAAGGCCTCGTTGTTCACATGGCAGCATACTTTAGGCCTCATGATTTATAAAACAAATCTTTTCATCCTGCTCACTGTTGAAAATTGACTCTTGTCTTGGACTTTTGCACACAAAACAAATCGAAAACATATATTTTTAAAGGACCTTAAGAGAACTTGAGATTTCATGTCTACTTCTTTTATACTATATATATTTTAAATACATTTTAGACTATTGTATTGCATCATAGTTTACAGCGGGGGGGGGGGGGTGGCTGCACTGATGGATCAAAAGCCACAACAGTAAAGGTCAGATCATGAAAAAGACTTCCTGTCTGGTGCCCTCAGTAAACACAGTGAAGGTCCTCACGGTGTTTTAACTCCACCCTGATGGACTCAAATCACTGTTTTTACACAGTGTAAATACTGAGAGCTGGTGATGCACGGACACACAAGTCAACGACCTGAGCAAACATACTCGGGATGTTTCTGACACAAGCCGTGTGGTTATCAGTGTAGAACAGATGTTGCTACACAGCACAAACAGGACTTCAAGCCTTTTTAAGATAAAAGTGTGTTTAGCTGCTCCGTGGCTCGGCCCAGATAAACAGGACACGTGGAAAAACAGGGTTCCGTTCCTTTTGTACTGTAAACTGTTTATTTCAGACATCTCTATTGGAAAAATGAATGAGCGTCCAAGTTTATGTTTTGCTATTAGAAAATACAGTTTGGAAGTCGCCAGGTGGTGTTTAAGCAGAAATGTCTGTGAGTAAAACAATAAAAGCTCTGTCTCGGATTTTGATCAGAAGAGAAAAATAGAGGCAGACACAACAAGCCGGCATCAAACCATCGTCTCAGTCTGTTGAGGAGACGTCGGAAGAATTTGTTTGTGTGCGGATCTCTTACACACTAACAACTGCAAAACAGCTGCTTGATTTTCACAAAAAGTAAAAAACCCGGCTCATCTGAAAAAAACATTTATGCTGACTCTGCATTTGTATTACAAAATTTGGCTTGATGTGGAAAAGCCGAGAGAAAATCGTGAGGCTGAAACACCACAGAGAAGAAAATAAGTTTGTACTGTTCAAAAGTGCTTTTGTTATTGCCTCTGGCAAGGAGGTGGTTTTAACCCCTGTCCCTTTTGTTTGTGTGTTTGTACTTTGCAAGGAAGAATACACACAAAAAAGAAACCTCAACAGATTACCACTGAACTTAGTGGAAAGGATGCGGTTTGGGTCCTAATGAGCATTTTTTCCACATTTTTTGTTGATTTTCCAGTGAATAACTCAATGGTCCTGACGGAAAAAACATGTCTAGGAAACAGATTCTTCTGATTGTGTGAAATTTGGTTCAGCTTGATTGAATGTCAGGGTTCCGTTGGGCCTCGGCCGAGCTTTCCACTCCACTGAGTGCCATGCTATAGTCGGTTTGTTTGTAAACAAGAGTACGAAATAACTACTGGACAGATTTGCACGAAACTTGGTGGAGTGATCAGGTCAGTAAAGAACCCCTTTAGTGCAGATCCTGATTTGAAGGTGGATCCAGGATTTGTTTTAACTTTAACATTGTGAGGTGGGGCTCTATCTCTGTGTTTGTTTTGGGATATTTCCACTATTGCATAGATCTTGATGGAAAAAATGAAGACCCATAAGGTAACTGATATCTATGAGTGTGTGAAATTTGCTTTAGGTTGGTTAGGTTGATCCTGAGCAGAGGTATAGAATCTCCTTTCTGGTTTGTTTGTTTGTTTGTTTGTTTGTTTGGAAGCAGAATTATGCAAAAACTACTGGACAGATACTCAAGGAACTTGTTAGAGGGAATTGCGATTTTCAACATTTCATTTGATTTCTCAGAGAATAATTCATGGATCTTGATTTTAAAAACAAGTCCAATGAATTGAATTTAAATGTGGTCTCATAACAAGTGGACTGTTGTGCCTTGGCAGAGGTGAGAGAACCCTTCTAGATTTCTGAATCCTTGACTGTTTGGGGAATGGCTGTGTAAAATTAAACAAGGATAAGGTTATGTACGATCTTTTCTTCCTACGTTTTGAACCCGAAAAATTCCAGCTGGACTCCCTCTGAGCTGCCTGTGATTGAAGACGTGTGCTGGGTGTGTGGGATCTCTTTTGGCCCAGGGAGGCTTTTACCTCCTGGAGTGGTTAGTTTACAGAGCATAGACTCTGGTGAGGTCATCACCGTGGGTCTGTTCCACTGCTAATGAGAAGGGGAGGGAGGTTTTCCAAGGCTACTCATGCCTCAGTGGAGGTCCTCGTGTCATGTGTGGTTCTCGTGGTTGCCCTTGCAGTGATTCAGACTTTACCTTTAAACTGAGTTTTTCCAGCTCGGCCACAGAAGGCAATGTGTGAAGAAAGAGCACGTTTTTTTTTATTTTTAGGGACATCAATTATGGTCATCATCTCTTAAACATAAAAGGAAGTCTGACGCTTGAAAGGTCTTTTTATGAGCTTTTAAATGTGTCTTCTTAAAGTATAAATCCTTGAAAATGACCCAAACGGCCAAGGCTATTTTAATCCCTGAGATTTATTTCATGGCATTAGTTCAGCTTGAGACTGACCCGACACTGTTTACATTGGAGTTGGTGAGTTTTAGTGACTCATGCTTTAAAACAACAAGAAGAGAAAGAGAAACTGCCAAACAACCTCGGAGAAAGTTGGTCTTACTATCCGTTAATATCTGCCCAGAGCTTTTGGCTGAAGTGGAAAAGTTTACTACTCAAGGACCCGATTTGTCCCTGCTGCCAGCCGCGGGGCCGTTACCAAACCGGAGGGTCAGTTGGTGCAGATGATCTGCCCAAGTAATCCTGAAAGTGTGAGGAGTTAAATAAGTAATCTTGATTCTACCGATTGAGTCAAAAGCAAATTAGAGCTATAGCTGACCAGGAAGCGGCACCAACCGGATGTTGCCACGCCATTGTTACACACAAAGCCCACACACGGGGCCGAGCATTCATTGTTGTGCGTAGGTGTGTCTGAGTCGAGGTAGAGTTTCTACACTGGTGTTGAGTGTCTTGGATGTAGGGGCCCCCTCAGGTCCCTTTTGCCTGGGGCCCCAAATTCCATTGAAACACTCCTGCCGATCGCAATGTACAGTTTGATTCTTCTTCTTCTTCTTCTTCTTCTTGATTTCCTTCTTGATCTTCATTTTCATCTTCCTCATCTTTTTTGTTTATCTTCTTCTTCTTCTACCTCTTTTTACTCTTCTTACTCTTCTTCTTCATTTTCATCTTATACATCTTCTTCTTCTTACTCTTCTTCTTCATTTTCATCTTCTACATCAGTGGATCCCAAACTTTATACAGTCCCGTACCCCTTCAGACATTCAATCTCAAGCTACGTACCCCCCGCAGCGCGTGCGATAGGACACGAAAGATGTTGAGCTATTCAAAACGCAAATCAAATATTTCCCCGCGTACCCCCTGAACCACTTCGCGTACCCCTGGGGGTACACGTACCCCAGTTTGGGAACCAA
This sequence comes from Pleuronectes platessa, assembly GCF_947347685.1. Taxonomy (NCBI): domain Eukaryota; kingdom Metazoa; phylum Chordata; class Actinopteri; order Pleuronectiformes; family Pleuronectidae; genus Pleuronectes; species Pleuronectes platessa. The sequence continues at coordinate 6,870,275 of NC_070627.1, read as the reverse complement.
TGTTCTACATCTTCTTCTTCTTACTCTTCTTACTCTTCTTCTCTATTTTCATCTTCCTCTTCATCTTCCTCATCTATTTTATTCGTCTTCTCCTTCCCCCTTCATCTTCTTCCTCTTCCTCTTCCAGTTCTTCTTCATCATCTTCTTCTTCCCCCTTTCTTCCCTCTGCTGTCACGGGAGGGGCGTGTTGTCTGCCCAGTGGCCGGCTGCCTCTCCCTGCTACCCGGGTGAAAGCACTGAGGGTCTCGTCCCCTGGCAGCGGAGGATGTGAAGTTAAATGTCCGCTCACTGATGATCCGGGGAAGTTAAATTCTCTCTCTAATGAGCGGTCGTGTTTTCCCGGTGAAGGCGTCAGCAGCGAGAAGGACTTTGCTCTTCACGTCAAGGTAACGAGGATGTTTTACAGCTGCGGGTCGATATGATTCAGCGGCTTTTTCTAACGTATCCGACGGTTAATGGCGGCGAGTGCTACATTTATCCGGTATTTCTCAAACAGCGCCTGGTTTTTAACGTTATAGTGAAGTAACATTAGCCGATTAGATCAACTTAGGTAGAAGATGAATTCGGCTTGTTTTACAACATTTTTGGTGTTTTAATAACGACGTCACACTTATTTAATTAGTTAATTATCAGATTATACAGTGGAGTCTTGTCTCTTTTCACATTTTAGTCAAGTAGGACTAGCCTGATAACTAAATATAGATTGAAGATTAATTCGGCCTCAATTACTGTGTTTTTAGTGTTTGAATAACCACATTACACTGTAATACTTACATTTTACAGTTGTTTTAAGTATTTACTTTTAAATCAAAAAAACCGGCAGATTAATTAAGGACAAATAGATTAATTCGGGTTATTTGAATGTGTTTGAATTATGACATGACGCTGATGAAGTTGAATAATATGTATATGTCGACACCCTGGTTGACACTGATTAAGAACTAAAGGCATGATAATATCTGTTTATATAATCTGTGCTGATATATTTTTATGGATCCGTATAATAGTGGATGTATCCACCATTCAATCAGCCATAGACATGACTGTGCAGTAACCTTGTCCTCATGGTCTTGATAAACAGAAAATAAACCCAGAGCCAGAACTGAACGTCATACTGAATCCTCCCCGTGCACTCTGACATGATTTAATCTGCTTTTATAGATTAATACTGATCTGGTTTCAATTCTGCTGCTTGCTCCATCTTTGTTCTGTGTCCCTCAATTCACTCCGACAGATTTGAGACAGACTTTCCATACAAAATACTTCTCATGTACAATAACCCCCACCCATCCACATACCTCCATAAGACAATGTGATAAGGAACTTTTAAACGAAGCCAAGAAAATGTGAATGTCATGAATGATAGAGAGCTCTGGCCCAGGAAGTGTCTTTGGGCTGGACACTGACGGCTGTTCAGTGATAGAGAAAGTGCTGCACACAGATTCACTGTGTGAAAGGTGAAACTCTTTGAGTGGTCATAAAGGCTTGTAAAAGTAAAACACTGAAATCCTAAAAGAGATCGAGAAAAGGATCATGATAAAATGCCCAAAAATATATAAAAGGGTTAAAGCTAAAATGAAAAATAAAATAATGAAATGCAAGAGTCAGAAAAAACTAGAGATAAAAAGTTGAGTATTAAAGTAAGTAAGTAAGTTGATGATTCAATAAGTAAATCAAATAGAATTCAAGGATATATCTGTAAAAACAACAATGCAGTGATTCTTGCCATAGTTGCAGCCAGCTTTTGTGTGTGTCTGTGTGTGTGTCAGTGTGTGTGTTCACTGATGCTGATTGCATCGTCTCTGACCTGCTCTGCCCCACCAATCATCCCCAGATTCTTCTTAAATCACAACATTTTTGCTGCAGCCCAACTCAAGTAACAACGTGGACACACACGAGTCAGAGAGACGTTGGAGTAATGCCACAGAAAACAAGAATTTTAATTGCCACCCTATGAATGAAGTATGCACTCTGCCGGTGCACTCCCACCCTCTCTCTCTGTCTGGATTCCCCCCCCCCCGAGATGCTGACAGTTTGGCTCGTAGCGCCGACAGCCCGCAGGCCCTCCTGCCTCCTCTCGCGCTGACATCCCTGTGGGGTTTATTCATGGCCGCTCCGTGGCTCCTGACAGAGGTGGTATTGTTCAAACATACCGCGAACATCTGCACTCAATGTAAATCAAACCTTATTCTCCGTATTGATGGTATGTGAAAATATAACAAAAAAAAACATTTAAAATCAAACATTTATTTTAGTTTTTTTTCTTTTTCCCCTTCCTCATGTCAAACTTTCCCACTGAGCTCATGTATCTGTGGCCGCAAATCTTTAATATATCAGAGTTTTCAAAGCCAGCGTGAAGTGTCAGCGTATACGCGACTACAACTCAAATCCAGCCGTGTGATTAAATCCTGCTCTGAATGTGGACGGGCCATTTTTGTCTCCCTGTATTTTGCTGTGTAGCTCCGTGTTCCGTGCCTCTGCTAATTACAGCCTGCACAGCCACAAAGAGCATTTTCATTTCAGTGGAGGGAAAGTGAGGAAAAGGGGAAAAAAAGAACCGATCCAGCTCGAGCAGCGACTTTGCATTTAAAGGGTTTTATTAATGTACCTTTTTCCACTGCGCCGTGTTTTTTGTGCGCCAACACAAATTTGATTTCCACCTGTGGTTGCCAGAAGAAATGATGGGGGAGCATAGTTACACAATAACCCAAACTGGACGTGCATTTATCTCACAGGAGATATAATTTCTAAACCCAACGAGGCATTATTGCTCTTCCAAAGCGCATAAACATGTTTTACTGTTTCATTTCAAACTCCCCTTGGACTCTGAGCTGTAATGTTTCGGTTGACTTAGAGGCGGCAGCTCCAAGTCTGCATTCTAATTATCTTCCAGTATGAGTGCATGGAGATATCTGATGCCCATTGACCAGTTTAGTTTCCTGTGTGCCAGAACTATCCTTCCCTGCTTTCCTTCTGCAACAGGCTGCTCATTGCAGCATCTGTTTGAGGTGATTTTGGGTGATTCAGGGTGGATGTAAGGGTCAGAGAGTGTACAGGAGCCTGTCACTCTGATCCCCTGCATCTTTAGAGACCGGCAGACTGCCTTCTAAACCCTGAACTGTCAGAACAGATACATTTTTACTCGTCATGATTTATCTGCACATCCTGTGAAGATTCTCTTGAAGCTACAGTTAAAGGTGGCCCTTGTTTGATTCTGTTTAAACAAGGCTACATTGAGGAAAAACTCTTTAAACAATCTTGGATTCCTTACATTCCTTAAACATCCTCATCAAACCTTTTTGACGCTTCATATTTTACAGTTTATTGGGCAAGAGGTTGAGTTTTATAGAACTTTAATAAAGAAAATAAACGTTTTATCACATAATGCAAACATAAATCTTTTCTGTATTGTTTATTCTGTGAAATAAAAGTTTTCATATATACCAATGTATCTGCTATAGGCTCATATCGGAACATTTTATCGGCCATTAGACAAATCATTAGGGCTTGAGAAAATACGCAAAGAAAATTAAATCGTCTTCCTCCCATAATGCAGTTCATTAATGATTCAAACAGGATGTTCATACAAATGGTCACAAGTTCAAATCACGTTTTTCTCATCAGCTGTTATGATGTAGACAGTTGGCTGATAAACGACAGACTTATGGTTTATTTCAGTCAAACTGAAGTGTCCTCTCCTGAAGGGTTCGTTCACCATATGTCCTGAAGCTCTGATGTATGAGTTGAACCAAATGCTTGTCTGAGCACGTGGCCTCCTCCAGAGACAACTTATTGCCGACAGATGGACGTATGACTGTGACCAGCTTCATTTCATCCCTCCAAACACGTTAAGTTTGCTTTGCTAACCTGTCGTCCATGTGTGGTTTCAGCTGGGACGAGAGCAGCTCCATAAGCAGCGGCCTCAGCGACGGCGATGGTTCTGACAACCTCAGTTCAGAGGAGTTCAACGCCAGCTCCTCTCTCAACTCCCTCCCGACCACGCCCCTGGGCTCCAGACGCAACTCCTCTGTCATGGTGAGCTGAAATACTGTCACTCCGACCCCCGTGTGGTGACGTTTCCTCTTCCTTTGCCTTGTTTTGTTTGGAAAAAGCGGTAGCTAAAGAAAGTGATCTGCATTGTACTCTGTGTTAAATGTGAGTTGACAAAGGGCCACAGGAAGAAGCCACAAACCTCACCTCTGTCATTACGCTGGAACGACAGAGACACACAATCTGTCACAGTGCAAAACATCCACTGCACAAACACTGCAAATGGAAGTAGGAGACATCTTGGGTTCAGTAGATTTATAATAATAGTTTATTATTTATGGCTCCACGAGGGCGACACCCAGTGGCAGGAAGTATTTTGTTTACGTGTTATTTGTCTGTTCCACTCTTGTGAACACAACATCTCAAGAACGCCTCGAGGGAATTTCTTAAAATGTCTTACAAATGTTCAGTTTGACTCAAGGAGGAACTGATTCGAGCTTGGTGGTTGAAGGTCAAAGGTCAAGGTCACAGTGATCTTACAAATCACATTTTTGGTCTTATAAACACCTTGAGGGATGGAACTGATTCGATTTGAGGGATCAAATTTCAAGTTCATTTCGGTGTCCTCATAAAACAAATTTTTACCTTGAATATAATATCTCAAGTGCCTTTAGGGGAATTCTCAAAAATATGATCAGTTGTCATTTGGACTCAAAGATGAACTGATCAGATTTCAGAGGTCAAAGGTCACTGTGACCTCATGAGTTTGGGGAAAAAAACATGTAGAAGGAAACTGCACTGGCAGATGCATACAACAGCAGGGTGGAGACTGTAGTTATAGATTGTTTTTTTAATGAGGAAGAAAAAGTAGATTTTTAACTTGGCAACTGAACTTTCTATGTGAGGAAACCACAAGAAACTATAAACATGTCTGGAGGAGATCTTAACATTTGTTTTAGATTCACTTTTACAGCCGTGGTAGTGGCTCCTACCTTTCTCCCAGGTTATTCCAGGAATAGTGGTTATTTGCAGATTGCTCACTGGGAAGAACTGAACCTTACTGGGGCTCAATGAGCCATCTGTCGCTCTGGATCACATTCATATTGTGCCAAGAAGCAGCATGTCCAGTTTTGTCCCCGATGCTACCTCTTCAACGCACCACAGGATCTTTCTCTTTTCGTGCAGCCTGCTTTTGTTTTGTCTTCTGCACAGAAACCCATAAAAAAAATATATAGACTCAACTTTTTCAGTTTTATCCCCAACAAACTGATTTATCTCAGAAAGTTTTGGATCAATACTCTTTTTTTTTTAATGTTTTTATTTGTTTGCTTTCTTTCCTTTGTCTGTGTTTTTCTTGATCCGCTCTGGCTACATGAATCTATCGTATTCCTTCCCACTGGAATGCAGCTCAGATTAGAAAAGATTAAAGAGCACAGCCAACTCCACAGATAACACAGACCATAACTGAAGGTTACCCCACCCCCCTCTCCTCTCTGTGCAGCTCCGCACTGATGCAGAGAAGCGCTCCATGGTGGAAAGCGGACTGTCTTGGTACAGCGAGGATGGGAAAGTCATCCACAAGCTGGATACCTGCAGCTATGAAACGGGGAGTCTCAAGACAGAGGCCCCGAGCAAGTGGAGGAAGAAGCCTCCAAGCCTCAGTGAAGATCCAGGGAGCAGAGGGGAACTGAAGAAGCCGCAGAGTCTGGGTCAACCAGGGAGTTTCAGGAAGGGTCGTAATCCCCCTGTGGGCGTCACCTCCCCCATCACCCACACATCTCAGAGCATGCTCAAAGTCGCAGGTGAGATCTCACGATAACATGTTGTCACTTTTCATCTCCATGTTTATTTCTCTTTCTTTCTGTCTGATGTTCCCTCTCATATTCAAATTCCTGATGGATCACCGCCACCGTTAACTTGTTTTATCTATGTCATCCATCATGTCTTTGTGTAATGAATCCAAACATAAAACAGAGTCTGTTTGTAGAGAAGCCAAACCGGATGTCTGCTCGGTGTCAAGCTGAATAGAGAAGTGAACCCGAAGTTCAAGCCAGGTTTTGATTTGTAACACGCTGCAGTTTACTGATGAAAACAATTCACCATGAAAAACCATTTTATTGTGGAAAAAATCCCAGCATGGCCCAAAGCCATGTTCCTTCCGAGGCCTGCAAAAGCCAGTGACTGTACAGAGACACTGTGTCTGCTGTCTGCTTCAACTACATTTATTTTAATGTCCTCTAATCCTCAAGAAAACAGTGCTTGATTAAATAAAGGGGTTTAAATTGAGATCCAATATCAACATTTTTCCTGACCTTCATTTTGCTTAATTTCAGCTTTAAAAACAAGTGATTATATAATTATTTTTGATTGTATGTATTTTGGCAGCAGGATAAAGGGAAAAAACGTACTTAGTGGATGGATTTTTTTTTAGGCAAATGCCAAGTTAACAGATTCACATACAGTAAGACGTCAGACGTGTTTTTACTTTAATTCTTAACTTTAATAACAAATAAAATAAAACATAATTTACCCTCTTTCTCTCATCTTTTAAAGTCTTATCCAGCTCTTACTTTTTGAAAGAAATGATGTATGACTGCTCATAAGCTATTTCAGTCTATGCAATCAATATATTTTATTGAGTAGCTAATGATGCATTCATGCGGCCTAAGAATAATCAGAACATTTGTTGACTGACAAAATTCAAGGGAACACAACGTCAAATCAAAACAACAACTCGGAAAGTTGGCAGACAAATTTGGGTGCGGAGTTGCTGACGTCATCACTTCAAAACCAATTTATATAATTTTACATCTCTAACTATTAGCTTTTAAAGTGAAGTTACACTTTTTTACTTGTACTCACCTAGTACCAAACTTTTAAGCCAATACAGACGTTTTTATGATTAACTTGCATGCGTTTATTATTTGTTCATATGCTTGTCACAGCTGATATTCTTTGTTTGCTCTTTTTTAATATGCAAATAATAATAACAAAGGTGTCTTGGAGTTTTTTTAATGCTCTTAACACATGAAAGAAGCTTTGTGCAGCTTATCTGCGTTGAAATTATAAATACAAATTGCCGTAATGTTGTTACCTAACCAGGCAGCTTGTGTTCTTTCTTTATGCAGCACCTAAAAGTGAGAGGCCACTCGACAAATCCAAGATGTCCATCAAAACTGCTGGTCTGCAACGGTCTCGCTCCGACGCTGGCCGGGATCATCTTGGAGAGCACCGCAAGCCTCCATCAGGTTTAGTCAAACCCTCTGCTGGCGCCTCCTTTGGGTATAAGAAGCCACCAATAGCCACCGGCACCGCCACTGTTATGACAGCAGGGGGCACCGCCATCTCCAGTGGCTCCGCTACCGTTGGGAAAATCCCCAAGTCCTCCTGCATCCCCATGAAGCCCGTGGGAGGAGGGATACCAACAGGTCGGAAGAACAGTTTTGATGCGAGCAGCGAGCAGAGCTTCCCGGGGCCCATTGCCCGAAACAGCCTTCAATACCGCAGCCTGCCTCGCCCGGCCAAATCCAGCACGTTCAGTGTGATTGGTCGCCCGTCAGGTCGGCCTGTCAGCGGCACCATTGACCCCGGCCTGTTGAGTTTGAAGCCTGTGCCCATGGCCTCCGCGGGCCCCAGGGTCAAAGAGATGAGTAGCTGCGGCAGTAAGATGTCGACTCGAACCAGCACAGGCCCGGTGAACCAGACAGACCGGGAGAAGGAGAAGGAGAGGGCCAAGGCGAAGGCGGTGGGCGCTGACATGGACTGCGGCTCCCTGAAGGGTGACGACACTCGGTCTGGGACTTCAGGGGAGTCCACTGTCAAACTGCACGGCCTGAGACGGACCAGCAGCGGCAGATACCCTGAGCTGTCATCACCCACCACACCAAGGTCTCTCATTAACATTCTGCTCTAAAGGGCCATTTAACCTGAGTCACAAAAAGCACCTAACCCTAACCCTAACAGAGATTTGTCTTCCCAGAGACAGTTAGTCTAAACAATCCAGTGAAATCGCTTTCTGTGTTTTTTCTGGAACTACTTTCTAAAGAAACAGGCCAAAATATTGTCTCATGCTGCTCTTGAATTTACAGGCAGACATCTTGGATTCAGATGTCAAATACAAACACAACTGGCTGCCTCAGCATGTAGGAGTAGATGTTAGAAGATTTGATTTCTGTGATCTGGGTCAAAGACACTATAAAATGACAAGAAATGAATAATACACATCATACACATGCACGAGTCAAGTGATGACTTTGTTTCGATCATCACCTTAGTTTCTGTTTTTGACTTCTTGTCTCTTCTGTCTGTTTCCTAGAATGCTGCACACGAAAACTCTGGGTCGCCCCCCCAGCCTGGCTCACCTGGACAAGGTTAACTCGAACAGTCTTGACTCCTGCATGACCATTCATGACCTCCCCCCCAAAGTCCCCCCGTACTCCAAGCTTCAGGACCTGGCTGGTTGCCACACCGCCGGCCGCCTCACCCCGAGCCCAGCGCCCATCCTCCACATCGATTCCCCCAGCTCCTACACCAGTGACAGCCTGAGCCGGAGCGGATCCCCACTGCTCTATCCCAAGCTGATGCACCGCAGCATGGAGTCCCTGCCCCTGACGATGAGCGTCCCCTGCAGCTCGAGGTTTCTCACTGCTGAGAGGCATGAGAAGCAGGAGAGGACCACGGGGACCTGGGGGGCCGGGAGCAGAACGTCCCTCAACCTCACTGATAGGCAAGTCTCAGAAGAAAGAAGATGTGATTCTGTTATTTGTCTTTCATTAGTGTGTTTTATTGTAGTTTTTTATATGAGGTGAGATCACAAATATCCATTTTGGGCCTAATGCAAGAACACATTTGTCTTATTATCCTAAGTTTGTATGGTTAGGGGCTTCACGTCAGATTCAACAAACGCTTCTATCTTCAGAAAAGTGTGTAAAGGACGTGTAAACATGGTGATTTGAATGAGCCTGCACAAGGACAGCAAATGAGCACAATTAATGCCCCCAATAATCCCATCAATTATAATACAATTACTCCTGGTTTACTGCATTACCACACAATATGTAGAGAGCACTTACGACTGCAGTGACAGGTCAGAACCACTTTGGAACATTTTGGAACGTAACAAGTTCTAAATCACTCGACCTGCACAGGAGACGTTTTCTGTTTTTGTACGATTTAACAACTAAAGAAGAAGAGTCCTCTTTGTCCAGGAACTCTTAATCTTAATACCCCAGAAATGAAAACTTGATTAAAACCATGAAAAAAATGCACCCTGGATCTGTCATCCTCATGTCAATTGACAACAGCCAGTGTTTCAGCATCGAGCTTTAAGCTTCTTGGCAGTTCACAGACATCCACCCATATTTGCTGGCCTGTTCTGGGAACATAAAGTCTGAGCTGTCGTTTAGAGGATGAAGGTTTGCAGCCACTGAAAGACTGAGTTTTTTTCAAGATGGCCCAAATGAATTCCTGCCAAAGAAGAGTGCCCACGCAGTCTGTATGAAAGTGCCCAGTGCGCCACATGGACTGTAGTTACAGGAAGGTTTAAAAAGCCCTGAGATTTGTGCAGGTTTATGACAAATGAACATGATTTTAACACTTTCTTTCTCTGTCAATTATGTTTTTATTTTTACAGCTTGCAAGCAGACAGGAACACCTTGCCGAAGAAAGGCTTAGAGTACGTCCCAACACATTTCTAATATCTCACACTTTGAAGAGTCTTCGATAATTTTAAGTTAAAGTCCCCTCTCTCCTCTCAGACGCTACGGCTCAAGCCTGTCGGACAGTGATGGAAGCAAACCGGGCAGGCGCCACTCCCACACCATAGCTGGCATGACGGAGAGCGACAGCCCCCCCCAGCTGCCCTCTCCCACCCGCTTGCTCCACCCCTCATCCGGCAAGGCTCCTCTCACCAACGTGGGTGAGTCCGCCTGCGTCTTCACTGTGGCTGCCAAGTTCTAAAAACACTCGAGCTCTGAAACTAATGAGACCTGAGATCTTTGATAAGCCATCCGTCTAATCGTCGATAATTACCCAGCAGAGAGGTACTGAGTTCACACTCGGGGGGGCCTGTCCAGATAAGTTTTCTGAAGTTAAGAAATGTTGACACAACAATCTGTCATATCCAAGTGGTGAAGTGGTGAGCAAATAGTTTAATATCATATACAACCCTGTGAAGATGATGATCCTGTGACTGGACTTAACTTAAAGTCTGAATTATGCAGGAGATAGAGGCAGTATAGGGTGGGGGGGGGTGTCAAGTCAGTCTATATTTAGCTCTCTGACTGTTGTGGAACCAAGGAGTTGCCTTTCGCCGAGTCATCAGAATAAGGCTGCCATACCTAGGTGTACGATTTCTGTGTGTGTGTTTCTCTGCAGGGCTGCATCCTCCAGTTTAAGTTTTGTTTCTCCATCTTACCAAATGTGTTTCTTTTGTCGGTAGTTGCCCCGATTTCCAGCGGCTCTCCGAGGATCTCGCGCTCGAACAGCATCGGCCCCCCCGGTGACTCAGCCTGTGATCTGTTCGGAACCTCCCCCCTGGGCAGCAGTCTGTCGCTGGCTGACCGGCCAAAAAGCATGATGCGGTCGGGGTCTTTCCGTGAACCGGGGGACGATGGTGAGCCTTCTTCAAGTGGCCTCCCTGCAGGGGAGTCGCCCAACATGGCCTCACATGAAATAAAGCTGGGCACATAAGCCAAACATCAGAATATCATTTATTTTAAGTGGAGCGGAGTCTGTGTGTCATCGTTTCAGATTGAAAGGGAGTTACTCAATGACCTAATCTGTGATTCACATGTAACCACAACAGCAAACCACCCACCAGCAACTTAGAAATTGAATGACGTAAATATTTATAACTTATTCCTCTCACACAAAGTTGATAATTTTCCAAATGTGTGTTAGCATTGTGTATTATTCTTATAAAGGAACTTCTTTATGCTGTGATTAGAAATCATCTCATGATATCAATGTTTATCTTAACTTTCTTACAGTACATGGCTCTGTACTGTCTTTGGCATCCAATGCTTCATCCACCTATTCCTCGGTAAGAAGAAACTTTATTTTAACTTATTGTCTTTGTTCTTCTTACTGTTGTTATTGTTGTCATGGTCATGTCTCAGGCCTCAGGAGCATTAACTGCAGTACAGTTACACATTGCTCCCTTCACCTGTCAGCACCACAAACTCAAGTTAGTCAAGAGTGCAGACTAGTGAGGTAAGCAATGTGTGTTTATTTGTCTAACTGCAAAGATCCATAATTATCATAAGAAATTGTAGAATGATTACTATCCTTTGACTGAGGGTTCAAATCCCTGTGGATGTAACATAAACTACTTCAGATCTTCAGATTGACAAACAAATGTTTCCAATCTGCTCAGAGATTTTCTTATTGCCACTTACCGTTATGTTTTATGCCCTGTTACTTTCTGTTTAAACATTTATCTTCAGTCTCCAGTTGAGTGCCAAATTGGTTTATATTACCTTTTTCAAGCTTGTATTTCCCTGTTGTCATCTCTATAAAACTTCAGTATTGTCCCTCTCACTGTGGGTAAGTAGTAAAAGTACTAAAATGAACTCTCTTCATTGTTTACCATGCCTTCATTAGAATGAGGAGAGGATACAAGGGGAGGTAAGGCCAACGTGCCGCAGCTCTTTTGCCCACACTTCTTTTCCTCTGCGTCATCTGTCATTTCCTGTTGAACCAGGTCCATCCATCACATGACGTCATCAGGGCTGTGACCCCCGATCTTTATCCCCGAAGCTCATAACTCAGTTCATTCTGTTTTTACGTCTCATATTCTTTGTCCTTCAGCACCAGACGCTAACATTTAATGAAGTCATTTTCAGACCTCGTAAAAAGTTCTCAGCGCATGAGGAAAATCCATCAACATCCCATGATCGTAACATTTTGATTTGGTTGTGAATGAGTCGACTTTGTTTTTGAATCATTTCAGTTTTTTAATGAGGAGCGATAGTTTGTCGTTTGTATATTTGTGTGTTTTGTTTTCTTTCATTTGACCAAACCACACATGTAACACATTCCACTATCCCATTATCACCATTAAAAACCCATGTTAACGTTTCCAGCACCTCAAGCTCCTGTTTAATATCATTTCAATGCTTAAACTGCTCAGACTTACTTTGGAAGTTTGTCTGCAGCAAATCCGGAAGCTGAGGCGCGAGCTGGAGTCCTCCCAGGAAAAGGTTGCCAACTTGACAATGCAGCTCTCTGCCAACGTAAGTAGGACTTTTTATTTTTAAGTGACTTGGACGCACTTTTTATCCGAGTGGTATGAATCCAAAATGTAAATTAAATGTCCTAAGAGTCAGTATTTAACGTCAGAGGACATTTGGAAGGCTGAAGGAAAGGCCAAGGTGTTCTCGGTAACTTCAGGAGTTGTGCACGTCCACACAGGCAACTGGACTCGCTGGTGTTTCTGGAAACTGTGAGAACTGGAGACGCCTTTTGAAAGAGACATAAGACGTCTTCAAGAAACACGAGCAAGTCCAGCTGCTTATGTACAAGTGCTGAAGATTCCATGTCATCGCAAAACATTTACGATCCATCATCTCGAGTGTCGAAGCAAACATGCCGTGCTTCCTGTCGTCTCGCTGCCTGTCACCTCTGGCCACTTTCACTAAAACCTTTTTATCCCTTATAATTTGATGGATAGTCATTTAACCTTAACTCTTAATTTCACTTTTTAACCCTTTATTTCTATCAGCTTTACGCACTAAATATCCTGCTCCTCCTTTTTCTATTCTCCTCATCGTGCCACACATTTTACTCACTGTCTTTGCATAACTTCCAACTAACCTGTGTATGATTTGAACACATTAATGAAGTCAATCTTCATGTGTGTGTGTATTTTTGAATGTTTTGAATGAGAAGCTTTATCACAGGCCTAACGCCCCTGTTCCTCTCTTTTACCCTCCTGGCTGTATTGACTACTGGACTCGCTGCTGTCCCCCCCCGCGCCCCCTCCTGCTGACCCGCACCTCTGGATGCTGGGTGAAGCAGCTTGGCCAGGTTTGTTGGACTGCTGCCCTTCAGAGCGCTTTCTGTTACTTCCCCTGCGTGATTCTGATTGGACGTCAGGCCACATCTCTGCTGAGGCTGACAGTGTGAAACAGTCAAGCCTCGATGCCTACCTTGAAGCATGTTGACGAGGGCTAGAGCCTATGATCATTCTCATTAACCAGTAATCTGTCCTCTATTTAGTCTGTTATCTATTTGGTCTGTAAAATGTCACACATAGTCAAAATACCTAACATAACAAAACTTCAACTTCCTTGTTTTGTCTGGTCTTCATGCCAAGAGTCTAACAATTGTTCTTGGGCATAAAACACCAAACAAAGGCAATCAAGGAAATGCAGATGAACAATTTTGATTCTATTTTTATTTTAAGATAAATATGAGGAAGGAGGGCAGAAGAGAATGACAGGCAGGCTAGATTTAAGTATTAAAAGGAGGTGAAGACACTTGGGTCGACCACACAAAAGGTTTTCATTAAATTACCAAAATAAAAGAACACATAAACAGATATAAAACCAAATTAAAAGGAGACTCAGTAGAGCACCCACCTCACCTAAGGCCCAACAGTCTCCTAATGAAACCACATTAACATTCTGTAGATGTGCACCAAATTGCACACACTCATAAATATCAGTCTCCAAACACTTTTGATTTGTTTTCCACCAACTTTGTGGGGGTGCAAACTTAATCACGAACATATAAACCGATAAGCCTGCAAAGCTAATAAGAAGACGTTGAACCAAAAAGCCATCATCATCGTCAGCGAAGGTGTGAGACATCTTAGTCTAAAGGTCAAACATGCTCCAGGAGGTTGAAGAGGATTGTCTGACTGTCCCACTCTGCGCCTCCTTCACCACCATTACCCTGACCTCCTCTTTCATCTCTGACATCACCCACAGCTGTCTGCCACTCCATCCCCTCCCTCTCCTCCCCGCAGACGGAGACAAGCCATTAGTGTGATGTGCTTTTGAGTGCGAGACTGCAGAGTGATTTTTTATTCAGCCGGTGACTCATACCTGTCTCCTCTCTCGAGCCCCTCTATCTGTCTCTTTCTCACCGCCTGTCTCTTTCCCTTAAAGGCCAATCTGGTGGCAGCATTCGAGCAGAGCCTGGCGCTGATGACGGCGCGCCTCGAGACCCTGTCGGTCTCCTCGGACCAAAAGGTATCTCTCCGATATCATGATGCTAACGGTTGATGTGCTGCCTCTTACATCCAGGACTGTTTCCTTTTATGTGTAAAATAAATACATTAGAAAAAGAGTCCAGAACACTTGAAGTGAACATTTGGGGACGGGATCAAAATATCACAACTCATTATTAACACAAAATACATTTTTATGGATTTTGTTTCTATTTAAAACAATGTTTAATACTGTACTGTAAGCCTAACGTGTGCTTAGCAATATAAACATGTTATGTGTATTTTATATAACTTTATATATAATTTTTTTAATACAATTAAATAAGTATATCAAATTATATAACATATTTATACAAATTTTTAAGTTAGCATGTATACAATGGACTTACTGTTTTTTTAAACAATGAACAGAAATATGCATTGCTATAGATCCATAAAGACAATTATAGTTATTTAAGCAAAAGGTTTAGCAAATTGTTTTTGATTGATCCAACACGGATCTTCTCTTCAGTCATCTGTTCTCTCCCTCTCCTCCTCCACTCTTCTCCTCTCTCCTCTGTTTTCTCCTTTTCCTCCACTCTTCAGTCACCTCTCCTCTCTTCTCCTCTCCAGTCATCTCTCCTCCCTTTCCTCCTTTCCTCCCCTCTCCAGTCTTTTTTGCTTGTCGTCATAGCATAACTATTTTATTAATATTATTCGGCCAGTTTACAATTCAGTTTATATTAACATTGTTTTAAGATCTATAGCAATTCAGTGTGTATTCCTTGAGGTCAAAGGTTTGCCAGGTGTGATAACTTCCATGTTGTCACCAGCCACTCAGCCCGACCGACCAGCCGAGCGCAGAGAGCCCCTCCACAAATCCCCACCTCCGAAGCATCTTGGTTCAGTTACCCTTCTACGAGCTGACAGGAGGTCATATCGATGTTTCTGCTCTTCAGGACTCGGAGCTCACCGAGCTAAAGGAGACCATCGACATTCTGAAGACTCAAAACTCAGAGGCCCAAGAAATCATTCACGGGGCTCTCAGTGATGCAGACATCACGCCCAAAGGTACATGACATGCTGAGGAGGAAGGGTGTGATTGGACATTTAAAAAACTTTCCTCCCAATATTCAATTTGCTCTTGTTTTCAGAGCTGGTGATCAATCGGCAGAACTCGTCGGAGAGCATCTCCAGCCTGGCCAGCACCACCAGCCACTCCAGCATGGGGAGTCTGAAAGAGCAGGAGGCCAAGAAGAAGAAGAAGAAGAGCTGGGTGAGGACTCACGGCCAGACACACAAGTGGTGGTCACACTGATTAGAAACACTTCAGAGTTTGGTTAGACATTGGGTTTGTTTGGCGCGCCAGAGGATTCGGGGTTTACCACAGCAGGAGTCAGCGAATTGTGTTCTGCTAAACTTCTCACAAATCCTAGAACACATACATTTGACCAACAATTTGCAGCGGTTGAGGAATCACATGTTTTTCTCATCACAGAAACTATGAAAGTGGTGGAACCAATTTTCGAGTGATTTTTCTTGTTGAACGATTATAAACATCAATAATAATATTCGCATCTTCAATAGCAATAAAACACTGAAACTTAAATAGATTTATTTTGCTTATATATTGTGTGAAAGCAGTGAGGGGGATAACATTCGATCAGATCTGTTTATCAAGTGTTCTCTGCTCATAAAACCACAACCTTCACGGAGGAAACAATAAGGAAAATAATCATCTGATGTCTATTGTGATAATTAATGATGCTTTCATCTTGATTGTTTTGACCATATCACACACTTTATGGGCCTTGCAACCTTGTAAAA
Organism: Pleuronectes platessa; assembly: GCF_947347685.1. Taxonomy (NCBI): domain Eukaryota; kingdom Metazoa; phylum Chordata; class Actinopteri; order Pleuronectiformes; family Pleuronectidae; genus Pleuronectes; species Pleuronectes platessa. The sequence goes on along the minus strand of NC_070627.1, from coordinate 6,854,305 downwards.
AGCACTTATTGCAAAGTACAACAAATGCCAGCAGGTGTTTGTTTTGCAGGTTTTATTCAGAGTTTCATCCTGTGGAGTTTGTTCATGTTTGATCAGATTTTCATGGCAATCCATTTGTATTTGATCAACAAATTAATCAGCACTAATCAAGAGTAATAAATGTAGTAATAGTCTTGATTAGTACTACGTTACAGAGGTTAAAGTATTCACATGGTCAATATGTGCAGTAAACTCCATAATGGCACACGTTTCTCTCTATAAAGGCTAATGTGGATTTTTTTTTTGCAAAAACAAATATATAAATGTATGAAATTTAAGTTGTTAAATGTTTATACTGACGTAGCATGTAGCTTGGATGTGTTCTGACCTTTCCTGTGAGCAGTGTAGCTCAGTGCAGGTATTTGATGTGAGACCCTCAGTCAGCTGTTGTCCTACTTCGTGCTCCTGCATGCGCACATGTGTGATTCTCCTCCTATCTTGTTCCCGATCTGTTATTAAGTATGACTCTGGTCTTTCCCTCATGCTGCCCTGCTTTTTTTATTTTAGGTCTTCGAGGTGAGTGATGTTGCTCCAGCAAATAAAGCTGTTAGTCCCCCCCCATCACCACCCCCCACCCCCTCTCCCCCCCCTGTCTGCAGCCAGCACGCACTTTATGAGTCATACGTTCTGTCATACGTGTCTTTTTAAACGTGATTCATCAACTTACTTTGAGATGTGCTGTGAATTCATCAGACATGAACCGTGTATTGATTTAACCAGCACGTCATTTAACCATCGTGTATGAGGTTCACTGAAGATGAGCATTTCTGTTGAAGTGACTTTTACATTGAGATGGTTTTCATAGTTTTGTTGTGTAGCTCTCATTTCATTCACACATCTCATTAAAAGTGAAATGCCTCAATAATACCTAGTTTGAAAAGGTTTAAAAAGTAAGTGGTTACATAAAGAAACAATACAACTTTCATAATACAAGGTGAACCAGAAAGTTAACCGGAAACAAATGTTGACGACTCATCTGACAGAAGCAGCTCAACACCAATTCTCGTGTGTTCAAATCTTCAGCTGTATTCCTCATTGTAACCTCTCTCTTCTCTGAACAGTTGCGCAGCTCCTTGAACAAGGCCTTCAGTAAGAAGGGTTCCAAGCCGTCGGGGCCGTACGCCGACATCGAGGAGATCGCCACCCCAGAATCCTCTGCACCTTCCTCCCCTAAGGTCCACCATATCAGTGACGATCCCTCAGCCACCATAAGATCCTCGACCTCTGCAGCATCATCCGGGTAAACCTTTAACTTCAGTGATTTGTTTTTAAACTTGATAGAACAGGAGGTGGCCATGTTTCATTGTCAGTAAAAGACTTCTGTGTTCATTTTTTTAACTGAAAACTCTTGAAATTAATTATTTCATCTGTCAGTCCGCTGCTCCTCGCTGCCTCCGCAGATCTCTAATGTGTTCTGGTGTGAACTGAATGTGTGCAGACTGTGTGAAGGAGGCGATGAGGAGGTGGATGACAAGGTCGTGACAGGGCTGCGTACAGAGCTGTGGCAGAAGGAGCTAAAGCTGACAGACATCCGCCTGGAAGCTCTGAGCTCTGCTCATCAGCTGGAGCAGCTGCAGGAGGCCATGAACGGCATGCAGGCAAGTGTTACAGCTTCCTTTTGCAATATTTTTTATTTTTAGATTATTGATTTTCCTCACAAAACATGGTACTGGGCCGAAAAGGAAGCCAAAATGTTCATTCAACTGAGGGCAAGATTGTGATGTATGAACACAGTTGTAACAGGTATGATTTGCCCTGTAGAAGACAGTGGAGAACCTGAAGGCTGAGAACGACCACCTGAAGACGGGTACTTTGTCCCCCTGTCCGTCCCCCGGACCCTCCAGCTCCGTGTCCCAGTCCTCAGGTCTCGCCACGTTCGAAGGTTCCTCGCCGCGACAGTCGGTGGCCTTGCAAATGCCAAAAAGCTTCAGCAGAGGGCTGAGTGAAGGGAGCTCAGGTAAAGTTATATCTCCGAAAATGTAGACGTGCATTGTCTTTACCAGTGTTGTGAACATGCAGACACTGTGGTAAATGGTTCTTACACACACAGGACAACTGTGAATGTTATGTATGTAGATCGTTAAAGTTACTATCTTCTGCAGGCTCCCAAAATCATTTTTCTAATCCCAGTTATTAGTCTGTTCTATTTAGGACGTGACAATTACATAATTTATACTGTTATTAATTAAGCTTTAATTCAAATGTTAGACGTCCTGCAAATCCTCTTTGGTTTTCTCCTGGTTAGACGTCCACGCTGCAGAGTCCCTCAGTCTTTCCTCACAGAGGGACGATCACCGTGTCCGGGTGGTGGTTTGTGTCGCGGACCTGCACGTCTTCAAAGATGTAAGTCTTCTTCTTCCTCACCCTCGTCAGACTCATAGTAAACATGAGTAAAAAACATCTTTATCCCCCGTTCTTTTCCAGCAGGAGGTGAAACAACAGGATTTCTTCGCGGGCACCGTCCGGGTGAACGGCAGGATGGACTGGACCATGCTGGACTCGGCCGTCAGTCAGGCTTTCAAGGTGAGACTCTGCCTCTGACCACTCGGTTCAGTGAGATCCGTCCAGGAACTCAATGTACAGTTTGTATCCAGCTTGTTTACATTTATGCTTCAGCTGTCACGATAATTTTAGCTTATCCAACAACTGGCCAGTGGTGAGAGCTAAGATGCAGAAATAGCATCTTCCCCTAACTGCTTTACCGTACCACGCAACTTTTGGTTGTTATAAAACGGACAAAGATAGTTTAAAAAGTATTTAGATTTACCGTGACCGTAAAGAATCTTATTTACAAGGCTCATGTCTTTTCAGTGAGTTTCATTTCCTAGTGTGTATGGGACCCAATGAACCCAAAGGGCTCAGGAGCAGGAGCTTGTAAACCTCATGCACAGACCCTGTTTCTCCTGGGAGACCTATTAAAGCTCTGAAACGTCACATTTGTCATGATGTTGTGTTTTATGGTGAATTTATATTAATTCTTAATATTCTAAATAAATCTTAAAACCACGACATGCTGCTGATACAGTTTTCCTCTGTTCTCTTTTCGGCCCTTTTCCTCCCAGGTGTACATAACCAAAGTTGATCCCACCTCCAGCCTGGGCCTCTCCACCGACTCCATTTACAGCTACAGCATGGGCCACATCAAGAGGGTGCTCGGAGGAGACGCCCCTGAAACGCAACCCTCTCGCTGCATGTCCCGAGCCCCCAGCAGCATCACCGTGTCTCTGAAAGGTTTGTGAAGACATGGGACACGAGCAGTCTGACTGGGTTTAGGACTGAAGCTTTATCTCATGTAGTCATGATTCAAGATTGAAGAAAAAACAACACAAACCCAAAATGCAGAGTATGAAATAAATATCTTTAGTGACCATCTATTCTAAATGTATCTATGGAGTGTTTAATGGACAGGTTTGACATGTGGACTATTCTGGAACGTGGTCTTTACACTTCCAGGACCGTTATGAGAGGTTAGAATCAGAATCAGAATCAGAATCAGAAAGTATTTATTGCCAAGTAGGTTTACACCTGCGAGGAATTTGCTCTGGTTATTGATGCATACAATGAACATAGAACATAAAAACATACAAACACAATAAACACAACACACATTAGAAAAGCAATAAAAAGAAACCATATATATTTACTCACTATTTACTTCTTATTTACTCCCTTTTTCTAATATTTATACAAAGTAACATTTATTTAGACATAAACATATCTAAATAAAATATATATAATAGATAAAAGATATAAAAAGTGAAGTAAAAAGTGAAATGCAAGACAGTGAACAGTGTCAGATTGCAATATGCAATGTAATGCAGTATAATATAAATATAATATAATGTGTTAATTTAACACATCCTTGAGGTGTGGGGGCGGAATAAAAGTCAGAGTCAGGTGGGGGTCCCGGGCCTTGTTGATAAGGCCCGGGAGTTGAGGGGGTCTCAGTGTCCCCTCTCTAATAATGGTGCAACAAATATCCTCACAGATTCACTTCTCATCACATTGAGGTTCAAGTGTTAACTCTCCACGGACCTTGGTTTTAATTACTTTTTTGATGCGATAAAAACAGGGTGAAAAGTCTTGATTGACAGGTGAGACTGGCTTACGATTGGTCGACGCATGGTTTTGCACGACCTCGCAAGACCTTGCTACGGCGGCTAAATCCCCCCCCCCCCCCCACGAACGCTATTGTGCAAGGTGTTGCTCCAAATGCATAAGATGTGGGATATTTCTGGCTTCAGTTTTGGATAGTGGGAGGAATTAGAAACCAGTCGGCCATCTGTATTGACAGTCTATGGTCAGAACGTCTGCATCAGCTGTTTAGTGCAGTGTTTATGCAAATCCTCATGTCTGTTTGTTTACCACAGCAACTGCAGCCGTCTGTACGTCACGTTCAGTATTACTTTACAACTCTTTTCTTTTTATGTCGGTATGTGTTTACGTACATTGAGCAATATAATAGAAATGTGTAGCCGAAACTCAAATGACCCTGCAGCAGCTGATAAACTCATTAATTCAACGACATAAAAATAGTTTTATCTGGAAATAGATATATATGGAAGTTATATAAATGTGGTTATATTATGCATTCTGTTGTAACACAACCAGGAGAGATAAATGTAGATTATAGACAATATTCGCCACAGTATAGCAGCCGTGTTTTGATTTGTGAGGCGCACATATGTGGAGCCCATCAGGGATTCTAAACCCGAGCTGTGGTCAGTGAGGAGAGCTGAGGCTGGGGCCCGGCGGCCGACCCCCCCCCCCCTCCGCACCTTCGCACGCAGGAATGCGAGAAGCCAAGTGCTAAGAGAGCTGGGAAAGCAGCGGCAGCCCAGACAGAGCTCTGGGTAACACGATCCCAGTGTAGCCGGGGCCCAGCTGGCCCACCAACTCTTAGACACACGGGCCCCAAGGATGTTAAGGCGGCGGAGGCTGCACAAAGTTATTTTCAGAGCAAAAGCCTTGAGCTCCATGTTGCTCATGAAGGACAGGGGAGGTGATATCGATCCGTTTTCACAACGTCTCCCTGCCGTAGCTCTTCCTGTTTGTAGTGTATATTCTTTAACATGGATATTAAGATAATTCTGACCAAGCGGTTAAATATCAAGTGTCAAACTGGACTTCATCGCCAACCTTAATATGTCCTGGGTAGTTAGCAGGTAGTCGTCAGCTTCATTGCTTATTACCGCTCCGGTCATTCTCACTTTCCTCCTCACTATGTCCAGGTCTAAAGGAGAAGTGTGTGGACAGCCTGGTATTTGAAACGCTCATTCCCAAACCAATGATGCAGCACTACATCAGTCTGCTGCTCAAACACCGCCGCCTCATCCTGTCCGGGCCCAGCGGGACGGGCAAGTCCTACCTCGCCTCCCGGCTGGCCGAGTACCTGGTGGACCGCAGCGCCCGCGAAGTCACCAGTGGCATCGTGGTCACTTTCAACATGCACCGCCAGTCGTGCAAGGTGACCAGAAACTTGCATCTCTTCAGAATCTGTACAAGCGGTGGTTCACGCAGTTTTGTGTCGTCTCACATCCGTTCGTCATCTCTCACTTTCTCTCCTCCAGGATCTGCAGCTGTATCTTTCCAACCTGGCCAATCAGATTGATCGCGAAACCAGCACCTCAGACATTCCGCTGGTGATCATTCTGGACGATGTTCACAATCCTGCCTCCATCAGCGAACTGGTCAACGGTGCTCTCACCTGCAAATATCACAAATGGTAACTTCCACATTCGAAAATGACTCAAAAAATATGAATAAAGACATATTTATAGATAATTGTGGATTAATAAAATTGTCTATGCCTCTCTCTTTTCAGTCCATACATTATTGGAACAAGTAACCAGCCAGTGAAGATGATTGCGAACCATGGACTTCACCTCAGCTTCAGGTTGGTGAAAGAAGCAGCTGTGGATCTGTTTTCTTCTTCTGTACTGGTTCATTGGTGTGTTATGGTGTGTGGATAAATTCCTCTTGATTGAACTGAGATCAGACTTGAAGCTGACTGTAGAATAAACCAGTCGATACAATAAAAGCCTCTTTAACCTTGGCGATAACAGAGTGAAGTTTGAATTTAATCAAAGTATGGCAGGGACCTTTTGTAGTTGTGCCATTCTTTAACCAGTCCCTCCCTAGGACTTTAACTTAAAGACTTTGTAAAGCAAAGTCAGTAATTTGTCTCTTAACATGCTTTACATGTCAGAAAGTTATTATTGAAAACATGTGAAGGAAAAGGGAACAATGTTGTACTGAATTGTGAAGTTTGACGTTTTACAGCATTCCTTGTTTTCACGATTCTGAAAAGGCATTTTTTTAATTGGTTCACACGGTCTTGAAAGTGTGAACTGTTGATGTGAGGGATAAAAGTGTAACTAATGCTGTAGGAGGCTAATGCACCCGCCCACTCATGTTCACACTCAGTATTTGTATGGTTTATATGACTTTGTGCGTGTTACCTCTCATTTTCGAAGGATGGTGACCTTCTCCAACAACGTGGAACCAGCCAACGGCTTCCTGGTGCGATACTTGCACAGGAAGATGATGGAGTCGGAGAACGAGAGGAACCTGACCAACGAGGACCTGATCAAGGTGTTGGACTGGGTCCCCAAACTCTGGTACCACCTGCACGCCTTCCTGGAGAAGCACAGCACATCAGACTTCCTCATTGGTATGAAGCGCAACCTCAGGGCTGGACAGGGTCGCTCAAACTTTATATCTGTGACTGGTGGGTTTCCTTGTGTCCTCAATTCACCTCTGTTCCCCCCCCACTTGTGTCCTCAGGTCCGTGTTTTTTCCTGTCATGTCCGGTCACGCTGGATGAGTTTCGATCGTGGTTTATTGATCTTTGGAACCACTCTATTATCCCGTACCTGCAGGAGGGGGCCAAGGACGGCATCAAGGTGAGTAACGACAGGTAGCGACTCCAGAGAACTGTCCCCAGGTGGCGTCGGCCTCTGTCCTCAGGGAGAGCTGCTGGCTTCCCTTTCACAGGAAATGTTGCGCTCTAATTTTACTGTTGTGGCATGTTGTGACATCTTAGGTGCACGGCCAGAAGGCGGTGTGGGAGGACCCGGTGGAGTGGGTGAGGGGCACTCTGCCTTGGCCGTCTGCCCAGCAGGACCAGGCCAAGCTGTTCCACCTTCCTCCCCCCAGCATCGGCTCCAGCAGCCCCGGTCAGCCCTGCGAGGAGAGGCCCCACAAGGAGACTCCGCCCAGCTCCATGGAATCCGATCCGCTGGTAAGAATCTCGATAATCTTTAAGAGTGTCGTCAGAATTATTTGACTCAAACCTCCACTGGATCCTCGATGGGTTTCTGATTTTCTCAACTCTTCTCTTCTCTGTTGTAGATGGCTATGCTTTTGAAACTTCAAGAGGCTGCCAATTACATTGAATCCCCAGACAGAGAAGATCCTAGTCTGCCTAAACTTTGAACACAGAGCCCCACATCACACACTCAGCACTTCGGATCTTATTTTTCTGTACGCTGCACGGACACAGTGCACATTCAGGAACGTGTGAACCCTCGGAAAGTGGTTGTCCGGGCGGGGGGTGGGTGGGGGGGATTTAAACTCTCATTTCCACAGTAGGTTAACAGTGAAACTGGGTTATTACAGATCCTTTTAATATGTGCAGTATTTTCAAAAACTGGTCAAGCGTTGAATGAAAACTTATATATTCTATTACTTCATTCCATATTTAACCCTTCATTAGCCCTCCGTCGTGTCAGATCGGTGCTAATAGATCACCAGGAATCTCTTCGTCTCAGCACTTAAACTTCAGGTTATTTCTGCAGCAGCACACTAACACACACACGAATCATCCTGCATTGTGACCAAGTGCATCATGGGATACGGCGTTCCTGTCAACAAGCGCTGTTTCTCACTCAATGGTAACTCATTTAGACAAAGAAAGACAAAAAAGAGTATGACAGCATCGCCAGGAGCTCCTGTTCTCTGGTACATATCTAGTGTTAAAGTCTCTGAAAGCCAAACTTATATATGCAATCCTGAACTTCAAAGCCCAAGCAGGTGACACAGATAAAATGCCTTAAGAATAAAAGACATCAGCTCGACTTCAGCAGAGTAAACTGGTGCTTTCATCGATATCAACCCGGCTGATAGTTATCTCCTCCTCGACTCTGTGCTTTATTTATTTCAAATTATCACTTTTATTTTACAGAAAGAAACATATATAAACAAACAACGCCGGATTATTCTTTAAGTTGACACTCATTTTAACGTCTACCTTTCAGGCTTCTAAGTTTGGAAGTTAAACTTGCTGTCATACTCTTTTACATACAAACTATTATTTATTTGCGATGTGGGTTCGTGGGATTGTCATACCATTCCAACTTCTTAATTTAGTTTCTATTTAATTGCTTTATGTTTCAACAAGTTGTCACCAATGTTGCCATATATATCAGGTATTAGATACTTATTACACAGGGATAATACATATACATAACATAACAAACGCCCGATTGAGAAAATGCTATTTGAATCCAATTCAGATTTCTTACAAAAAGAGTATTGAGTGTGTGCTTGATTCAAATCGTTCCCCTCATGTATCAGAGTAGTAACTGTATATATATAATGTACATACAATCAGACATCACAGTTATTTTATCTACCATTAGTTGGTGCAAATATCTAATATACTGAACCAAATACTGTACTTTAATCATGCATATTGATTGTCGAGTTAAGGGTTTAAGTTGAACTATAAAAAACAGTATTCATCCTCCTGTAGGTGCTTTTAAAGGACGCCTTAATACAAAGCTCCTCTGCAAAACAAATGGCTGAGAAGAGTGACTTCTTCTGCAGTTCACACACTCGTCACTCATGCTTTTCTCATCATTTAGGTTTGTACGGTGCTCTTACTCAACGTCCCGGACTGTTTCAATGTCAAATAGAGGTTATGTAGACTTTCAGGGTAGCGTAGCAAAGAGTTCTCGTGTCTTAGATCAGTGAAACGCTGGCGAGGTCGATGGGGATGATCGTTTTTTCTAAGGTGACTAAGTGTTGAGGACGTTACGTAGATGCAGTGGAGTCATGTGACGCATTGTGCGGTGTGTACGCCCGTGTTGATGTCGTGCATATTCTAGAACTTTCTGGGAGCGCAACACAGAAACACAGAAACAAAAAAAGTTTAAAGAGTTAAAAGAGGATTTAGACACTTTGTAGATTTTTTTGTATAGAAGCTGTTATCGGGTAAATGACAGATGAAGCTTATGGTTGTGGCGTCGAAATGATTCATCTGTTCATCACCAACTACACATCAACCCTGTAAATGAATGTCAGACCACTTTGAAAACAGCTCGATGGCAAAGTTTCAAACTTTAAATTGTGTCTGAGCTGCAGATCCCTTTTTTTTAAAAATAAATGCACAGTTAGAATAAAGCTGAAAAAAACGTTACACTAATCTGCAGCTCTGATTGGCTGCCAAAAAAAATACGAATGAATGAATGAAATGCATTACAGAAAAAAGAAAAGATGCCAAATGATGCCGTTTTAGAATCATTTCCGTTATTGTAAATATATTCCAGGTCGCAGACAGCGTCACCGTCCACGATCTGTTTCCACAGGTCAGCAAACGCCATCGTCCGCCTGTGCTTCTCATCTCATTCACTGGTTGTTGTGCCTGTTGCTTCTGTAGCAGTGTAGCTGTGATTTGTGTTTGCTTACTAGTGCATCGGGACTATGCAGCAACTTCTACTGGTGTTGGCGGTCGGCGAATGTCTGAGCTTTGACGCGGACGTGTTTCCATCCGGTCTGTCTTTGGGTTCTCGATTTGGACCAAAGTGCACCATGGGATAGAAGTGGGGAGCGTAATACTGAGCCTTAAAAATGGGAGGAGGATTCGCTTTGGTATCAAAGAACCAGCTGTTTGGGGGCTGGTTTAATGTGTTTCATCTTTATGAATGAAAAGAAAGTTAATGCTCAAATGACGATAAACGAAATCGAAAAAATCAAACAATGAGCCTGACGTAGTTGGCAAAAGGAATCGGCTCTTCACAGTGAGTTGATTCCAAGTAGAATCAAACCCGATAATGAGTTCAAAATTCAGAATTCAGGCCTATACATGTTGCTGAATAGTCATATTTTTGCAAAGCTTGTTGTGGACTAAACTATGATTCCAAAAAAAAAGCTGTTATGCGGTATCTAATGTCACTGACGTGCAAATGTTAGAGGTTTCTAAGTGTTGTAAATGCATGTAAACCTGCTGTGTGATGAGGAAAATAAAAATGATAGAATTGACGTATTGTTTAGGAAAATCACTCCAGATGATGTTTTCCTTTTTAATACTCAGATATTTGATATTTCTTTCTTTTTTTTGTTTCTTTTTTTTCTAAAGAATCCTTTGTAAAACTTAATTTCTCTATTTTGTACAGGGCATCATTGTAAAGATTGTAAATAGGTCGGCGTTCTGGATGCGGCAACAATCATTGAGGAGGAGAAAAAAAGAATATCACTGACAGAAAGGTTTATTTCTTCAGAGTTGGGTCCAATACATGGATAAGGCTTGTTTGTCTGAAGACTTTCATCCACCTATCACTGTTTGTTGGAATCAATAAAATTCATGTTATATTTATTCTGTGGCTTCTTGTGTGTCGATTTGAAACTGTGGCGTTTAAACATATATATATATATATATATATATATATATATATATATATATATATATATATACTTATTTTGAAAGCAGGCTATAAATATGTATATATGCATTAGGCTATATAAATGTCTACACTACATATAGATATATCTATACAATATTCACAATATTTATCGTATAATACATATCTATATTGTAATGATGTATATTTTTAGCTCATATATCTTTAATTAGGACAGAAGTCATGAATTTTACCACAATATACCCAGAAAGCAATAATCCTTTCATCCCTAGTGTATGTAAAGAATGAATATAAGTAATATAAATATATTTTCGGGGCCTCTCTTGGACATGACAGAGTGTTAGTGGGGAACCGCAGGCCGGAATCGAACCCTGTCCGCTGCAGAGGCGTATAGAGCCTCATCATATCAGCTTTATTGAATTTGTTTAAGCTTACTTAGTGCTTATTGCTAACTTACATGAAAAGGATAATGGTTAACATTATTAAAAAAAAAAAAATTTAAATCCCCGGAATGTTTGATCACAATGAACATAAAAGCAGAAATAAAAAAAAGTAAAGTCTATATCTGAGGATTGTATTATATATCATTCATATTTTTCATGTCTATTTAATGAAGCCGTACAGTGAATGTAAAGAAGTAGTTAATGATGCACTGAGAGTTGATGAGTGGGACGAACAGACTGAGTCATACATGGTGTCCTGTGTTGAGGGGTCTATATCTATTACTTGTTGTGCAGCAGGGGCGGAGCTTGAACCGGCCCAGCCCTATAAGAGTGGGTCCCCCCTGCACCCGCGGTGGAATTGGAGTCACTTTTTCGGACTTACCTCAGTTGGGAATTAGCTGCAACCCTCAACATGCCGTCCAAGCCTGCCCCCATCAAGAAGGCGGCCAAGAAGGAGCCGGCCAAGAAGGAGGAGGAGAAGGCTCCAGAGCCGGCGCCGGCACCGGAGCCCGCACCGGTAGAGGCCGCCCCCGCAGAGGCAGCCCCCGCAGAGGCAGCCCCGGCCCCCGCTGAGGGCGAGGCCGCACCTGCCGAGGAGGCCCCCGCGGCCCCGCCAGCTGAGGAGCCCAAACCCCCCACCCCTCCTCCACCCGCTGATGGTAAATGAACCAGAGTGCATAAACTCCCTCCACCGTAATATTCCTGGTTTAGTGTTTAAGTAACGCTGGATGCGTAGTTTAACTCCTGAGCCTCAGTCGTTGGCTCAGCTCACGGTAAGCTCGGTGCCAGGTTGTCCATTACGCACAAGCGCTCGTGCGTAAAGGCGGTAAGTGCCGTATCTGCAGCCATCGGTATAAACCACAATACAAAGATAAAGCTGCATGTTCCTGCATTATCCGCCTGTCTGGACTCTTCACACTGAATCAGAAGTGAAAGTCACTCGGTCACTGACGCGCTTTTACGCTTCAAAGACGCGCAGCTTTCCTCAACTGTGCCGCGAAGTCTGTGCGCTCTGTTCCCTCAGGGATGAAAAGTAAATATTAACAAGCCTGGATTTACCAACGAGCAGTGAAACACTTGTTGTGCTCACGTTACAAACCGATGTGTGACAACAACTGTTTCATGACAAAAACAACAACCTCTGTGTAACACTGTTTCTAACATGTCAATGCACATTGAATCTTTAATGTGTCGAACATCTAACATTTATATCAGCTGCTCCAACTGAAGAAGCTGCTGCTCCTGCTGCTGCTGCAGAGGAACCCGCCGCCGCTGGTATGTCAGGACCCTTCTCCTTGACTCACAGATTTCTAATTTTAAAATTAAGATTCTAAAATTTCCCAAATAACTATTTTCTATTGATTCAAGTTATATTTTACTAACATCTCCTAAGCTCTTATATCAGCTGCTGCTCCTGCTGCTGCAGAGGAACCCGCCGCCGCTGGTATGTCAGGACCCTTCTCCTTGACTCACAGATTTCTAATTTTAAAAATTCAGATTCAACAATTTCCAAAATAACTCTTTTCTTTTGATTCAAGTTATATTTTTTACTAACATCTCCTAACCTCTTATATCAGCTGCTGCTCCTGCTGCAGATGAACCCGCGGTCGATGGTATGTCAGGACCCTCAGAGGGTCTCTCTCTCTCTCTCTTCACCCCTCCCTGACTCACATATTTCCAATTTTGAAATATATATTTTTTAATTGTAATGATAAATTACCGATTTTACTTTATTAATTTATTAAATATTAAATCCCCTTTTATAACATATTGAAATGTCTTTAAAACCTGACTTATGTGTGTGCTGACATCTCCTAACCTCTTGCATCAGCTGTCGCCCCAGTTGCTGCAGAAGAGCCCCCCGCCCAAGGTATAACATGACCCCCAGAGGGTCTATTAACCCCTGACTCACATTTGTGCCAATTTTAACTTCTTCTCTCGATGTTTTTAACATTTAATCCCTTTTGTAACATTTGGAAATGACATTAAAACCCTTTCAAACATGTTGTATACTGACATCTAACTTCTAATATCAGCTGCTGCTCCTGTTGCTGTAGAAGAACCTGCTGCTGATGGTATGATGTCTCTCTCGCTCTCTCACTCTCTCTCTCTTCTGCTCATTCTGATTATTTGAACAGATTTAATTCTATTTATAACATTTTGAAAATGTAATCAAAGCCCTTTCAAGATGTTATATATCTACTGACATTCTCTAACCTCTTATAGCAGCTGCTGCTCCTGCTGCTGCAGAGGAACCTGTCGTCGATGGTAGGATGTGGCCCTCAGAGGGCCTCTCTCTCTCTCCTCATCCCTCCCTGATTCACATATTTTTCCTATTTGAAATATGAAAAATGGCCAATTTAACAGATTAAATTCTTCTTGTATGTAACACTTTGAAATCTAAATCAAAGCTTTTCAAAATGTTACATACTGACGTTCTCTAACCTCTTATATCAGCTGCTGCTGCGCCTGCTGCTGCTGCAGAGGAACCTGCTGCTGATGGTAGGATGTGACTCTCAGAGGGTCTCTCTCTCTCTTCACTCCTCCATAACTTACCCCTATTTTAAAGTTTTGAAATTGCAAATTTTAACTTTTATTTATATAAACATATTTACTACATATTTATAACGTTTTGAACTGTGATTAATCCCCTTTCAAAATGTTATATATATATATACATACTGACATCTTCTAACCTCTAATAACAGCTGCTGCTGCTCCTGCTGCTGCAGAGGAACCTGCTGCTGATGGTAGGATGTGACTCTCAGAGGGTCTCTCTCTCTTCACCCCTCCCTGAATCACATATTTCCTATTTGAAATTTGAAAAAATGTCCAATTTGACCCTTTTCTGTGTAATTAAACAGATTAAATTCCTCTTTATCAGATTTTGAAATCTAAATCAAAGCCTTTTGAATTATTATATACTTACATTCTCTAACCTCTCATATCAGCTTCTGCGCCTGCTGCTGCAGAGGAACCTGCTGCTGATGGTAGGATGTGACCCACAGAGGGTCTCTCTCTCTCTTCAACCCCTCACTCAATCATGATGATTATTTGAGCAGATTTAATTCTACATATAACGTTTTGAAATTACATTAAAATACTTTCAAAATGTTATATATATATATACATATATATACTGACATTCTCTAACTTCTAATACCAGCTGCTGCGCCTGCTGCTGCAGAGGAACCTGCTGCTGATGGTAGGATGTGACCGTCAGAGGGTCTCTCTCTCTCTTCAACCCCTCACTCAATCATGATGATTATTTGAACAGATTTAATTCTACTTATAACGTTTAAAATTACATTGGATCCTTTAAACATGTACTGACAATCTCTAACCTCTTATATCAGCTGCTGCTGCGCCTGCTGCTGCAGAGGAACCTGCTGATGATGGTAGGATGTGACCCTCAGAGGGTCTGTCTCTCTTCACTCCTCCATAACCAATTTTCAACATTTTAAACTTAATATACATATTTAAACATATTTAATCGCTTTTTATAACGTTTTGAAATGTCAATACAACCCTTTCAAAATGTTATATATCTACTGACATCTCCTAACCTCTAATACCAGCTGCTGCCCCTGCTGCTGCTGCAGAGGAACCCGCTGCCACAGACGCTGCTGAGGCTCCTGCTGATGGTAAAAACGATGAAGATCACATGAGCCACAACAGATCTGATACCATAGAGTATTACTAAAGTTTGAGCCTTCCACTCTTAGAGTAAACCTAACAACACGTACGGCTTCCTCTCTAACACATGGAACTCAGTCACACATCACATTGTTCAACTTGTCCAATCTGCTTAACGCTCAGATGATTCATATCTAACATTTAACAGCAGCCGCTGCCGCTCCAGCCACAGACGAAGCTGCTCCTGCTGCTGAAGCACCTGCTGATGGTAAAACCAAACTTTCAACATGTTGCTATTCTCTGTTCTCTTTAGTGACTCCAGATTCCGGTTCTGCCGTTTCACCTGAATAGGATAAACAATCCTCTTGAGTGATAAGATAAATCCCTGAATCCATAAGACATGTATCCTGTTGCTTTGCTTTGCTCGTCACATGCTGCCAATAATAACAATAATGCAAATGCTTATCTAACACCAGCTGAAGCTGCTGAGGCGGCTGCACCAGAGGAGCCTAGGGAACCCACCCCCCCACCACCTCCACCCAAAGGTAACGCTCCATTCTGAGGAAGAACTCCGTCGCAGTGTGATTTTCACCTCCATCGTTTCTTCCCCTTCTTTTATTTCAGTGTAAAGATAAAGAGCTGCACCATCCTCCTCCTCTTCTCAGCTCCTGCCCTGAATTGACTTCTGATTGTTCTGGGACTGTTTCGGCCACTCGCTGGTATCAGTGGAATAATTCTGTGTTTCCACGGTTTTTCCTGCAGAGCCCACCAGCGCCCCAGTGGAGCTGTTTATCGAGGACAAGAATGACACGTCTGTGACCATCATGTGGAGCCAGCCGGAGGTCGTCGGCCTGACTGGTCTGGACGGATACACCGTTGAAATCTGCAAGGATGGAAGTGAGTGGAACTGTCGACCAGGCACCGAGAACAGGAAGAGTCAGATATTAGTACAAACTTTGCCAGTGGCCCTTTGAATTTTATTTGAAAGCTTTTATTTTAAAGCTGATTTAACCTTTTTACATTATATCATTATACAGTATGAATGCCTTGGCACCGTGGCATTTTAACTGTACCCTGGAACTTGTTTAATCGCTGGTTTAATGTGGGTCAGCGGTATATCGGTTGCAGCTGTCCCTGAAGTGTCACTGGCAGAGTTATATCCTGAGCTACCAACCTTCTCCCTACAAGGAGAGAGGCGTTTCAGGAGCTGCTGTGGTCTCACTGGAGGTCCTGCTTTTAGACCAGCCCTATGCTAATATCAGCAGCGGGTCAGTGAGAGCTGGATTTAGCAGACGGGGGAATGTTACCACAAACACCACAGAACAGCAAAATTGCTTTATATATTTAATATTTCGATGCATAATAACTTTACTCTTCACAATGCTGCAAAGAGTGTCTTAATTAGTTTGTTCTCACTTCCTGATCTGTATGGATCAGAATCTTTTCCCGCTCTTTCTGCACAATTCAAATCAATAAAGAGACCAACTCCAGCTTTGCAGACGTCTGACTTCTCTGTGTCTAACCTTCTCATTCAGCCGAGGACTGGAAAGCTGTGAACGAGGACTTGCAGAAGTCCTGCCGCTACGTCATCAAGAACCAGACCACCGGGGACCGCCTGAAGATCCGCGTGGTGGCAGTGAACGCCGGCGGCCGCAGCCCCCCCTGCGCCCTCCCCGAGGCCATCCTGGTGAAGGAGATCGCTGGTAAGAAATGTTTTAGGGATGAGAGACAATGTAATATCTGTGCTTTCATTTAACCAGTTACCTTCATTCTGTTGGTCCCACACAATGAAACTGAAGTGAGCAGCAGCAAAATGAGAGAGACGAGCAGATGCATCTTATACATGTGTTTTATATTTTATTAAATATGCTACACATGATGAGCATTAACAAGATAAGATACAGGAAAGACAGTAAAAATGGCTTTTATATGAGTCAGTGTTAATACGAATAGAAACAATATGTCAAGTTTAGAAGAGAAATAAGCTTCAATGATAAATATGTACACAAATACAGCTGTTAAACACACCTTTCTCTAGTTACATCATAAAGCACTGAAATACTATAGTATAAGGTACTAATACTACCTAAAATTGTGTACTGTGACACAAAAGTGAGAGATGTGGCTGTAAGTCATTATTTGTCCATTTCTCCAGAAGTTTCAAAAATACATTTTTATTTAAAAAGCGACCACAGGTGGAGGAGAAAGACAAAACTCATAACAAACCGAGGTTAATGTTAGGATGATCACTTTAATCCAGCTGTAAAATAACAGTTAAACAACAACACAACAAATTTGAGTCACGCCATTAGACTGGGGCCCCTGGTTTAAACTTTATGGAGCCGTTTATCACTGGAAAGCTGCTCGTAAAGTGCGGGAGTCAAACGGGAAGATCTCAGCTATGTGTTCCTCTCAGCTGTCCGTGTCCTGTTGGCACGAGATGGAACCCTGATCACCCCCCGAGGGGACAGTGCGATAACTCCACACTTAAGTAGATGGTTTTACTCGATTGGGTTCGGCCCTGCAGTGTTAATCGTGGCCAGTATATCTGGAGTGGTTTGTGGTAAAAATGATGATTGGACCCCGAGGACTTTAAAAGGAGGGAGCTGCGTTACTTTGGCACAAATCGTTGGTTGTGCGTAACGGAGAGTCGGGCGGGGAACTCGATCCCTGCTGGACTGGGAACAGTTCAACATTCAGGTTCATGTTCCAGCTGCCTGGCTCCACATCGGCCACATATAGACCTGTGAATGGTTTCGTGCAAAATGACCACGAAGGTGCGGGAGAAATTTCTGGGATGACCCTGATGTTAGCACCGGTTTTTCTGCTCGGCTTCGTGATCCCTGCCAGGATTCATCTTGAGGGGGGGGGGGGGGGGGGGGTGGGGGTGAGGGGGTGGGGGTGTCAGAATCCTGCTCCAGAAGATAGACGGTGGCGAGCAGGTGGGGGGGGAGTGGAAGGGGTGGATGGTGAATTCCAGAGCATCCTGTCCCTGAAGGGAGGGGGGGTTGTGTTAGGGGGTCGCGTTGGGGGTCGGTGGGTTGAGATCCAACTTCTCAGGTCACACTGGATCTAATGACACGTCCAGTGGTTTCATGTTTATTTTGAAACATGCCGGAGACTTTACAGGTGATACTGATCCACATGAAGCGATAAGACTGAACATGCTCTGGATGTACTCTCATGTAGAGGAGCACTTTACTTTTCCATTCTTTTTTAAAAGGGAAAATAGCAGCAGAGTCGCTGCTATTTGAGATATCTACAATTTGACGTATGTGCAGAGTGACCTTTATTGATCAAGTTTAACATTCACAGTTCTGATGTTGGTCATTTCTGTGGTCTGAATGTGATGTGATGTGAGTGTGGGGGGGGGGGCTGATATACTGAAGCTGCTTTATTTAGAGTCCTAAAGGTTCCTAAAGGCTTCTGTATCATTTCACACGTCTCAGTGGCTAATTTCCTTGTTTATGATTTATGGGCTATTTTGGGCTTTTGACAAGCTAATACACAGGGGGGGGGGGGGGCTGATAGGCAGCTGAGGGTCTGGGACATGCAACAGGCACTTTGCAGGTATTCAAGATAAATATATATCGACCAACTTAGCCTGGACAGTAAACGTTCGGGAGTAAACTCTCTGGACAATATTAAAAAGGTCTGAGTGGGACTCGTAAGACAAACTGCTGCTTTTAAAACCAGTTAAACCACAGGAAGCCCCTGATGACACCAGTGAAAGTTCCCTGAATCAGTACAGACTTAGTTCAGCTCAGCAGGCTCATCGAACAGATCTGAAATCCTTCACTTTCACTCAACAGATCTTTGAACAAAGATCTCTTCGGGCTTCATTCACAGATGAGATCCGAGAACCTGGGAAAGGCTCACTACATGTTGATTCACTAACCGACTGGTCGTCTCACCCTGTGTTCTTCTCTCCAGATCGCCCCAAGGTCCGTCTGCCTCGCTTCCTCAGGCAGAGATACGTCACCCAGGTCGGAAGCAAGATCAACCTGACCATCCCCTTCACAGTAAGACCCCTGCATCTCCTTGTTCCTGCAGGATTAACAAAAAAACCAACCATGCCTCCTTGAAACACACATGTCTGCCCCCTCCCCTCAAGGGCAAACCCAAACCTGTGGTCACCTGGACAAAGGACGGACAGCCCCTGGACACCAAGAGGGTGAACATCCGCAACAGCGACAGAGACAGCATCCTGTTCATCCGCACGACCGAGAGGGACGACTCCGGCGTGTACGAGATGTGCGTGAAGGTGGACGACTTCGAGGACAAGGCGACACTCACCCTTCAGATTGTCGGTGAGGAATTTTTTTTTCCACATATCACGGAGATGATAGTTTCAAACTGTGAGCTTGGATGCTAGGATCGGTGCTTTGTCCACAGAGCTGCCAGGACCTCCCGCCAGCGTGAAGATTATTGACACCTGGGGCTTCAACGTGGCCCTGGAGTGGACTCCACCTAAAGACAGTGGAAACACAGACATTAAAGGCTACACGGTGCAGAAGGCCGACAAGAAGACTGGAGTAAGACCTGCTCTGCTGTGATGTGTTGAGAAATCCCACACTTTAAATCCCCTGCACCTTATTCATTGTGTGTGTGTCGGTGTGTGTGTGTGTGTGTGTGTGTCACAGGACTGGTTCAATGTGCTGGAACATTACAACAGACTGAATGCCACCATCTCTGACCTCATCATGGGCAACACCTACAAGTTCAGAGTGTTCTCAGAGAACAAGTGTGGACTGAGCGAGGAGGCCGCCATCACAAAGGGGGAGGCCGTCATCCTGAAGACAGGTACGTGTCTCCGTCAGGACGTCTTTCAGTCCTTCACTCAAACAGCAGTGATGTAGTGACGTCCCCTCTGAAGCCACAGGTTCATCTGTCCTTCTTCTTAACTGATTCTTATCCTTTCGAAAAACTGGATTTTTAAAACATAGTTCATAGAAATGCAGTAAAAAAGCTCCAACAGTTTTTTCTCAGCTTGAATTTGACAAACTTTAATTTAAAAGGATTGTATCATTTAGATGTTTTCACTGCAACAGACATTTATTTATAATTTTTTTAATCAAGATCCAGGAGTTATTCCGTGAGAAAACAGTTTAAACGGGTAATAAAGTGATAAAGAACTGTTTCTGGATTCGAATCAAAGTCGAATGTGTTGTGGCTCATTCCCCGTCCTTAACTTAATGTCATGGAAGACGGTTCGGTAGTTTTTGCAGTTTCCTTCAGTCACACAAACAAACAGACCACACAAACTGACAAGGGCTGAAAACATAACCTCCTCTTTGTGGAGGAGATAAACAATGACCAACTACAGACCAGCTGACACCCATCAGCTGAGCCTTGCAGAAGCAGCTGTAAACTGGGTTTGTGTTTCTGCTCCACTCTGCAGACATCGACTACAAACCTCCCAAATACCAGGAGCACGACTTCACCGAGGCTCCCAAGTTCACCACGGCCCTGAGCGACAGAGCCACCACGGTGGGCTACAGCACCAAGCTGCTCTGCTCCGTCAGGGGAGAGCCCAAGGTACAAAGACACTTCTGTTCTCATACCTGAACAACGTGACACCAACAGTTCAGACTCAATATTACCTCCATTACCTGAGCTGAGTTAAGACCAATGAACTGTATTGTATGTGATTGTTTTGCATGTTCTAACCCTGTGTCTTAAAGTCTGACGTCCAGTTTTCAACATGTTCTGAACATGTAGCTTATGAATTCAGTTTGTTTCGACTATCAAATCTCAAACTGTGAATATCACAGCTGACAGCAAAATAACTTTCGCTGTCAGAATTTCAATATTTGAATTACAGATGTGAAATATAATGGTTTGAGTAAGTCTTTTCAAATTGATATGCAAACCAGTGGCTCCCTGAAAAATAGAAACAGAGGACAGTAGAATCAAATATAATAGAAAAGCCTTTTATCATCATTGTACATCGTTGTACAAGTTCAATGAAATTAGAGAAAAGTAGTTTAAAATCCGACGAAAGACACAAAACAATAAAAACCAGACTAATAAATGCAGTTTTAAAAAAGAAACTGAATCTCTAAAGTATGTCTGGTAGTTTTGTGACTAATAAAATATACCTAACCAGTGGCCGTTGACATGTTTAAACCGTTTAAATGCCTTAACTGTTGGCAGGATCAACAGTAACACCAGTGGTGCCAACAAGCCAATCCTCACTCTCCCTTCTTGTCAGCAGCTTAGTGATGGTAATAAGGTTGAGCCTGGACTTATGAAGAGCTTCTAACAAACCCCCCCCCCCCCCTCCATCACTGTCAGTGGGATATTCATCTGACCCCGCAGGCCTCACATCTGAGCCTCTCACCTCCTCTTCATCCTCCTAATCCCACCAGGTCCCCGACAGGACAGTGGGATAGATGGATGGTTGTGATTCAGAAGGCCAGAGTTGGTATTCTGGTTGTTTGAAGCAGGGACGGGAGGAGACGAGGCTGTGAGGGTCAGCGGAGAAGCGCGGTCACATGTCTGACATTCCCTGCAGGGCCCCCCCGGGGGTCCTCACCATGTCAGGGTTGTTAAAACTCCCACAGTGTGGCGTGCGCTGCGTGTCCCCTTCAATCAACAGAGCATTTGTCGCCAAGTGGCACAAACATAAATAGAAACAACCCCTTATTTCTTGATCAAATGCCCTCAAATTAATTGCTGGAATAACTGTTTTCCCACAGCCCAAGGTCCAGTGGATGAAGAACCAGATGATTCTTGGAGACGACCCTAAGTACAGGCAGATCTGCGTCCAGGGCATCTGCTCTCTGGAGATCCGCAAGCCAGGAAACTACGACGGTGGCGTGTACTCCTGCAAAGCCAAGAACAAGCACGGAGAGGCAATAGTCGCCTGCAAGCTGGAGGTCAAACGTAAGTCAGGACCTTTAAAATCCAAAACCATCATCCAGAGTTTGTTTATGATTGTAAACATCAGGTTCTGCTTGGTGTCTGAACACAAACATTTTTTCTGTTAAACAGAGGCAGCGATCCCGGAGGCAGGGAAAGAGAAGAAATAGGTTCTCATCATTACAGGTCAGAAATCATTTGGATTCATATTTTATCACTATATAAAAAGTACACCGATAAAAACTGCATTGGTGAATCTACAAACCCATCATCTAGTTAAAGTATCCACCTTTTAAACTGTAATTAAACATATAAACACACAGTTATACGCTGAGTATGTGCGTCGTAAAAGTTTGCATCGGGTCGGCCGGTCTAAATGAGTCCCGAGGTGACATGTGCCTCCTGCGTGACTGGCTTTCCATACATGGACGGCACTAAACTGGGAAATGGTGGCCTCTGCCACTTAAAGGGTGTGGGAGGTAGCGCCCGTAAATTACATCCCTGATGGCTCCTCGTGAACTGGGGCCGGAGACTTCATCACATTTCATCGACTCAGCAGCAGCAACAACCTCCTTTAAGCGTTCCATCTGCAGGTTACTCTCTGAACAAGAGAAAACCTTTAATAACTTATTGAAGATTTATGTCTAATACACATTTTTTACAAATTGATGAAAGCATGTTTTGCGTAGTTTGAGTTGTTTCCTCTCGTGTGATTCTGAAGCGACCGCACCTCTGACTGTGTGTAACACCTGTTGCTGTTATTTGTGCGTCTGTGTTGCGATCCCAAATTAGGAGCAGAAGGAATGAGGCCTTTGCAGCAGAAGGTGCGTGACACTTTTAGCGTTTCTAAATCCGTCCTCCTCGACGGCGACGATTAAAAGAGCCAACGATTTTTCCTTTTCTCTCACAGGACGGTGCTGGAGTCCTGGCAGAACATGTATATATGGCTGGTGACCACGCTGCACGAGGGTTGTTGCCTGTGACCTCTTGACAAGTGTTGCCCGATGTTGTGATGGACGTTTGTTGTCGCTTTGTGCCTTTTCACTACGTTATCAGGTCCACATCCATGTCCACTATCAGCTCTTCCCCCCCCCCCCACCCTGGTTTCCCACCCTGTCAGAGTAACTAGGCGAGGGTATCACAGCATGAATTCACTGTTCCTCATTGGAGATCTACATGTAACATCGACGTGTTTTTATCAATAAATAATTTAATTTCTGGTTTTGTTTTTTTCCAATATGGTTTCTTCAGTAAATCGAAATCTACAGCATGATTATTTGAAAGCTTTAACGTAATTATCAATAATTTAATCCATAAAGAAGGGACAGTTAGTCAGCTTGGGTTTATTCAGATTTTTTTATTGCATAGTTTTGGTTTGATTTGACATATTTTAGGAAATATAATGAAGAAGGTATAAGAAAAGTATTTTTGACTTTATTTAACACATTTTTATTATATTAGTTTCCTATGTTTTTTTAGAAAGATCTTTGTCATTAGGAAATATAGACTCCAACTAGTGGTCACTGTAGAGCAGGTCAGTCAAAAATCTGTTAATACATCTACAGTACACAATATAGAATAAATTTATTTTTATTATTTAATAGTATGAATTTCAACCGGAAATCAAATAACTACAAGTTACATGTTGAAAACAATTGTCATGACATGAACGATATAAATTAACTAGAAGCAAATTACATATCAGAGGCATATCAGCAGAAAACTACCCAAACACATGAAAGTAAGATAAATTAATAAGAATAGAGCATCTAAAAAAAAATTGTGACAATGAAAATGAGCTCGGCCTGATAGAATTTAACAATCAATTTTCCATCAGAGAGCACAATTTTTAAAAACTTTTCAAGCAAAATATAAGATTAAAAAGTGTAGAACTAAAGATGTGAAAAAAAGGGATAAATCTAATAAATAAAAAAATAATACGTATAAAATAGTTAGAAATGTGTTAAATATAAAAATGCAGTGATGGAATGACATTATATTCTGTAAAGTAGTTTAGTTAAAGGCTCCAGTGTGAACTTAACAGAGTAAAATGACCACAGTTCTGGAAGCTTCTGTATCTGCAGATTGATTTAATTATTTCCCACCACACTTTGACTCGGCGGCTGAATTTACGAAGCCCCTCTTGGCAGCGGCCCCCTGAGAACCTGGTGGACAGCGGCACAATTCACTTGGCTCGAGCAGACCCAGGAGTATACAGCAGCATGCCAGCACTTCAATAATAATCATACCAGTCTATAAGACTGATCTTGTAGCTATCTGGTCCCCAGAGTTCGTGGCATAGTGATAAGGGGCCGGATGCCAGAGCCGTCCAGGTTTCACAGACACATGGGTTCACACGGAGGCTGATAAAATTAGCTGCAGGGCTCCATCGCGCCCGGGTTATTTTAGGAAGTGGATCGTCTGGCCAAATGTGCTTTAACGTTACCTTAAAAAAAGAAATCGGGTATGGAGGTTCATTAATTAAGTGGAGAAAAACTATTAGTATTATTATAATTTAATTCAAAAGAATGAAAATCTACCACACATGACCCTGAAGTGTGTTTTATAAGAGAGTAAAAGACACCAATAGTATAACTGTGTGGAAACATAAAGGTTTGAATGACCCAACTCTTCATTTAAAGCCATGAGGAAGAAAAACTCATCATCCGTCTCCTTCAAGGTGGCTCCCTCTACTGTCACAATCAAGCAGCAACATGTGCAGCCTCTCAAAGAGGGCGAGAATTAAGAGTCATGTGACACGTCAACAACATTCAAAACACGAAGTGATGTTCCCTCCAGAGATCAGCAGCACGGCCAACTGCCCATTTGATTTACACAGTGTTTTAAAAGGGTTGACGTGTTCCCTCCGTGTCACTTTGAGCCGCACGGTGCAGCTTCAACCCGCGGGCTCGGAGCCACACTGGGTCTCAGGCCTACTTCTGCTGGGTCCCTGGATGCTGACACGCTGCAACAAGGTCACTGAGCCAGAGACTTCCTGTCTAATTTAGGTCCTGCTCCCAAAAAAGGCTTCAAACCTCCAATGAAAACCACGAAACCCCCCCGACACAGAATGTAACGGCTCATATTGGATAAATTCAAGTATTGTATCATATATTCAAGTAATGTTTGAATTGTATAATTCAGTTTGATGTTGGTGTGTGTGTGTGTGCATGAGAGAGTTTGTGTTTATATGATTAGTTCTTCTTTAGCTGGTTGTAATGGTCCAACATCACAAAGATGTCGCTCCCCTGACTCTTCTGTCAGCGCCCCCTGCAGGTCAAACTTTTAAACCGTCAGAAAGTTCATGATTCCCAGAGGATGAAGCTGTAATGGCTTTTGGTGATCCCCTGACTTCTCCTCTACTGCCACCATCAGGAGGAAACGTGTGGTTTTGAGTGAACTGTCTCAGAGCCGGTGAGTAAGATTCCATAACAACATGTAAACACTGTGGGGATCTCCTGGAGCTTTGGGCCTTTACCACTGTCGGAGCAAAGCTTAGATTTCATCAGACACTTTAGTTAATGAGAGAAAACCTGAAGGTGTGTCTGTCGTGGAAGGACGTAGCACGTGGCCAAGAAAGACGCCATTAAACTTTGGCCCAGTTCTGGACAAAGAGGCAGATCTCGGAAATTGTATCACTGTCTTTAACATTTAAAGAATCTCATTTTGGGATATTTTTCATAGAGTTCTGAGGGAGTATTTTCATGGATTTGTTTTTTAAATCAGGTATGTTAAAGGGACCTTTGAGGTTGCACAGTTTAATGCCATTTGACTGAATCTAAGGGGGGTTGGGCCCAGGGATTCAAGTTTTCCTGCCGACACACTGAACTCAGATGGTGAACACACCTGCTCAGAGAACTGGTTTCTTCTTCATGTTCCGCCTCACAGAGCTGCTGTGGCCTTGAGCCGTGTTCCCGTGGTTCATCTACTCCGTCTTCATTTTGTGTTTGAGGCTCATTAGACTCCGAGCTTCACCTTTATGGAACCGTACAGCTGCCTCAGGCTCACACTCCGCCTCTCATCCCCATGAATGAATCACCTCGGCGTCTCTGCTCCGTCTATTATGATTTATTGCTGCGAAGTCCACAACAGGGTGATCATCACAAAATATCCTCCGGCTGAATAATTGGGTCCTATAAAAAGTAGTTCTCTCTGTTGCACCCTCCCCCCTGCAGGGGAACAGAACCGGATGGAACAGAACAGGGTGGAAAGTTCATTTATACAGAAACCTCAACGTGCTGTGGTGATGCAGCATCTCTGCCTCGTGGTGCTGGTGCTGCTTTAATCGTTGGTAATGCACTGAGTGTGATGTGGTGGCTGCTCCGTCAAGGGTAACGCCAAAGGTAATGAAATGGTGCGTCCTTCTCGAAGGGAGCTGAGGTTTTGGCAACGTTCCCTGGAGGTTTTAATAAGTGTAATGGTGGAACTGGCACTGTTGAGGCTTTTCATTAATGCAAATGTTGCACTGCTAAATCAGCTGGGTGGACGCTCTGAAGGCTCTTTTTCATTCGTTGCAAGTTACGGTGGAGATTGGGGCGTTTTTCTTGTGTTTTGTAACCATTCAGATGCTTTAGATATTTGTTAAATCTCACATATCCCACACATCCACCCTCACACTATGGTTCTGTGTGTTTCATGCTGCCTCACAGTGGCTGTATGGGATTCTCACAAAGCAACACAACCTGTGTGTGGATTTCCCAGGAGGAGCCTGCAGCAGCAGCAGCAGAGTGAGGCAGCTCTGCTCAGCTGCCCACTGGAGGAAGTCAGCTCCTCCATTGATTCCACAATGAGATGCTGGGAAGTCTATTTAATAAAAAATGAGGCACTGGATTAATGTGATGGTGGGAAAAGAACATGTGTGTCTAAAACTCTGCTCAGATAACATCTTTATTCTTCTCATGCATCATCGCACGTGAAGAATCCTTCAAAGAAACATGAGGTATCAACTCGCTGAACTGAATCCTCTCTCCGCTCCATTAAACACATTGCACATCTTACTACCGCACACAGTGACTCTTTGACTTTTACACCTCACGGTTAATTAGGTGACTTTATAATCTGCGTGTCCCCTGATGATGCAGGAGCAGTGATCCGAGTCGCTCCTGCAGCTCCTCTTTTAGATCATTCACCACTCACACGTTTAAAGAGAGGAACGGGTGCTAGTTTCTTTCTTTTTGTGTTGGTTGATACTGTTGAGTCGGCTGCCGGAGCTTGACATATTACTGCTGCTGGAGAAAAGCACCGACAACTTCCCATCTGCTTTCTGCCTGCTCCTGTACTGCAGCAAAACCAGCCCGAGCAGACCAGTACCAACCCTCCTCTGCTCTCCTCTCCTCTCCTCTCCTCTTCCTCCTCCTCCTCCTATCCTCCTATCCTCCTATCTTCTCTGGTCCTTACACCTCATTGCACTCAGGTCCCTGCACAGCTCCCTGCAGCAGACGAGAGGCACAGGGACCTCAAATCTAAAAAATCTGTGAGAGCTGCTGCAGCCTGCTTGTTGCCATCTGTACCTTTTCCTCTCACCACTCATCGATTCCCCCCCCCCCTCCCCTTCCCCTTGCACTTCTCTCCATCCCCTCACTCCCTCTCTCTTTTTTCCTCCCTTTCCTTTCCTCCTGCGTCTCTTTCTCAAAGCTCAGCACTCCCTGCATGTGTGCCGGTGCTGGGGGTGAAAAACTGATGGAGCAAAGAAGAGGAGAGGAGGAGCAGCGTTGTTAGTGCGCCACAGAAAACCTACCCCCCCCCCCCCCCCCCCCCCCCACACACTCCTCCTCCTCCTCTGCCCAATTGATGACAAGGAGGGTTTTTATTGAGCTGCTCCTCAGCCAATAAGGGAACAGTGCCGGGAAATACAGCAGTGGAAGTGCACTGGCTCTGATGCTTGTGCTGATTTCAGTGGCAGAACAATGTTAATCTGTGTGAGTGTGTCTTGATTTCTCGTCCGTGCCCGGTGTGAATGCACCTCAGCCGCAGCCTGATCCCAGAGCAGCCCTGTGTGTGAGTGTCAGAGGAGGGGAGGGGGCCTCACGGACAGAAACAGACCCACAGGAGGGAGTTTTGCGATGTCTTTTGAGAGTGGGATCAACCAAAGTGCAGCTTGTTGAGATTCTCCCTTTGCTCGTTCCTCCTGTCAAGAATCTCTCCTGCCCCCTGTCCTCTGCTTCCAGGGCAGGCAGCTCATCTCTGTTCAAGGTAAGATGCATCCTTTTTCTTTCTCCTCCTCTCTCCTCCTCCTCTTCTTTTCCAGAACAGCTCCATCAGTAACTCAGGCGTTGCTGTGTGCCAGGTTGTCACAGAGGCACCTAGCCTCATTACACACATGCTGCTCTGCAGAAAGCTCTGCAGAGAAAGAGAGAGAGGGAGAGAGAGAGAGAGAGAGAGAGAGAGAGAGAGAGAGAGAGAGAGAGAGAGAGAGAGAGAGAGAGAGAGAATAAATGGCTCAGGGGTTAATTAGAGCAGACGCTGTGTGAGCGTTCTGCCAGTCGCCTTCTCATTTTAATGCAGAGAGTGGAACTTTTACATCATGCCGGTAAGTCCTCATGCTGCGTAGCATCATGTAGTGCTGCAGTATCATGTTACATAATAAAACAAACGTGTGTGTGTTTGTGTGTGTGTGTGTGTGTGTGTAGGTAGAACTTAAAACTGGCAATTTATTAGTAAAACTATTTCCATTGGTTTATTAAGGGTGATTACATGTTCCGATCTTTTTCTTCTAACATAGAGCTAAATGTGTTCATGAATAGAAAAATAAACTAAGATGGAAGATAAGCTCCCTGATATTGGCACGTTATCATTTTTCTTCCAGTCTTTCTTTACTGTTCCCTCTCCAGTGTGTCAGTGTGCAGATGGATGAGGAGAGTGGGCTCACCGCTCCACACTAACAGCTCTGAGGGAGTGTGTTGCAAACTAAAAATGTGCTGAGCCAGCGGGAGTGAAGGGCCCACGTTAAAGATCCTGCAGAGCTCGCTGTGCTCTCATTGGTCTGTGATGTCTCATCAGCAGTTAACCGCTCGATTAATGCTGGTTCCTTATCTCTAAATGCTTTGAGAGCAAATATTCCTGTAGTTCACCACGATGGAAGATGTTTGCAGAGGGCTTTTAATAACGTGCATGGAGATTTGGCGCATTACGGCCTCTGATGGACACTGATTACCTACTTGGTCTTTGTCGTGTTTGAAAAGCACGTCGTCCTCGTCTCCTTCTGTTTTGTCCTGTTGATGAAGAAATGTTACCACAGATACAGATGTGCATGTTGGTACATGAGGTTACCGGGCTGATTATGATGCAGTGGTGAGAAGAGATCAGGTGATGCAGTGGTTTCCTGTCCCTGGGGATGTAATGAGTACATGCCTGGGATACTCCTAACTGTGTGGGTGCGTGAGTGCGTGCGTGTGTGTGCGTGCGTGCGTGCGTGCGTGTGTGTGTGTGCGAGTGCATGCACCAAATGAGGACTTCCTTTTGGCTTCAGCAGAGGTGAAACAAGGCATGTGTGTGTGTGTGTGTGTTGCTGCATTATGCCTCACACACTCCTCTTTGCTGTAACGTGTGCACTTGCCTTGGTGCATTTTTTTATGCTGCAGTATATGTTTGTTTTTTTTCAGGTTAAAAGTGAGACACCTTCAAATAGCAGATAGTACAGTGAATATAAAGTGAACGTGTGACCTAGTAATGTAATGCGAGTGCAGGGTAAGGTGCATTAATCAATATGCTCTATAAATGTCAATTCTTTAATCACTTACCTCTTTTATTAAGTGTTAAGTAAGTCTGCTACTGATATGGCCAATCAAAAAAGACAGTGCAAGATATTAATTGCAAGAGTTCGAAGCAAAATCCCAGAGTGCAAAGAGTCAGATAGAGTATTTTTAAACTGTCTTTCTTATCGATATACATCAATATAAAGGGTAAATGTCATTTTGCATATTTCTTTGTGTTTTTCTGCCGAATTCTATCAATGAGACAGGATCTGATCAGTTTTACCGGCTGCGCCTCTGGAGTCACACAGAGCACAAGTCTTTTAATGCTTGCTGACGTCTGTGGAGATGTTGGTTTATTACCAGAGGCTGATATTCCCATTGGCCCCGGTCTCACTTACTGATCAGCAAAATGGTGGCCAGCTTATCAACAGAAATCAAAGTTCCTGGAAACATGACAGAAAAGTCACGAGTCTCACCGCTCCTCCTTTCTCTCAAACCCTTTTTCTTTTATTGTTGAACTAGGTGAATGTTAGCCTGAATGCTAACATCAGCATGTAAGCATTTCCATTGTAGGCTAAGGATGTTGACGTCAGCATTTAGCTTGATGCACCACTGTAGTTTACCGTAGACTGTAAATAAACATGGATGCCGTCACTGGCGTCTTGCTCCAGTGACGTCATTCAGAGCTCGTTCCTCTCATTTCCTGACAATACACCCACTCGATCAATCGGGAGTCAGTCTCAGCTGTCAATCATGACGCTTCAACCATTAAAACCAACCAAGAACACAATTTACTAGAAAAACTTGAACATGCATCATTATGATAGGAACTACCTAAAATTACAAAGATCATCCCAAAGAAAATTCTATTTGACCTCTTCTACTTTGACATTTTAAGTTGGCCCGTGTCTCTTTAATTAACATATAGAAAGCTGGGTTTATAACCTGTACTGCAGCCAGCCACCAGGGGGCAATCGAGATGCTTTGGCTTCACTTTTGGGGAGCTGTCATGTCGTCCATCTTTACATACAGCGTACAGAACTTTATCAAGTTATTGATCCAATTTTTAATTGCTAAAATCTTTATTTTATTACTTTTTTTGCCCACTAATCTACACTCAATAACCAGTAGTGGCAAAGTGAACACATGTTTGTAGATTCTTAATTTTGTATTCTTATTTATTGAAATGAGTGTGTTCAGACCCTCTTTATATCTCAAAACGAGATCAGGTGCATTTGATCCTTTTACAAATAAATGTACAAGTAATGAAATGGAAAAGCAAAGGGCTGAACCCTTTCTGAAGCCAGAGTGGTCTATCGTGTCAATTTATTATATTTGTCATTCAGTCAAATGTATTAGTTTCTTTATATCAGCACACGACACGTCCATGTTGGATAAAATACATGTTTGTTTGGTAACATCCTCCTAAACCCTCCAGGGTCCACATCGGTCCATTCACTGTACATACTGTATCCCTGATCGTCCCAGTCTGTTCACCGAATCTGCATCAATAATGTTTTCCCCGCTGTTGTCGGTTGTTGCAGTCGTCAGGACGCCTCGCTCCAGCCCCTTTGAGTTTCCACATTACAGCTGATGAGAGGTGTGCCCCCCCCCCCCCCCCCCCCCCCCGAGCTCTTCTGATGCTCGATGGCTCATGAAATGGGATTCAGCAACTGCAGCCTATAATCCTGTTCATTCACTGGCCGTCAGGTGCATCATCATACACGATGCATGCTGAAGTTGTTTTTCATTCAGACTGTACACACGACGTCCGGATCATCACTGGTAGTACTACAGTGGGATGAATGGGATTTTGTTTTTGTGATGGGAGACATTGTGGCTGGCTGTGATGTTATAGGAGAGTAATATGGAGTTTAATAGGCCGAGCGAGTTGCTGGACCGATATATTGTGCTAGTGCTGCAGTGCATTTTCTATCCGTTGAACGCCATTAGCACAGCACCTCTCCGCCCGAGGGTCCGGTGGAACAGAGGCGATTTGAGGCTCGACCTTCGGTGAAAAGAGAAGCGTATCCACCTCTGTCCCTCTCGGTGTAACTTGCATTCAGACTGAGGTTTTTGTGGTGAGCCAGTGTCTCAAAAAGCTGATGAATGAGTGGAGAAGATGCAGCAGGACACATCCAACAACAGAGAGAGAGAGAGAGGGTGGTAACACAAGGGACAGAATCAGTTTGACTTATATAAACTGTTGAGGTAAAATATATGAGCAGTCAAAGATGAGGAGAGAAAGACTGGAGATATAGAGGGACATGGAGAAAAGCTTTTTGAATTGAAGCTGCACTATAACAATATTTTGGATCATGTCCTCTCGTTTTACGTCTTCGGGTTCATTGTTTTGTTTGCACAGCTCACATATTTATCTTCTTACACACTGTATTTAAAGATGGACAATGTGATGGCTCCCCAACAGTGAAGCCAAAACATCTCAAACGCCATCTGGTGGCTGCATATAAAATGTTGTCATTATCCCTGCGTCTGCAAAATTAGTGGATGGGACCTGAACTAAAAAGTCAAAATACATGTGTGATACATTCTTAGTAATTCTTGTTCAACTGATGTATGTTCAAGTTTTCAGGTTAGTTCAGCATTAATAAAAAGAAATGTGTTGAAACGTCATGATTGACAGCTGACATTGTCTTAGTACCTCGGCTCCACCCCCTGATCGCCACTGTACAGGCTCAAGATGGCAGCTTTTGTATCTAGACTATTTAAGCTAATTCCTGGGTTGTTGGAGGAGGTGGAGACACAGTGTTGGCAAAAAAAACTCTGAAAAACTTATTGTTAACAATTTAAAGTTTGCAGCTAGCTGGTGAAGAATATTAATTTTCCATTATATTGAGAAAAAGATAAATGATTACATAAATTTCCACAATTTCAAAATCCAATATTATATGACATAGTACCTTTTGTACATTGGTTTGTCTTCCGCTTAATTTACTTAATATGTTTCCAGTTGCCTCGGTGGAGACGATGCTTGTGTCTCTGGTGCCTTTTTCAGTCCAACCACTGCAGAGGTTGATCAATACTCCTCAGCAGATCAATGCTGAGTGCTTCAGGGGCAAATTAATATTTTTAAGTACTATTTCCACCAGAGAGTGAGTCTGTATGTAAAAGGTTGAAGCTTAGGCAACAGTGTTTTAAGAAAAATATCAATATTATAACAATTTCATAGTACTCTATAGTTACGGAGTGATAAAAGTACATTGTTATTGCCAACAAATCTACTTAAATGATCAAAAGTAATATTACTACAAGTAATTTTTGACAGCACTATCTAGATTCTATGTGTCGCTGTAAATTAAAGGGTTTATGAACAGTGCTCCCTACTGGTCATTACGAGTCCTGCACTCTGAGCTGTCTGAATTCAGAGGCTTGTTGACCGGGGAATTATAACAACATTAAAGTAACATAATCTCCATGTACTTGTGAAATAGACAAAATTCTAAATAAAGTTTCTTATCAATTATAACAACAGCAAGAAAAAAATGACACAGCCAGCTCTTGTATTCACGCAAAGTAATAAGAAAATGAAGATAACCAATTAATTAACAAAAGTCTTGTAATAAAACCTGATTGGAAAAGCGTCCAATCTCACAAGAGAAGAAGAGGAAATGTAGGAAGTCGGGACCGAAGGATCAGATAATTACTGACTGAACTTACGGCCCCTCTGGCTTCTCTTCACCCAGAACCACTCCGTCATGTTGCCCTAGATCTGTGCCACTGGGCAACACATCGTCCATTAGTGGGGAGATGTATCCGCTCCCTCTTCTTTACCTCCTTCTCCGTCTCTAAATGTCTCTCTCTCTCCCTCTCTCTCTCCCTCCCTTCTGCTCCTCCGCCTAAATGCACCAAAATATCCAGCGCTAGTGAGTCCGGCTATTTTCAGCACCAGCAGGAAGAAAAATGTGTGTGTAGACAAACATATCTTGTGTACTTTGTTTATTTGTCTTAATACTAATACTATCCAATGTATTAAAAGGTAGTCGAAGCGTATCCTCCCACAATTAGGCCTAAATATCTTGTACTTGAACACCGCTATCTTGTGCATGTGGGGCTAGAATCTGCGTAGTGTCATCCATGGATGGAAAACCCACCGATGCACGTCCTTGACCAATCGCAAGTCAGTCTCAGCTGTCAATCATGAGGTTTTCACACTGTTTTTACAGCATCAAATACGTAATTAAAACCAAACTTATGAAACCATAAATACCTGAAGATACATCAGTGTGATAAGAACTACTTAAAGGGACAGGTACCATCTTTGAGGAAAATATAAAATTTGACGTGTACTTTGTCTTTTTATTTTAGCCCATGTCCCATCCACTAACATGGAGGAGGTGGAGTTTGTACTGCAGCCAGCCCCCAGGTGGCATGTTATACGTTTTGGATTCACTTTTGAGAGCTTTCATGTCGTCCATCTTTATTTATAGTTATTGAAATGACAGCTAAGTAACAAGGAACAATCATTGTGGGTTTTTGTAACATCAAAGACACTTTGTCAGATTGTGTAGTGAACTTTCCAACTCTCTGTCCAGTGAAACTCTTTGATGTGATTGTCACAGCTATAGTTTTCTTCATGCACCGAAGGGAAAATAGCCGTGGGCGTCATATTCTGCTTTTTAGCAAACGCATGTTGAGGAACTCGCAGGGGAAATTAAGAGGAAAGACATTAAGCAGTTAATTACAGTTGTTAGTTTTACTCCTGTGATCAGAACCGTTTTCCTCTTCCTTCATCAGGAAAATCAGCGGTGATAAACCTAAATGGTTACGTCCTGCTGAGGGACCCAGGAGAGTGTTCTGATTGAACGTTTAACTTTTTAACACTTTAAGTTGTTTTTGGTCATAATCTCACAACCAGTTTGAAAAGCTGACATTAGGGCGACACATCTCCTGCTGTGCTCCACCTCGTCACCCTGGTGAGGTTCAGCTCTCACGTCTGACTCAGGCGACTCGCCCGCTGAGGTAGCACCTGGTCAGCCTCGGCCCCGAGGATGGACCTTCGGCTCACACAGCAGCTTCTCCCACACAGGTCTGGTTCTTCCGATGCTGATGCTGCTAATTCACACACTGAGTTGTTGAGCTGTGTTTAAAGATAAATGTGTTTGTGTGTGGGTGTCTCAGTACCTCATTAACGAGTCCTTATTCTGTGGGTGGCGTTCAGACACAAACAAATTCGCTTTCACAAAAAGTGTCAAATATATTGATTCATTATTAAAAAATCTGTATTTGTTGGAGACTATTTTCAGTCATGTATTTTTTACATATTTCGTGTTCCAGTGTGTGTTATTGCGCCAGGATGAGTCAGAGCCGGGGTGTGGATCATTCATGTTTTGTAAATCCTGGTTGGAGCAGCAGGTAGAGCTCCACATCACAAATGGATCAACTCTGGATCACAAATCATACGCTGATTGTGAGTGGGAAGAATTTGTTGTAGGTTTTGGCCTTTTAATTAGATTTTTCTGAATTTCATCAGCCTCATCCTTCAAGTTCAGCTTGAATAAATCAACACGTTGGCTTTGTTAGACCTTATCTATGGCAGACAGCAGGTGAGATCGATTCCATCAATGAAGGCTGCATTTCAATGGATTTGTGGGATTTCAGGGACCTGGGAGAGTGTATGATTTCATTAGATTTATCCTCTATTTAAACAGGAAGTCCCCAGAGTTAGACCTGGCCCACATTTCAAGTTTACAAAATTAAAGAAGTAAAGAATATAAAAACTAGAGTTAAGGGATATAGAGCTTGTTAAAAACGGATAAGAGACAACAGATTCATGTGGCACAATGTGGTTTACGAGTAGCAACTGCAAAATCTTTATTTTGAAATCGCCCCAGAGAGATAAAATCCCAGTGAAACTTAACCAATGACCATTTTCTGAAGGTTACTAAACCAGGGCGAAAAATAGGAGAAAGCTGTTCTACCATGTTCCAAGTGGTCGAGAGACATCGAGTGGAGCAAATATAATCAAGATATGAAGGAAGTCTGCTGCCCAATATGGTTTTATTAATAAAAGTACAAGAGGCCGTCTCATTAGGTTTTAATGGGAAACCAGATCACGAAGTGGACAGTGATATAACGGGACAATGAGATATGATGATGGTCCAGTTGATCACTTATAGATTCTATTTCCCCGTCCTTCACTGAGGAGACTGACTTTGTGGTATCGTCTTATCAGTAACTCGGTTACAGTGAAAAGCTGCTTTCAAAGCACAACCGTTAGATCTGACAGCCATCTATCCACTCACACACGCACACACAAACACAAACACGCAACACGCACAAACACACTCTTACTTCCTTAACACCCAGTCACTGCTGCAACAGAGCCAACTCTGACCATATGCTGCTCTCTGTTTACCACTGTTTATGCTGCAGTAAGATCTGGCCAGTGTGTGTGTGTCTCTCTGTTTGTTTGTTTGTGTGTGTGTGTGTATTGTTGCGGATATCTTTGTGAAGCCTTTTGAGCCTACAACGTACAAAGTGAGGACATTTCGGGAAAGTAGGGACATTTTAGCTCTGACCTGCTTTTAATGGCTGTTTCCGGGTTAAGACTTGGTTTTAGGGTTAGAATGAGGTTTGGGTGAGGGTTAGGCATTTAGTTTTGATGGCTTAGGTTAGGGTAAGGGGCTAAGAAATGCATTATGCCAATGAATGACCTCATGTACGGGTGTGTGTGTGTGCATGTGTTTGGATAGAGGAACGGGATGAGAGTCCAGAGAGAATAGAATAATAAAGAATAATAAAAGAAACAGAAAGGATGAAAGCATGGCAGGAGAGGGAGGAAGAGTATGAGTGAGGCTGACTGTTGGACGAACTGCCTTCCAGCTTTGCATTTCTCCGTGACACCCCTGCATTGCAGCACTCCCTGCAGGAGCTCGCAGGGTGCAGTCTTTTCCACATCCTCCGTGCTGCCTCACAGGAGACAAATCACTCTGGCCAAGTCGTCCCAGCACAACTCGGCAGCGGCGCACGTCGGGACCAGCTGTCGTCTTCGTGCCTGTCGGTAATCAGGGGCTTTGATAGTTGTGCTGTTGCTCTGATCGACGTCCCAGTGCAGCACTGTCCTGACTCATCCTCTGCGTGAAGAGAATGACTATTTGAGCGGAAGGGAGAGGTTTAGTCATTCAAATGCACTGGAGCATCCCACAATGCACTGGGTATCTAAGAGTTAGTGCCTTTGGTTGATGCTGAAACTGCGTTGTGACCTTGCACTAAACTCTTAAAGCTGCTGAGTCAGGCAGTCAGGTGGTGAATTATCAAACCAGGTCAGGGACATAAACTGATCCACTGAGAAAATACAAGAGAATGAAATACCATAACTGAAACAAACTTATTATCCGGATGCTATTAAATATTGTTTCCATTGATAATGATCCTTTTATCCTTATCTTGTTCATGACCAGTTTGGATCCTGTATGGAGTTTGCAGATTCTCCCTGTGTGGGTTTTCCCCAGGTACTCCAGCTTGAGTGTAGGTGTGAATGGTTTGCCTCTATATGTTGATCCTGTGCTACACTGGCC
The DNA here is from genome assembly GCF_947347685.1 of Pleuronectes platessa. Classification (NCBI taxonomy): domain Eukaryota; kingdom Metazoa; phylum Chordata; class Actinopteri; order Pleuronectiformes; family Pleuronectidae; genus Pleuronectes; species Pleuronectes platessa. Next base: position 6,817,448 of record NC_070627.1, on the reverse strand, counting down.
ATCAGTCCAGGGTGTATCCCACCTCTCACCAAACGCCAGCTGGAGATTGGCTCCAGCCCCATAATGACCCTCAGAGGAAAAGCAGTATGGATAATGTATGTGTGGATGGATATTGACGTCATCACCAAGATAAATTGTGAACTCATCAGCAAATGGGAGGTAATTCACTGATTCAATAGTTCCCAAGCCACATCGTTCAGTCTGTTTGGCATCTGGTTGGGATCACGTCAAGCCCAGTGGCTTTCCAGAGATTTCTTATTGACAACAGTTCATTTCTTTATATGATAACACCTATATGAGAGCAATGAGTGAACTAAAACAAGTTAAGGTGCAGATGGTTAAATACAGTATTTTTCTCAAATTTTGCTGTCATTTACTACGTTAAAGAAATATAAATTATAGCAGATTAAAAGCGATAAAAATTGTTGTTTTTAAGATACTAAGGTTTCTCAGATTCAGCCCAGTTTTATGCATCTTTATATTTTTAAGGTGTGACACCCTAGTGTGGAAAATTGCATCATTGCCCGAGGTAGTAACACCGATCAGTAGAATATCAAATCTAATATACTGATGTGAAGGTTCTGTGAAGACAAAAAACTGACAGTTATTTCACTGGAACATTCAACATTTCAGGGTTTTTACACATTTGGTTTATTCCCTGATTAAATATTGTAGTTTCGCTATTACATGAGGGTTAAGATTAATTAAAGTAATTAGTTTAGCTTAATTGAACTGAAACCTCAGAATTTAAATTATATTTAGATTTATTTTTGGACCAAAAAATGTATATTCATTGTAAACCAGCAATTATGCAGCCTTGGTAAAATTTAATTTTACTTAGAATGACGCGGTTATTCATCTCATATCTGATATGAATTGGATTTCTGTGCCCATTGAAGAATGGCTGCTTGGTTTGGCTGTCCGCCATCTACATTTTATTCATTTTCCCTGTTTGCAATTTATTTCACAATCCACCTTTGAGGGAATTAAGTTATTGCTGTTGCCAAGTAGAATTCTCTGACAATGCAGATTTAAAGTGAGTGCTGCTGTATACATTAGAATTAAATACCACTTTATAATTACCGACTGTACGTTTCCATTGAGGCAGCACAATGAACGGTGAGCACTGCACGAGTTCTAGCCACTTCATCTCTTCTTGTGTTTTACTGTCTCTCTCTCTCTCTCTCTGTTAAATAATGTAGAACCAATTAAAAGAAAAGTCAGACGGAAAGTAAAATACTACAAATCCATCAGGGAAATGGAGTTTCTTTTTGAAGCTGCTGTCAGACATGCCCTGCACTCCCTGGATCCTCCATGTTGTGTGAACATGTGTGAAAGCAAAAGGTCAGAGCGAGAGGCTCCGGGTTCATCTGCAGTCTTTCTCCGCCTGGCTTACTAGTAATAAGTTTGTAGAAAACCAGGAGAAATCTATGAGAGAACACAGGGGATCCCGGTGGGGGGGCGTTGATGACCCTTCTAACATGCACAAGATTTTTACAGAGTTTGTTGTGATAAGAATTTAGTGACGAGAGCTATAAAATTAATATATCACTATTCTGGCCTCCAACTCTCGTCTGAATAACGCAGAGGATTTGTTGCTGTTTATAGATTTTGTAGTCGTTGGACAAACCAGGCTTTTGTTTCCCCCTTTCTGAAGTCTGTATATTAGGCAATGGTGACTGTTTTAAGCCTCATCTTCAAATAAATATAGACTGGATATGAGGATGGACGAAATGACAACTCCCAAGAGTGAAGCCAAATCATCTTGATCATCCCCTGGTGGCTGGCTGCAGAATAGGTCATAAACACCGCCCCCTCCATGTTGGCAGACGAAACTTGGACCAAATTTAAAAAGTCAAAGTACATGTTTAATTTTTTCCGTAGATGGTTTCTACCTTTTTAGGTGTTTGTGTTTCTGATAAATGTCGGCAGCCATATCCAGGATGTTTTTGCTTACTTTTTTCTTCAATGGGAGGAGGTGGAGATCCGTCATAAATCTGTGATTCAAACAACGAAGGGTTGCACCACTATTTCATTAAATGTCGAACTGTTTTAAATTAAGTTTTCAATTCACTTTTACTGATATAACAAATCCTAATTCCAGCTCACCTTCATCTTTAACTTCAGGTATCTATCTCCTGGGGTCATAAATTCTCCTCACCTCGCTACCGCAATTTTTCCACACGTCATCTTTTTCATTGTTATGTGTTGTCTCCTCACTCCTACCTCAGCCCACGAATCCACTTTAAAGTTTTCACTTCTGCAATTTCGTTTTCACATAGATGGTAAGGTCATTTCACTTCTGTCTCAGAAAAGAGAATGTGATAAAGGAAAAATCACTTAAGAGGTGAAAAGATCCCGTTCAATTAAAGCAGAAGACCTTGGTGATTCTTTCTGTCAAATGCATGAGTCACTTTCACTGTTGCAAAATTCTTTTCAATAGATGAAGCCAGGTTTGGTTAAATCATTCAATACAAATATCTCTGGGCAAACGTTTGCAGTAGAGTACACTGGTGGAAAGAGAGAAAGAGAGAGAGAGAGAGGGGGGAAAGGATGCTGCTCTGTGATGCAGCAGTTTCGTATGAGATTCCTGCCCCCCTCTGGCCGGAGCAGCTCATTGCAGGGTATAGTGCAGCGAGAGGAGCTACCTCTCACAGCGGCTCCTGACAGCTGCTGGATGAAAATGAGCACACAGAAAGGTATTTCCCCAAGGAGAGTGCAGAGGAAAGGAGGGTTTCAGGAGAAAGCCAGGGGAAAAGAGTGAACGCCAGGATTGAAAACCGGTTTAAATATGTACAGAAGTAACAACCTGAGGGGCATTTTAGGGCATTTGTAGATTTTAGAGCAGTGTGTCATGCAGAGGTAAAGAAAGGCCGGGCTGCAAGGACTTCCATTCTAGTACCCAGAGTTTCATTTTCAAAGCCTTCACACACACACACACACTGTGTTTGCATTGATTCTTTGTCCACACATCAGTTGTTTCCATGATGTAATGGTTTTAAGCTCAATGTTGTGGGGTCGCATTTGTTGCTTTGCAATCTGCTCAATTCCAATCATGCCTGACGAGCCCTTTGGGAGATCGGTTGAAAGGCAGACAAGTTGACCTAATCATCCTCGGGTTCACTTGTTCGTTTTCTGAAAAGGCTTTAACCAGCGAGGATCCCTCCAGAGCGTTACACCGCACTTCTGAGATCAATTGTTGCAATCCAATTAATTGCGCGGGCTCGGCGTGATGGCATCTGTGGAGCCAGCACACCCCGAAGAGTTTCTCAGCTGTCCTACTATATCTCTCCTACATAACGCAGCTCTGATCTGGGCATACTATGATTTTATTCAAATGTACCCCCCCACCCCACACACACAAACACACCCCTACCCCAAGGATTGTGCATATTGATCTTTTACAACTGCCCCTCTGATGCTCGACCAAAGGGTGGCATGCTGCAATCAGTTGTGTGAGCAGCATCATAAATGAGGTTTGGGAGGTGGGGGGGGGGGTGCTTGGGGAGAAATGGGTTGAGAAGCTGCATACATTACATTGAGGGAGAGACAGAGGGGGAGTAGGGAGGTGTGTGACGGGGGAGAGTGGGTGGGGGGGAGATGGTGTGCGTTGGAGGAGGAGGAGGCGGAGGAGGAGGAGGGGTGTAGTGCTGCAGTGGAGAGAAGTGAGAGGAGACTGCAGTCTCTGTTTATGGGAGAGATCAGACTATGTTGCCACAGCTCTGAAGAGCCGGAGCCCGAGCAGTGACTGATATTGGATGGGCCGCCTGGTGAAGGGGAACACCTCATCTGACTGGTGAGCTTCTGCTTTAGGGGGAATATTATTAACATTTGATATTTGACATGCAGGGATTCAAAACCGCCCAGCAGGTGTAGAACATATGGCTGTGAGAGATGATCGGCTCTACACCTTCAAAACTAAGTCAGTGATGATCAACTGTAGCATTGTGACCGCACGGCTCTGTATCTGAACATCGTGTCTGAGCCTCGTTTTGATGCTACAGGGATGAGCTGCAGAAATCAAAGACAGATAGTGACAGAGCGCTAATGGCACAGAGCTAAACGCTCAGGCACAAACATATGACTGTGTTTCAGTGTCTTTGCATTCAGCCTCTGTCCACCTCACAGGGAGAACATGCCGAGCCATGGAAGTTAGGGACTCGAGTTATTTCTCTCTGTGTTTCTCACGGCTGCTGACATGTTTCATCAGGGCTGATTGTAGTTGATGGTTACAGTCACGAAACCACGTCACATTTCTAGGAGGGACCCCTGCTGCAGCTCAAACTTTAATCATAATCATCACACATCACAGCAGGGCGGCGCTCACATCGTGAGGGTGTACCCAGCTGCTCAGGCAATGACTTGACACTGGCCTTGAGCCAATTGGTTATTTGATTGGCTGGTCACCTCGGCTATAGGCAGGTTTATGCGGGCAGTTCTGTAGCTGATAGACACTATCAAGATTGCTTAGCAACAAAGACGTGCTGGCCCGCAGCACACGGGCCTCTACTGTGCCGAGAGTGAACAGCAGGCGTCTGACCACAAAACCCAACCTTTTAGAATGAGAGAATCACGGAAATACACATGTTTGAATCTAATAATTATTGATCTGTGGCCTGTGAGTCGATGGAGACAATGTTACATTTAGAATGTTTGGCCACAAAGTCAGAACGCTTTTGGCTCGCTGTCATGTTATGATACAGACATCCTCACACACACACACACACTGTAAACGTATAAGGACACACATGTTTTCTCTATTGCTAAAGATTCATTATGTATTATTTTAATTTGAAACATAAACTTTTGTGTTTGGATCTGGGAATTATTTATCGTCCTTGTTTGTACATCTGTCTTAGTGAGGACACTTATCGACATAATGCGTTCCCTAGCCCGCCGCCCTAACCTTAACCATCACAACTAAATGCCTAACCCTTACGTATATCTTATTCTAACCTAAAACCAAGTCCTAACTCTCAAACAGCCCATTGAAAGTGGTTCACAAAGCGAGGACCAAAATGTCCTCTTGTAGGTGGTGGGTTTAGCATGGTCCTCACATAGATATCTGTACAAGTACACACACACTCACACAACCTTGTCTTAGTGAGGACACTCATAAGGCATTCCCTTATCCCTTATCTTAATCTTAACCATGATTACTAAATGCCTAACCCCAACCCAGACCCCATCCCTAACCTTAACCTAATTGTAACCCTAAAGCCAAATCTTGACCCTTTATCAAGCCTTTGACGATGTGAGGACCAACATAAATGTCCTCGCAATGTGAAAATGTCCTCACAATGATGGTATTGAACCAAAATTGGAAGTCATAACTATTGATAGACATGTGCAAACACACACACACACACACACACACACACACACACACACACACACACAATGTTATCTACACTTTCAAGTTGTCTTTTACTTTCTCTTTTTGTTTCCATCTACCTCCACATTGTACTTGAACTAGTCACGGTGATGATTTATACAAGTGAGACTGAATCACTTACTTTTCTCTGGTTGCAATAAATAAATAAAAAAGCCTAACCTTTTCCATTAAAACACTTTTCTCCTTTGGGCTTTTCACTCTGACGCAAACGTAAATGAACTCTGAAACGCTAGAGCTGAAAGTTCCCAGTTATTCTTTAGCGCTATGTTGAGGTGGGGGGGCTGTGGGGGAGCATGACAGCATCACAATGTTCAGTCAGACTAGAATTTCCCGGAAATGCATCACACTGCAATAAAAAGTATTCTTGCTCATAGACTTTAAACAGATGAACTGTGCTTTAAATATCCCCATTACTGTCTATTTTCAGTAATTGAATAACTGAGCATTCAAAGAAAATAATTCCACACAAACAAAGCAGTCAATCCAATCAATCCAAAGTAAATTGATTTAAAGTCATCAATTGCTTCCAGTTATCAGAAGCATATGATTTATTTTATGTTTTGAGGGTTAAGAAAAAGAGAAGCAGGCCTTATTTGGATCCAGTGTAATGAGACCTCGGCGCTCGGCAGTAAATGCTAATAGTGTGCTGGTGTCACTCGTCTTAATGCAAAGAGCAGACGGAGAATAAATTGTAATGCTCACTCGAGGCTGAGAGGTAAATTGATTTGGTCGGCTGTTTGCGGTGGATTCAATTTCCGGAGGCAAAAAAACACAAAGCGTTATGAGGAAACACTTGTTGTATTAGTCTCTGATTTGTTGTGAGAAGGATTCATGCTGCAGCTTTAATTTGTGCATGGATTTGAGTTTATTCCACCTCTTCCACCTCAACTAGAGTATTTCTATTATTGATTGACCTGCCATTCGTTTTCTCCACTAATGACTTCACCATCTGGGCTATAAAATGATAACCTATTACGGAGGTAGATGAGCATCCCAGTTTCCTTTATATTACACGGTAACAACCTCAAAATGCTTACAACTGCTATGATGACAAAAAACGCATTAAAGACAAATAGATTTTTCTGATTCAGGTAGTCCAATATTTTTGGGTAAAATAATTGATTTCTTTTCAAGCAGCTCTAAAAAATGTGATTTATAACCAAGTTACCCACAAGGGAGAACATGTTAACTCCACAATGACAGGAATCCAAGGAAAGGTTTGACAGTTGCTCCTTCTCGCTGGGAGTTGGATAAGAAAATCTTACCTCCGTCATGTCGCTATGTTAAATATGGAGCTATGGCTCGGTGCCATTCAATTTAGCTTTTTAAGTATCATCTGCCAACCAGAACCTCTATAGCTCGATAATAAACAGGCTAAATATGTTTGTGCATTTTATCATCCTTTGACCAGGCTAACTAACTGGCTAACCAAGCTAACAGCTAACTGTCAGCAAGAGAGGGGATAGCATATTTCCCAAGATGTCAAACTTTACCTTTAACATTTGAATCACAATCAGTTTCTTTCAAGATGAACATCCTTAGTCTTGTGGGCTTTTATGTCCTGTAATATTTTCTCAGTTGAGTTGATGTGTGTTCATTCACATGACTCATGACTTTGCTTGTGGCTTATTGTGACGGCGGAATGATTTAAAATCCAGTCCTGTGTTTCACAGTAGCTTCTTTGCTGCTGTTGATCTAAACATCGCTCAAGAAAATGGGATCATTGTTATCCATTAGTGTCTTTGTGGAGGAGCTATGATGTATTAAGACTGAATGTGAGGAGCTGAGACAACAATATCCGCACAAGAACCAGTTATTATCTGTTCTGGAGCCTCACACGATCTTCATTGTTAGTTTGAGTCTGCAGAGTTGTGGGTATTCAGATTTCCCCTGTTTCTCTGCAAGGTTTTTCATTCATTCAGTGGTTAAAAAGCTGCAGGTTCATATGAAAAGCATTTATGTTGGACTGGAACTGGAGTTTACATCTAGCCTTTCCTTTTATCGGTTGATAAATTACTGATTTAAATAAAAATATAATAAAAACTGCTGAAAAATACAATGATTTTAAAGTATTGAATTGCAGCTAATCGTATCTTATATAATCTAATTGTATTGTGTCGTATCAGCATTTATCGTGACATATCGTAATGTATCGTTTTGTATTGTATCATATTGTATCTACTCTAATTGTATTGTATCATAATTGATTGTAATTCTACATAAGTATTGAAATTTTAATGTTACAAATCAGAAACAAATAAAACAATCTAGTTTTCTGTGCGTCTACTAATATTAAGTTTTTCAATGAATAATTGTTTCTGTGGTAGAGAATTAGTTTAGTCTTAAGGTTTGAGCTATATTCAGTAAATTTCTGTTCAATAATCTTTCTCTGAGACTTCTTTCCAGTCTTCACCTCTGTTCTTATAAACTAAACCAAGCTGTCAAACTGTTTTTGAGATTGTGTACTGACTTTTCATTCTCCCTGTCTGTCTCAGGGACGCTGCACCTAGTCTTTGACAATGAAGTTTAACTTGTTCAGAAGGCCACAGGCCGTGGCGGCCGAGGAGCCCACCGGTGCCACCACCACCGTGACCATGGCCCCCAGCCCGGCGGTTATCTCCACCACCGCCCTGGACATGTCTGGCTCCAACAACACAGAGATCAGCAAGAATGACATGTTTGAGGAAATCAAGAGTAAATTCTTGAATGAAATTGATAAAATCCCATGTAAGCAATCTCGCCTTGACTTCACAATTCCTTCTCAGGTGCAAAAGTTACAGTTTTCTTTGGAAGCAAAAAATACAAAAGCTACCATTTCATTTAAACTGTCCCTCTGTTGTTCTGACACCGGCAGTGCCTCCGTGGGCACTGATTGCCATCGCTGTGGTGGCCGCGTTGCTTCTCCTCACCTGCTGCTTCTGCATAATCAAAAAATGCTGCTGCAAGAAGAAGAAGAACAAGAAAGGCAAGAAGGGAAAGGACGGCTTCAACATGAAGAACATGCAGGACGGCGAGGTATGTCGCCTCGTGCTGAAATGTCCGCTTAACGGGAATCTGATTGGATGATGCTTTGCCTCTTCTCTTCCACGTTGCTAAACTCAATTATCTACTCAAAAGTTTATCATCATTTATGACACTTATTGATCATTTTCTTTCATTAACCAAATTTGATCTTTCACCAGCAGCTCTTTTAGGCCAGGCTGTAGAGGACACAAGGAGAGCTCCCTTCCCCTACTTTCATTTGATGTTGCTGTGGTCGTTTAATTGTGTGATGTATTCCATTGTGGCCCCTTGGTGAAAAATGACACGCTTTGTTACCAGGTGGCAAAGAATAATGAGAACCTTGAGGGGGGGAAGTTTCATTTGACCAGTCGCCAAGCACAAAATGCTGAATTTCACAGCGGTTGAAAGCACGAGACCTGCAGGAAGTTTTTTTTTTAAAAGTGCCGAAAATGTTAGGAAATGAACAAATGATAGAAAATCCAATGATAAATTTAGGGTCAAAGCGGCTGAAATCACCACAGATTGCCTCTTCCTCTGGTGACGGCTAATTAAGACAATCAACAACTTGTGTCCACGATGTTAAAGTAAAAAAACAATACTCGAGTGTCATTTCTCATCATAGCTGTGTTGGTGGTGTTGTTGACTGCCTCTCTTTTTGTATTGTGTTTGGTGTCTTGTGAGTTGAATCTCTTCCTTTCTCTGCCCTCCTCCTTTCTTTTTTCCGCTTTGTGTCCGTCTTGTGTGTGCCTCGTGTTTCTTGACTGTGGTGGACTCCCGCTCTACGGTAGGTGGATAGCTCACGTTGATGCTCTCTGGCCCCTCCCCCGGGGCGGAGGCGGGTTTCATGGAATGAAAGTCGTAGCTTCCTTTTGCATTTTTCACTTTATTTTGAGTCTGATTTTCACTTTTTTGAATTGAGACAGCTTGAGAATGTAACAATGGAAAGCTATGATGTGCTCCATAAACCCCAAAGAGAAGAGTCTAACACATTGTTCCTGGGACAATGTAACTGTAACTCATGCCAATATGGAAAGTATTGGACTAAGAGATGATATGCAAGACACTTTTAACACTGTTAATCTGTGCATGTGATAAAGGGCATGGTTGGTTGTTTGGGAGACATGGAAACGATGATAAAACTGCATGAAGAGCCCCAAAAAAACTTTGATTGTAAAACTCAAGGAGGAGGCAGAACGTGGAGACACTGGATGGCCTGAATAAAAAAGAGGAAAAACACTGTAAAGTCAAGGTCGCCTCGGCAGTGACGCTTTTACTTAACTGCAGGAGCTAGGGACGAAACAACAATAAGACTCTTCATTATTCAAATAGCTGTCTGTGCCCTCTGATCCTGATGGGACATTTATTGTAATGATGTTGAGCTGAGAAGACATTTCTTGAGTGCCTCCTACATTTAGAGGTGAAACAAGGCATGCAAATTAAAAAACTTCAGGATTATATTGCTGAAGTATGATAGTAGTGAAGGTAGGTTTAATAAAACAGCTAATTTCATCCAGCTAAAAGTTTGAAAAGGATAAAGCTACTCCAAAGTCATCTCCTTTCACGGAATAATATTTTACCATTTAATATGCATTGTCATTTGCTGTTGTGAGCTAGTTCGTTAGGGGTTTTCAGCCACACATTTATCGCCTTGCTCATTTGAAGTTAAAGCTCTTGAAAATGAGCCATTTGAAAAAAATATCCGATATCATGGAAAAAAAACTCCTAGTGGAACTAGCATGCAATGCCTCCACTGACTCTGAACTGCACAAGCATGTCAAAGGAAATACCCAGTGATCCCAAAAATGCTGAAGACAGAGGGGTGCACAGTTATCCCCAAGTTTAAACATGTATGTGTTACCAGCAGGGATTTCTCCAGTTGTAAATGTTATTATCATCAGGTGCTGTGCAGGTAAGCAGTGACCAAAACATGTATCTCCCATGTAAAAAATAAAAACTCCTGGACTTCCAGTGTCTGTGGCATGCTGGCTGCTATAGGAAGCCCTCTATCGAATCCTGAGTCCCTGACCTTTAACATTGGGTCTTGTTTTGCTACCTTCAAACCACAGATACACCAGGACGATGACGATGACGAGGGTGAGACCGGATTGACGGAGGAGGACAAAGAGGAAGAGGAGAAAGAACCAGAGAAACTGGGGAAGCTGCAGTACTCTATAGATTATGACTTTGAGAACACAAAGGTTTGTGTTGTCACATGTACACGCTTTAAAAAAACGTTAGACATTTAAAGAGGAGTAGTTGGTTGTTTCGTAAGTAAAAAATCTGGTATAACTGCATATGTTATAGTATTGCATATATGTCATCGTATAGATTGTATTCAGCAATAGTTTGACATTCTGTGAAACACACCGATTTGTTTTCTTGCCAGGAGTTAAATTAAAAGATCGCTGTCTATCATGTGTGTTGGATAAAATACCATGTGAGGGAAACCAGCAGTTAGGTTAGCTTAGCATAAAGACTGACTCGTAGATTGTCAGTAAAAATGGATGACACAACAGAGCCTGTGGTTTAGCAATCACAGTGCGGAGCCACGGTATAGAAGTACAGTGGATACATGTGCTCGACCAATCACAGCTCAGTCTCAGCTGTCAATCATGACTTTTAACAAATAACTTTACCAAAGTTTCCGGAAAAGTTTATCGCACAGGTGTCAACATGCACCTCTGTGATAAGAGCTAGCTAAAAGGACAGAAACCATCTTTGAGACCATTGTATTTAGCGTACACCATGACTCTTAAGTCCGTGTCCCATCCATCAACATGGGGGAGGCGGGGGTCCGCGACCTGTACTGCAGCCAACCACTAGGGGCCGATCAAGATGCTACAGTATATGGTCAATCTGCGTATGAGCTAAATCAGGCTTTCTATAACTTAACAAGGTGAACAGATTGTGTTTTCTTCTGACAGAGTTTAGGCTCGGTGTTTCCCCCTGTTTCCAGTCTGTATGCAAAGCTAAGCTAAGCTAAACGGCTGCCGGCTCTAGCTTTATATTGACCAGACAGACATTAGAGAAGTATTGATCCTGCCTTCTAACTCACAGCGGGAAAAAAAAAAGCAAATCGGTGTGTTTCCCAAAATGTCGCCCTATTCCTGTAAGAGCTGATCCTGGCAACAGCTGCTTTGTAAAACCTCAGCCGAGCAAGACAATGATCCTTTTTCACAGCGAGACTGAATTATAGTAAGAGGATTAGATATGCAACAATTCCAGGTACAGAAAAAATAACTGAAAACAGATGTAATGGTCTCAGCAGTGTTTAGGCACAGAGGCAATGAATAAATTCCTAAATGCTTTGAAAAAAGAGCAGAGACTAGAGGTGAAGTTAACGGATTTAATTTTTGTCTGGTGAAATGTACGCCTGTGACGATTCCCTACTACTCCACGCCCCACTCTCTCCTCCGCATGCAGGTCACGGTCGGCATCCTCCAAGCTGCGGACCTCTTGTCCATGGACTCGGGAGGAACCTCAGATCCGTACGTTCGAGTCCTGCTCTTCCCCGACAAGACCAAAGTGCACAAGACCAAAGTGCACAAGAAGACGCTGAACCCCGTCTTCAATGAGACGTTTGTATTCAAGGCGAGTTTTCCTCCCGACACATTAAAACTACAAGACACGAGGAGAAACATTGATGAAACATTTATGTGATTGTGAGCACACATTTTAACCCCCTGACTCCTTGTCCCTAATGCTGTGTCAGTGTAATAGCTGTGACACTGTGTCTTGTCAGCTTTATGTGGATGTGAGTGTGTTCTCAGTGGCCTGTGCAGCCGACACGCTGCTCTCTCCTGTCCTGGCTAATAAGGTCCGCAGAGACCTCACTTGAGGCTCTGAGCCGCGCTGGAAGCTCTGCCTGTCTGCAGAAAAACAAATCCTCTCTCTCCCCTCAGGCGCAGACACGTTCACAGTCACGGTTATTGTTTCACTGTGAGATTTATTTCCCTCAGCTTTATTTGAGAGAGTTTCAGTCAGCCGGAGCATGTCATCTTTTCTAATATCTTCAATATCTTTTTCAAGATGATTGACTCAGAGTGATTTGATTTGTATTGTAATAAATACAACTTGACTCTACAGAGGAGTAGGTTATAAACACCACAAGCACATATTAACATTTTGGTCGATTAAACTTCTGGTTTTTACCCATTTTTTTAAAAGAAAACTGGACCAACCAGAAAAAAAATCATGTGAAAATGTGATGAATATATAAAGTGCATTTGAAATAATTTAAATTAACTTTTTGAAACTAATATTCACAATTTAGATTGTATATATACTCATTATTTTTTACTCATCATATTTGAAATCTATAATTCCCTGTTACACACAATAAAGATATGTGGCTCAATATGGCACCTGTTAGGTATATAGTACCCATGGGTAAAACCCCACCTAAGACAAAGCGTAACTGTAGATAATGGTCCACACAGTTAAAATCTTTTTAGTTTCTCAACAATGAAACAAATAATACCAACTCTAGGTTTTAAAACCTGCTAGTACTAAGTAAAGTTAAGTTCATGCTATATTTACCCAAACCGGGTCAGTTTTTTGACATTTTAACTTTTAACCTTTAGTCAAACTGTATTATCGCTAATCTAGAAAATAAGGCATCAAGTTCTAAAACAGTCTGTAAATCTGTATTTGTGGATCAGGTGCCCTACGAGGAACTCGGTGGGAAGACACTGACGCTGTCGGTTTTCGACTACGACCGATTCTCCAAACATGACGTCATCGGGGAGGTGAAGATTCCCATGAACACCATCGACCTTGGACGGCCGATCGAGGAGTGGAAGGATCTGGAGAGCGCCGACCAGGAGGAGGTGAAGCGAAGAGCCACACTGACTGAAAATGAGTCTGTGGATGTCCTTCATGCTTTTCTCTGTCAACAAATCCTAAGAAAAGATCGACGTGAACAGAACAAACCCACTTACACATTGTTGGATTCAGTCTTTTCATGGGATTTGTTGCCAAGAAAATTATAAGGAGCAACTACATCTTTAATAGCTTTGGGATAATTTGGTCAATTAATCAATTAACAGAGATTTTTGTCTTACAGTAGTAAAATAGTAGTATTTTTTGCTCATATTTGTGTAATATAAAGTAGTTTAATTTCTCCAAATAACTTTGTTAATTTTATCACACTCATCTAAGTGAATGCTGGGATTTTCAGAACTATCCTACTAGTGTAGTTTAAGATTTCAATTCAACATGTACCTGTCATTTCTGTCTCTTCTCTCGGCTCAGCCTGAGAAACTCGGAGACATCTGCATCTCCCTGCGTTACGTCCCCACCGCAGGAAAACTCACCGTCTGCATCCTGGAGGCAAAGAACCTGAAGAAGATGGACGCCTGCGGATTATCTGGTAGAGAAATGTCACATTCACTGCAGATGCTGTGGACAGAATTTACATTATGCTAGTGAGAGGATTTTAGTCTTTAGTTTTTGTTTATTGAAAAGAGTTGTGTTGAACTAAATATTTATAATCACAAAACAAAGCTGAAAAATCCAGTTTAGATTACAAATCAAGCATCAAATGAAATATGACTTTCCTTTGTCAAAGTCACAATCGCAATCTCCCCTGTCCAAACGTAGAGAAAACTTTAATTAATACCAAAAGCAATCAGGTTAAACAAGTGCTACTGTGAATCTCAACATGAGTGAAAGATAAACTGATCTGGAGAAGACCTGAAATTACAGATTGAAACATATCCCTCAGCTTTTTAAGCAAAATGAGTCTACAAGGTCGGGGGTTTAAGATTTCTTCTTCTACTGACATCTCGGGGCTTATTTGGCTTCTTAGGGCTACGACTTGTTCACGATCAATATTACCAAAGGTCGAGCGATGCATATTTTAAACATTAATAAACTCCTTACAACTTGAAACAATAAGTAGCCATGAGCTCTCATGAGCAGCTGCCAAACACAGAAACTGTATTAAAATAATCTCAATAATCTCAATAATGACAGTTATTGATTCCCAGAAAGCAGGAGGATGTTTTCCGCAGATAGCAGAGTGTTTTCAGGTGGCATACCGGGCATCATAATAAAGAAGGTCAAGTTGAAGAGAGATCTATTCATGACGGCTCAGATTCAGCAGAAGATTCCCTGTTCCATGGTGCAGTGACACCTCCACAAACAAAATGACCTTCACGGAGGAAAAAGCTTTCCCGCAACCTCTCCACAAAATTCATCGTTGGAGGTTTTAATCTCATAACAAGCCTGATCGATTTTAGAAATAAGTCCAACAGTCTGATTCAGTTAAAATTGAACTGCTCAGCTGCAATGAGCAAAGGCGTGTGGGTAAAAAAATAAAAGGTGTAGAATTACAATTGCTGAGGTGGATCGATCAAGCTTTGGGTTTCTGTTCCAGCCAAAGGCCACGAGAAGATTTCACTGTTAGAGTTTGTCTGTAAAAAACAGGATAATGATCTGAGACACAACTCAAGATCCACAACGGACGACCTCCAGAGACACGAGCTGAAGGTTTTGCTTTGGCCCTCACAGCCCATCGACCTTAACATCATGAAGAATCTGTTGAGCCTAACCCTAACCCAAGTACCTAACAGAATTTAAGACTTTTTACAAAAAAGAATGAAAAAATATCCCTCAAACACAAACTAGGACTTTTCGTTGATAGCTTTAACTTAAACTTTAATGTTTCAAATGATTGAATACTTGAAATATTAAAGAAATGTGTGATCTTTGACTTTATCCCTTTTAGAAGTCAGCTCATCTTTTAATCTGTTGGACATTCCTGCGCTAAGTTTGCTCAGGGGAAGCCCAAATACTTTCTTGTCGCTTTGCATATCATTTCTATCTCAGGAACCATCCATCCTGGTGCAATTTGGACATGCAGTATTGTAAATCTTGATAAAATTATGATAAGCAGGCGTTGAGCAATCTGTAGCAGAGGGGACTGGGACCCATCAACGTCCCAGTCCCATCAAAGTAAGTGACGTTGTCTATTTTAGAACTGACACTGCACTAGTAAGTAATAAAGTCAAGGCAAAAATGAAAGTGTTGCCTTGATGGTCTCTGTTGTTGATGTTTTCGATGCCCTTTGCAGATCCTTATGTGAAGATCCAGCTGCTGCAGGGCGGTAAGCGTCTGAAGAAGAAGAAGACCACGGTGAAGAAGAACACCTTGAACCCGTATTACAATGAATCCTTCAGCTTTGAAATCCCTCTAGAACAGATGCAGGTACAGAATAAGTCAAATCTCCTCTTTTGGACTCCACTGATATGTAACAGAATACAGCTGATCTGATTCAGAAATATCTTTACAATCAATCCGCGCTCATATTTTAATAATGTGATGACTCGGTAACGGAGAAATCACAGAGTCTCTCTCATGTCCTACTCAGAAAATCTTGGTGGCGGTCACGGTGTTCGATTATGACAAGATCGGTAAGAACGACGCCATCGGGAAGGTCTTCATGGGCAGCAAGGCGACCAGCTTGGGCCTGAAGCACTGGTCCGACATGCTGACCAACCCCCGCCGCCCCATCGCCCAGTGGCACCCATTGCAACCCGAGGAGGATATCGACGGTCAGCTGGCATCTCTGGCGGCCAAGAAGTAACGTGCTCCACCGACCAGCTCATGCACTAACTCAGAAATCCCCCCCCCCCCCCCCCCCCCGCCCCCATTTTGCATGAAACCCATGACTTTAACACACGGTCATGAAACCTGCTCAGCAAAAAAGAGACGTCGTAGAATCCCCCCCCCAAACCCTGCTCATTTATGGTTAAGTCGGTAAAAAATAAAACAGTTTTTAAAAATGAATCATCATCACATCTCACACATTTAGCTGAGAAGAGTTGCCGTTGAGTTACGGGGGGGGGGGGGACCAGCTCCTGAATCATCGAAGAAACATAGAAACTGATTCTTACGGTGCTGTTCACTGATCGAGAGTCTCGGTGGAGACGATACTGGAAATAAAGCTTTAGTTTAGTTGAGCATGCTTTACCTACCCCGCCCGCCCGCCCACTGCTCTGCATACACCACACCCAGTATTGTATCCTGCTAATAAGTGTGCTATAACTTGCAATAGAGAGTACTGTAGTATTGGGCTATTTTTCCGCACAGAGTGTGTTTAAGTAATGCAACCAAAAAAAAAAAAAAAGAGTTAATTGAGAATGGAGGAGGTCATTGAAGGCATTTACTGTGAATTCCATCGACACGGTGGAGAAGTGCACAGCGTGGCCCCGGGGATCTGATCCCTGTGGCTTGCCCAGTGTCTCCATGGAGGCCTCGTCTATGCATTTAGCTTCGACACGCGTCTCTGCGTCTTCAGACAGATGTAATGTAGGACGGGAGTACAAGGGTGCCTTTCCATGTGACACTTTGAGAAATGCGGCGTTCAGTGGAGAAGGGGGCTGGGGGGGGGGCACTTTTATTGTTCAAAAGTCGCCAGGGACCCCGTGAATGTGCCATCGGAAATGTGCGTAGACCAGTTGGATGTAAAAACCTGCTCTTACCCGCAGGAGAGGTCAGGACAGGAGGATGACCAATGACGTTCAAAACAGTTGTGACTTTGCTTCTGCATTCTGCCGACGCTTCTGAAACACGCCTCTCGCTTTTATTATTTTCACATCCATTCAGCGCTCCGTGACGGACGTGGTAGTTTACTCACAAACTCAAATAACTGGTGAAACCAAGGGAGCGTTTCCAGATGTTTTTCTAGTGAACTGAGTGTGAAACGTAAGATGTGACTGCACTTTTTAAGAGAACGGGAATTCAACCACAAAGCGATTGTCAGCGCGGCTCAAAGTGCTGCATCGAACCCATTAAACAATAAACACGTCCAGGAGGATTCGCTTGAACCAAATAGATCCGCAGTATCGCGCAGGATTCTCTCACACCTCACAGTAGTCGTTTAAATCCCATTGATCAGACCCGAGCTTTGTAAACCTGGAGCCAGAGTGCTACTCTCACTTCATCATAGATTTAATATGTTAGTGTGATGTGCAGGTGCAGGGAGGCAAAAAGGCTCTAGAGCAACTGAACACCGGGTTTGAATTAAAAGGGGAAAATACAAATCTCACTACTGCATAAGACATTTAAATGATCTTATTTGGAGCCATCTGTCTAAACTTATGTGGAAAATTTCTACTAGACAATTTCAATATAAATACCACCCCTGCAGTTGGAGGCCTCGACTAACCAGTGATGTCATATGATGTCACTGTGACCTTTGACCTTTGAACCAATGAAATCCAAGGATTTTATTTTTAAGTCCAAGTGATTCACATCTGATCAAGATGTGAAGAAATCGTACAAACTACTTCAATTGAGAGTTTGCGCAAAACAATTTTCATAAAAAAAATGAAAAGAATATATTTCAGCCACATCTAATTTGATATTGAAGAGTGTTTTAAATCATAAACAAGCCATTTGACCATGAGATCAAAATGTTGGGGATCCTCCGTCCAATAGAGGATGTGTTTTATCATCATATGATCCACGTGAGATAAGATGTGAGATTAGAAACTCAGCAAAACTACACAATGTGTTTAAATGAGAAATAAAAAGGAGGTGTTCAGCTGCTGTCTTTGCCTCCGTATCACCACCAGATATGAAAGTGTAAAGGAAGGGAAACAGCAGCACACTGACCGGTCCGCCCACAGTACTTCTGCTATATTACTATCAGCCCCATGCATCGCTGCAGATTTGTGAATAGGCTACAGCATGAATTTACAAGATGATGTAAATAGCAGCATGTTTTAAAGAGGAACCATTATTATATTGTGTACGTGTGTTTGTGTTCTATGTCATTTTTGATAATAAAACAGAGTAAAAAAAACCTGTATGCACTGACTGCAAAGTGTATGTATTTTTGCTAAATGGGACTGAATGTACATGTCTGGATAATTCATGTGATGTGTGGTTCACGGGCTCCTTTGAAGCCTGGAGTTATAGCAGGGTTGCTTTATGTGTCATATGTGAAGATCTGTTTCATTTTGCCATAAAACTGCACGAGTGTGTAACTTCCTGTCATTGCTTGTATGTGTCCCCTCTGTGCTGAACCCAGTGTGTCCGTGTGCTCGGGGTACAGGTCATGTGATTACTGTTCATCCCTGCTTGCACTTGTTGTTCAGTCTGTCTCGGTCCTCTGACCAACAAACTGTATAGATTTCAAAAAGAACAAAAAAAAAAGAGGAGAATATTTGCTGGCTCCTTGATTTTCTATCTCAGTGTACTGTAAGTGTTTCCTTCGTTTCCTACTCCTGCCAGATGAGTGTCGAGTCCCAGTTAACCTAATGTAGACACAGTCCACGACTTCACTGACCTGTGGTCTGTTCTCTTTCCTTTTATATCACTCTTTATTAAATTGTACCTTTTTCATCATGTCACCACTCGAATAAACCTGCTCCCAGCTGTCGGATCACACATTAGAAGTGAGTGAAATCAGTAATTTGCATCTGAAATGAACCAAATCTTACTTTTCTTTTTTTATTTGTGTCAAATATCATTACTGGATATTATCGATGTCGCTCTCTGACGTAGCTCCAGTCTGATAATTAAGCAATCAATAATCCTTTTCATTACAGATGCCACTGTATGAGTGAACACACATTTTAAACATGAAGATGAATAATCACAGTGACAGTCCATCTCTTAGAGTAGAAGGTGTCATGTGTCTTTATAGTTTGGAGGAGGAATACACCAGGCAGACACATTTACATTTTTAGTATCGAGAAGAAGATTCATTTTCCCATTTGAGTTCATGACATTACTTTTCTACAGTGTGTGTAATGTCTTAAATCCTTTTCTCGGGATCATCCAATATACTCACTCTCATCCCGTCTATCTACCCATAATCTATAACCTCCATTTTGTGTATTTTGTGTATTTGCAATAAGAACCCACTTGACCTTGTGTTTGTTGGTTTGGTGTAATTGTTTGGGATTTAGTGAATGGACTGTATGAGTTTATCCATTTTCTGCAGTGCAGGCAACAAAATCCCAGTCTTCCCGGTCTCACGCGCTCTCTCCCGAGCGCCGAGCCGACCCATCCAGTGCAGAACCACATTCGCAACGCAATACTGCCGACCTGCTGCTTCCTCTCTATTCCCTCTCCTCTGAGCGCACAGTAGCCATGATGCAGAACATCCAAAGAGACGACTGTCATCACTCACTTACTGAGCAACACAGACATGCTTGAACTCGACTCCCCGCCTTTTTGTCTTGTTGTAGACGTGTGTGTCAGTAGCTGTACCCTTTTTGTGAACTGCATGATTTATTTCCTTATAAAAATCCATGTTTTCCAGCAAAGGAGGGAAACAAAAAAAGACGACAAAAAAATAAATAACTGTACTCATATATCACTCTGTAGAGCTGAAGGGAACCAAAACATGGGAAGTGGTCAGGGCTTATCTGTGTTGTAAAAAATGTAATCATAGGAAATAAAGGCATTTTAAGTAGCCTTGTCCTGTGTGGTGTGTAAATGGAATCAGAGGCTGCTTTTCCACCTATGGCCAGTGGGGGGCATCATACACAGCAAATGTGATCACGAAAGGAGGAAGACAAAGTAAAAAACACAACATGTCTGCAGGAGCTCCGATGTTAAACTGAAATGTGTTTTATTGTGAGTTCAGGTGAAGAATATGTATTTAAATAGATGTTCTCTATCTCAAAAAATATCATAATGTTTGATGGAGTTGAGGTAAATTAGTCTTGTTATACATACAATATTTTACTATCTATAAATAATCCAAATTAAATAGAAACAACAAAAATACGTATCTGGTAGACATCCAATGATCAAGTTTACGCATTAAATTGAATGAACAAAAATCGACCTGCAAGTTGCTCATTTTAAATTGCCTCGGTCTATTTTTGAATATTATTCTTGGAGCCCTCTCCGCGGGTGTTTGCCCAGTTGTCATGGAAATATGGATCTGCAGATTCCCTCTAGTTACATTTGAATCGATGTTTGTTTAACCTCAGAAGTTGAGCTTCGAACTCTTGAACTTGGAAAACAGCAGAACAATCTCACATCATCCTTCTACAGCTAAAGATCATGTGATGTTTAAAAGCGCCAATTGCCCCTTAAAGGGATAATTCACCCAAAAATAAAATTCCATTATCTACTCACCACAATGTCGTAGATAATGAGTGAAATTTCATTTTTGGGTGAACTATCCCCTTTAAGGTCAGTTCTTTTCATCAATTATTATCTTTATGTTTCAAAAAGTACAAAAAAATACAACGATCGTGACTTCACAACAGATTGGTATTTAACACGTGAGTCGGATTCTGTCTTAGTGCTCAGTAGCTCAAACACAAAGCATATCTTTTGTAGTGCTACCAATTGCTTCACTGATTGTTTTGACGTTGCAGGTTGAGGGAAGAGAAAGTCTGAATCAGAAACGACGCTCTCCCACGTTTCAGAGAACCACAGCTCATCCATCATTCACTGCACCTGATAGCGCTGAGCCCGGGTTTAGGGTCTGCATATGGTAGCGGGGGGGGGGGGGGGGGGGGGGGGATATTGCAGTTTCCATGGCAATACCTACGTGGCCATACCTGCAGTATTTTGTCTTTATAAGCAGGAATATTCTTGATAGGACTGTGGAGATTTACCACTTGTCCTGTGGGTAATTTGTTCTTGTAAACACAGAGGAAAAAGAAACAAAAGACGTGTTCATGCTACATTTGTCTTTATGTAGAAATATTTAAAGAATATACAGTATAAAATGCAATTTAATGTATTATCCTTCAGGCAGTCTAACTTCTTTAAATACAGTACATTTGGATGAAGGTGAAGAATGGACTAACATTTACAAAATGACTCATAAATATAGACAATCATTCTTCCGGGGGGATTCTCCTTATTGATACACATTTAAATATAGCTTCTGGTGTCGTGGTCCTCTCTTGCATCTTCTCCGGGTCTCACTTGGACAGTTTAGTGATGACACGGATTAAAGCTCCATTTTCATCCTTAAGCCTCTGGTTCTCCATCTTAAGTTCTGTTTTAACCTGAAGAGAGACAATAATGATTATAACAATAAATGAAGCCAAAATATCTCCTATACTGGTACAGCCATCTTGTCCTGGTGACATCATTTGGAGTCGGCAGTGGAGCGATCGGCTACTTATTAAAACCAAACTTACTGGAAAAATAAACTCTTGAATATACATCAGTGTGATAAGAACTACTGCAAATGACACAAACCATATTTCAAAAGCATGTTTTTGACGTGAACTTTGACTTTTTTAATTTGGCCAATGTCCCATCCGCTAACTTAGAGGAAGCAAGGTTAATGACCTGTTCTACCGCCAGCCAGCAGGTGGCGATCAGGATGTTTTGGCTTCACTTTTAGGGATCTGTCATGTCGTCCATCTTTATGCACAGTCATCTCAAGTAACTTTAAACTCTAAATTAACTAAACACCAGTCCGGGCCTATATGAAATGTGTAAATCTTTGCCTTATGATAACATTACAAGTGATTTTATGGGTTGTCCTTGCTTGTATTTTGGTGAATTCTTATTTTGGTTTTGAATAAGTACTGAAGGGTTGATGGTAAAACATGTTGCCACCTATCTAACATCTTAATATCAAGTTCATGATGTGTTACACTGCTGCTTTAATACAATGCTTTCTCTTGCATTAACTATGTAGTAGATACACTCAAATTTCTGCTTTGAATTGATAAAAGATGTTGCTCAGTTCAACTTTAATGTTACACCGAAATATTATTAGACGAATTTGATTTGGTTAACAGCCTTTAAAGTATTTCATAGGCAACGATAGAAATGTTTATTTATTCAAAATGTAATAAATTTAACTTTTTAAAGGTTTTGAGGCCTCCACCAAATCATCTACTGCAGCCTCAACTGTGGGTTTTATTATAATAAAAGAAATAAACAACACACACACACACACGTTCGCCTTCACTGACGCACAGACCCAATTGGACCACAGTGGCTCATTTGAATACACATCACAGTGCTGCTCTGTTGTGAACGTCAATTTCCAGACCATGTTTGTTTAGAGCTCTCATTCACAGATAACAAGAGGGGGTTTTGTTTGCGTCCTCTTGGGCATGACACAGCAGACATTCGTGAACGTTAGACTGCAGATGAACACTGATGGCTCGCTCGCCGCGTCGCGTCAAAGTGCTCAAACATTCCACAGCCAACGGGGCATGATGTTAACGAATGAAAACCGCTGCAGACAGAGCCGCTGACACCCTGGCACCGAGTCCCACAGACACTGATTTGATTGTTTGTTGTTTCTCTCATCACAAACGAGCTTCGCTTTCTCCCCGGGTGAAAGAATCGGACATAATTCTTAATCGCTGCCATTTCAAAATGAAAGTACTTTTTTGAAAACACTGCTTTACCTTCAACTGGTCTTCCATATCTGATATTCTCTTTTTAAGAATCCAGCTTTCCTATGAAGAACAACATTTAATATAAAGACGATTCAGATGAATAAATGAAGACACGGAAAAACTGACAACACTTTGCTACGACTACACTCGTAGAGTTTGGGTATAATGCTGAGTTCATACCTTCTTTTCTGCCTCGAGCACAGTGGAGCCACAATCTCCTGCTCTTCCCTTCTGCAGCAATGAGACATGATTAAAAGAAAATATTATTGCACAAAGTGTTCAAGCTGATGTGTCATTTTAAATCTCACATGTGTCTGGCATAAAATAATCCAATCAAATATCCAATATACTTACAGTCACACACAGAGAAACTATTATGAGTGCGGTGATTATTCCCAAATTCAGTCCTGACAGTAATAACACTGCAGCTTCATTGTGGAACTGATTTCTTACATTCTCATTCCTTTCTTATCGGATTTCTCATTAGAACATGTGGAATATATTTCTTTAATCACTGATGATTTAATTTATGACTCACAGAAAACGACTTTCTCAGTCGTCTGCCTTCAGCAAACTTTCCCTTTAGCTCTTCCCAGACCCATGAATCTGAAAGGAGCAGATTAACTGTTGACAGCAGCAGATATGTGCAGTACCTGAACTTTCTGCAGCTGGTCCTGAATCAGGACCAGTTCCTCTTTACTGGTTTCCAACTTGGATTTGAGCCTCTGATTTGTGGACAGGGCCTTTTCATACATCTACAAAAGACACACTTGTTAGAATTCGATTGTTTAAAGAGGAGAGAAGAGAAGAGAAGAGAAGAGAGGGTAAGATAACATAAGATACGATTAGAGAAGAAAAGATAAGATCAGATAAGATAAGAAAAGAGAAGAGAAGAGCAGAGAAAAGAAGAGAAGACAAGGGAAGACAAGACAAGACAAGAAAAAAAGAAGAGAAGAGAAGAGAAGAGAAGATTAAAGAAGATCAGATAAAATAAACTTTATCGATCCCACAATATCAATACATTTCACAGAACGTGAATAAAATAAATAAGTATAAAATACTATATAATATTTCACTACAGTACACAGCTAAACAAGCATGGACATCAACACTATGACTGTTTGTGTGGAGGTGCTCACTGGTTTAATGGTTAGTTTCATCATTCCTCATGAAGGTGAGCGTTTTGGTTGCTAATACACAATCCTAACAACAATTTAATGGATTGCCCTGATATCTGCTACACAGCTGGATTGAAATCCACGGTGCCCT
Organism: Pleuronectes platessa; assembly: GCF_947347685.1. Lineage (NCBI taxonomy): Eukaryota > Metazoa > Chordata > Actinopteri > Pleuronectiformes > Pleuronectidae > Pleuronectes > Pleuronectes platessa. The sequence goes on along the minus strand of NC_070627.1, from coordinate 6,793,430 downwards.
CGTGAATCATACTGGCTCTAGTCGTCTTTTTTTAATCCAGCACCAGTGTGAGGATCATGTTTGTGTTTCTGAGTGTCCATCAACATTCCAGCTGCAGCACCTGCCTTTTTATAGTCATTGTTTTCTGTCTCTTCCACGGCCTTTTTCCTCGCGGACAGCCGGTTCTCCCTGCGCTGGAAGTAGGACTCGGCCGGGTTTGTTGTCGAGTCGTTGGAAACATCCGAGGACCCAGACGAGCTCAATCTGAAAACACAAGACAGGTTTAAAGCATTCGACACACACACTACCACATTCTCTTTACATGTAATAATTGTGTGAATTAGATTAGAGGAAACTTACCTTGACAGTCTTTCATGCTGAAATAGAGGATACACACATTAGAAATATAGGTTTTTCGCACCAAAAATGCAAATAAACAATGATAAAGTAGGTTTTGTAATGATATTCCTGATTAGTTTTAACAAAAGTACTTTTAGACAACACCAGCATGGCCCCATCCTGGATTCCAGTACATGCCCATTAGTGCATAAGTGTTTGTGTCTCACACAGTTTGACGTCATCATTTGTTTGACAGGCTGTTTGGTTGTCACTTGAGATTTCTTAAACGATGTGGAATCAAATCCACAAACTAGTTTTCTTTTTCTGTCCTGCTGAACAAACACATACCGCAAGCGTACACTCACTTGCCCTCAGGATATATATTTTAATACATGAACAATATCAGTATTTAGGCGACAAACTGTGCAGTAGTGATACCAGGAATCGGCGTATTCCAAGTTTTCCTAGAAAAGGTTTATGGAGCACACAGAGTCCAGTTATAGGGGAGAGGAAATGATTCCTTAAATAAACCGACGAGCACAGATAACCAAACACATCCAAAAAAGGTAAAAGCTCTGGCAGTGGCATTCGCAATTTGCTCATTATTGCCTTTTAAAGTTAAAGGTATGTGTGCTGACAGATTCTCAAACATCATCTCAGGTCGGTGAACTCAGCCGGCTGATACTTTGCTCCGAAGACTTTTGAAGTGCATTTAAATTCAATTAGAACGAGTGCTGTCCTCAGAAGAACAACGCTGTCAGTTGTTTTGGCAGCTGTCCCCAAATGACATGTTCTTTTTAAAAAATACGATCTTGTCTGTGATTTCCAAACATTAACCTACTTATTATAACCACCATAACAACTTAAAGTCTTCTACCCTCACCTAACCTGTTTGTCTGTTAGTTAGCGACAGAACTGACAGATTTCTTTGACATGTTTTTGTGTTTGATTTTTTAATGGAGAATCTTTTCTTCCTTCTGTTTAGGAGCTAATCAGATGTTTCTTAGTTCAATGTCCCACTGAGAAAAAGGGTTGCAAACTCAGATTAAAAACACTGTGAAATCTTAAACACATGCTTTTCGGTTCTCAGCCTTCATAACAGTCTATCAGTCCTCCACCCTCCGCTCCTCCACTTTTTCCCAGGTTAAAATTACTTAAATGAACTTAAGACCGAGTTAAAGCTCGCGAGGCATAAACACATTCTTCAAGGCCATCATCACCCTGTCGTCTGTTTTCAGTAGATGCTCATTACTGCACAAATGTTGACTTCACACAGCCTGGCCTCGTCGTTTGTTTGACAGGCCGTCGGGGCGTGATGGGAATAACTCTCTGCTACAATGCAAGTGTTTAGGTTTTCAGCCGGGCAGGCAAAGTGTTGATGGAAAGGATTTGTCCTTCTGTCAGTTCATGTGTCCACCACTTTGGGCCAGAAATTAATATATACAAATATTTGAACACATCTGCTGCCATTGTCAGCTATCCATCCATCTAACTATCTATCTATCTATCCCTCTATCCATCTATCTATCAATCTTTTCTTCCTTCCTTTCTGCCGTTACATACTAAGTCGGTATAGAGAACATGCTAATTATTAACTGCTTTAACATCTGTATGCTAGTATTGTCATGTTGATGTTAGCATTAAGCACTGAGCCTAACCACAGCCTCACAGCACCACTAGCATAGCTGTGTACCCAGTGTTCCTTTCAACACTTTTTATAAAAGACACAAAACTGACAATGAGACCAGATTCAAAAAACAAACACATCGCAAATTAGTGTGTTGGAATCTATTGTCTCTTGAACCTGCTCAGCACATCATCTTTTTCCTTGACTATAATATATTTTCATTTTACTAATCAAACTAATATGACTCACTCTTCGCGTCTTATTGCATCCACCACTACAAACAATCAACATCTAAACCTATAAGAAGTATTTATCTTCCCTGTAACATTAGAATTGCCAGATTATAACAAAGCAGACTGGTGACAACGACTTGAAGATTTACATGCTGGACAAAATCTCAGAGACAAGTGGATTCCTGCAAAGAAGAAGCAGGGATTAAAGTTTCAGGCACACAGTGTAAACAGCAGTGATGTGCCTCTGCTCAGACATTTACAGATCTCTGGATCTTCCCCAGACTCTGATGTCAGCTCCTTTGAGTCCCTCTCACTTTGGACACTTGGATGTGCTGGGTAAACGGTCACTAATGATATACAGCACGCACTCTTTGAAGAAGCTCTGGTTTAGATTAAGGGACATCACATATAAACAGATGCTAATGGAAAAGCAAGGGGGTTTCTATAAGCGTTGTCCAATGTATGTGAATGTGTCTCCGTCGCTAAGCTGTGCTCCAGCCTGTCTATATCCCATAGGGAACTTGTGGTCCTCTGACCAGCCATTCCCGAGTGGAAAATTTGAGCTTCCCGTAGGACTAGCAGAGATAAACATCCATAAATACTGCGTCTGAGTTCCCAGCCAGTCCTGAGCACTCTATCCCTCCTTCCCTCTGTTCTATGTCATCCTGTCTTTCGCCCCTGCTTTCTTTCTCTCACTCTTTCTACTCCCTCTCTTCCTGTTCGCCCCCTCTCTCACACGCTGACGTCGATGCCTCCCCATTTATCTTTCCCCAGTGGATTCTATAGTTTACATAAACAGATATGGCTAACTGCAACTTTGCCTAGATTACATTTTCTAAGTTTTGAACAACATCATGCAGTTTGATTTCAGTATGTGAGTATAAACAGGCCTTTAGTACCATATGGAAACTTCTGGGATTTGTCTCTGTGAATAAGTTTGAAAAGTTTAAAGTTGTTGAAAACCCCTGTTTCATCTGATCAGCATGAACAGTGAATGATTTGATAAATAATCCACTGATTCATGTGATGAACAAAATCATCTGCAATTATTTCTATGTGATTATCAAGTACAAAAGTAACTCCTGCTGTTAAACGTTACCTCTAGAACTGATAATATCATTAATACTGTAAAGTGTATTATAAGAGAACATTAGTCGATTAGTCTCTAAAGGTCATGACTTCACATTGATCCTATTGGCCAAACAATCCGCCTACGTGAAGACAAATGAAAGTAATATCTCGTAAGACATGTCCTAAGCCGCTCTGGCACAGAACCAGCCTTGTGGCTTGTTACGTAGCCATTTGTCTGATAGTACTGAAACTTTAATGCTGCTGTTTGCATTATGTCAGCTTTGGCATTTCCGCTCAATAAACAAGGAGATGAAAGACGATCAGGCCTTACCCTCAGGCTCCTGGTGGTGGCAGCGGAGGAAGTCGGGGAAGAGTCAGAGAGCGACTTTCTAATGTGCGGCCGATCTTTGTTGTGGGAAAGTAGAGATGACATCGCTCCCGAGCTGCTGAAGCCACATGCAGCTCTAATGTAACGTGCTCCAAACTACAAGAACTTCAAAAAAAAAAAAAAGTTAAACACTTCTTCTTAAACTAAAAGAAGAAGAAGAAAAACAAAATGTAAATAAAAAGTTGATGAATTCATTAATCATCAACGGATATGAAAGTCAGATGTTTCCTGATAGTCAAATTGAGCAGCTCGAGTGTGATCTTCATGTGATGGTGAGACATTGCATATCTGATGAGAGTGAAAGAGCAGCACAAGTGTGAGAGCTCTGGAGGAAGTGGTGGGACTGAGCAGGAGGCGGGCTGTGGTGCATGTGTGTGTGTGTGTGTGTGTGTGTGTGTGTGAACACAAGGATTTGACAGCAGCATTGTTCATATAGGCTCTCAAGGGATTTGGTAATTTCACCAAAAATAGGAAAAGAAAAGCATTGTTAGACACTCTAATCAAGATGTTAGGCTTCTATTCAAGTAAATATGAAGATCTTGATGTTATTAGTGTATGAACATGTCTCTAGGTAATGCAAAGGGAAGTAGATTAATTATTTCAATGCTAAGGAAGTGTTGTAACTTGTCATTAGGTAACAAAATGTTTCAACAAAAAGGAACAAAGACTGTTCGACAGGTTCAAGCAAGTGGCTGAAACTGCACCTGAAAGTAGAAGTAAGATTAAGAATACAAGCAAAGGTGGGTTCATGTTGCGGAAGAGTGTACAAAACAATATGACAATTCTTAACTTTCTTCTATTATTCTATTCAATTCTAAACTAAAGTTAGCTGCATCCTTGTAACTTGATAGTTTTTAAAACTAACAATCATGAAATAATCCTAAACCAGATCCCTCACCCCCACTGTCACATTTGTTGCTTGTGCTACATTATTGTGGCAGCAAACATGCACCACCTGCTGGCAGATACTAGCACTTTTACCTTTTCACAAAAAAAGTAAATGAGAGGAGAACAGTATGTACTCAAACTATAAGCTCTAAATAACTATGCAGGTGATATACATGTACTTTTTACTGCAAGCTTTAAGAACAGTTTAATTTCCTTTCACAGCTGTCATTTGATACTTTAGCCTATTATTTATTATGTACCTTAATATTATAAAATAAATCTTAAATCATGTATAGCTATAATTCATTTTTCACATGATCTAAATGCTGTGGTCGATTCAGGACCATTAAGTTAGTTTGTTGAAATAGCTTTACATAAAATAAAAGGTTATTTGTTGCATGAACAATGGTTCCAGTGATTCTATATGGGACTTTAAAGTCACAGTCACATTTACAAATCTTGGTGGACTGCATGAGTTTACAGGTTCCAATATTGGACTTTCCAAAATAAATCACTAGCCAAAATAAATGTAGTTACAAATGGACATGAATAAGGAGGTGAATTTGCCTTGTATATTCTACCCATAGACTGTATATGGTTCTACCGTTATAATTAATGCCAGTTGATGTTAGTGACATATCTTCAGTTGTGTATAATTATTAGTAATAAAGACAATTAGTAACATTATTAGATACTATAATCACCTTTTGGGCTCATCGATAATGTAACATGATAATCAGATTGTGATTTGGGACATAATAAAAACAACAGGCTTCATCACTAGTGTTAAATTACCTAGAGTAATATTTCGCTACTACTATAAATAGGCTACAATCTGCTAGTGAATAAAAAGATTTTAATCTCTTCTCATTTTTTTACGAACCTTATTTTGAAAACAAATTACAACGGCCGTGCTCTTATTTTGAAAGGAAAGGACGTTACCTCCTTTTTTACCCCCTTCTTTCTAAGAAAGCCCCGCCCACTCTTAATTATCTGCGTAGAAGTCTCCTTTACAGAAGCTGGTGTTTCATTTAAATTCGTGTTTTTTACAAGAAAATAGAAACAAAATCCGTTATTTGCAGTTTCGTATCGTTAAGAATACAAGTCTGGTGGAAAACAGGTGATTGTAAATTAGCTTATTTACCTGCTGAGTCACCTGCTGAGGTTTAATGGAGACTGCGGAACAGCACCGTCACCGAGGTGGACAAACACCGGAGTTTCCATCCTTCTTCTGGACTGTGGTCCTGAAAACTCCCAACAACGACACGGAGGTGTCATGGCAGCAGCAGCATTAGCAGCAGCAGAGGAAGTGGACGCACCTGCAGATCTGAGTCTTCTTCACTGGATTAACTCAGGTGTCTACTTTTCTGAACCCTCTGACCTCCAGTCATTTAGTGGATCTCTTACTGCTCGCTTGTGAGGGGCCATCAGAGCAATTCAGGTAAAGAGTGATACTAAGGTGCACAACAATATGGCAGCAGTTAAAGATATTCTCATTGTGTGTGTAAAATAGTTAAAGACACCAAATAATTAGATTAGATTAGATTGGATCACACTTTATTGTCAGAATCTCTTCTGAAATTTGTCTTATACACAAACAGACAACATTGGACATTTAAAAGCAAGTAGCTGAAGTGCGATTCCTTTAACACTCTACTGCCCGGCCCTAAATGTCACATAGTATATTGCAAATAAAAGCATAAAATGTTAAGACTGGGTAAACTTGAACCATCACAATTTAGATATATTTCATTGATTCATTTCCCCCTTGAAAGTTGACTTAATTTTGCCGTTGTCATGCTGCAGACATTTTTTTTCCAAGCAGGAACAGGATCATAATTCATTCTCACCACAGTTCTCATCTTACTAAAAAAATTTTTTACCAATCTACATGAACACAAGTTTATAAGTGTTAAATTCACAGTGTGATGTAAAGGCATGCATACAATGCAAAGAAAGCAGGGGCCCTCTCATGAAAGCATTACTCAATAGTGCAACTAGAAGTCATTACCTCCAAATGATACCATCAAGGATAAATAATTGTAACTTTAAGTTTGTCTATGCTAAAGAGTTGAGATGTTTTAAGTAGTTTTTAAAATATCTTATATGCTTTTATAAAGATTAAGGTGCGCGGATAATGAAACAACTAAACTATGTGTTTTCTTGTTTTTGTTCTACGCTATTTCAAATATAAGAGAAGACTATAACAGATGTAATCTAATTAATTCAAAACACGTTGGGAGTCTTTCCGGTCAAGTCTCTGTTCAGCAGGTTGAGGTCGTCACTCTGTAAAGAAACATATTTTTAGCTTGTTTCATCTTCACCCTGTTATAATTAATTTTAACATTAGTAATGTAAACATTACCTCTGACACTCAGGTTCATTGAGCACTCGGCGGACCCCAGTTTGTTCTCAATAACCACTTTGTATTCACCGTTGTCCTTGACCCTCAATATGAGCAGGGAGCAGACACCGCACACGTTGGTGATGTGGTAGTTGGTGTCTGTGTTCAGACTGATGTTGTTGCGGTACCACGTCACACGAGGAGCCGGATCGCCCTTAACGGCACAACTCATGTGACACTCGTAGCCTTGAGGAGCCGTACGCATCTTCAGGGGCACGATGAAGGCTGGAGCTGCCTGGAAGTCCAGGTTTTTCTTCTTTGGCATGTTCACAATGAACTTTTCTGAAATGCAAAGTAATGCATAAAAGCTTCACAGAATTGTGTTAGTTGAATAACGAGTAAAGTGTCCCTGAGACATTTCCCCTATCAAGATGGAAAACTATTTAGTTCTGGCAACATCCACTCGAGCCTCAGTTCTTCTAACCTCAATAATTCAAGGAAATATCTGCTTAAATGTTTCTTACCTCCACCAAGGAGGTTATTCAACGCTGTGCTTTTTTTTATTATTATTATTTGTCTGGAGGATTAAGCAAAAATTACTGAAAGCATTTCCATGAATCTTGGTGGAAAAAGGGGACACGGGCCAACAAAGAACCCATTCAGCCTTGGCAGAGATATATGCTCTATTGAGTGCTATGCCACTTGTTCTCTTGTCTTTCTGGAAAAAAGGTTTTTATCAGCCGTTTTCTATTGAAATGAAAAATCACAATATTTTGGCCTGTGTTGATTTCCGTACGTCTATATAACTGATTTCAGAACTACTTTTCTAAGTAGAATAGAAAACATGATTTAGCATCTCTCTGATTGAAGTGGTGGACACAAACCTTTGTCCTTTCTGGTCTCAAACACAGGGGGTTCAGAAGGTGTTGAAAGGCCCATGTCGTTTTTAGCAAACACCCTGAAGTGGTAATCCCACCCGGGCAAAATGTTGACAACTGTGAACTTGTTGTTGAAGAGGTTGTCAGCCACGGTCCTCCACGTCTGCTTGAAGGAGTCCCGTTGGGAAACCAGGTAGTGTAGTCTGTCGTCCCTCTTCTCATCTGGAGAGGGACACCAGGACAGAGTCACTGTCCCTGGGATGTTTTGTTCCAGCTCCACTGGTCCTGGAGGCCTTGGATCATCTACAATCAGATATAGAGCCACAGTCATACATTTGTTTCAATGTAAAATATACACTATACTTTAGTATTTTCATATATTTGGTCTTCTTTTTACAAATTTAACTGTCTCATCTGACTCTACAGACCATATTTGAACACCGAACAATTATAACGGCAAATTCTACTGTGGATAAACTGATGGGATCATAGTCAAGTCACATTATTAATCTTGATTGGAGACAGAATTGTAAAAATGGCTCCATTTACCTGTTACTCTGATTTCAACATCGAAGCTCTCCTGGCCGACCAGGTTCTTGACGGTTATGGTGTAGACGCCGCTGTCGGAGCGCTCTGAGGTGGGGATCAGCAGCTGAGAGCCTTTGTCAGAGCTGCTAATTGTCACATGTTTAGCCACTGGAATACCATCTTTTAACCAAATGATCTCTGGCAGCGGGGAGGCCTGTAGACATTGAAATAATATTACAGTAATACATTGATAAAGATTAACATGATTTTAATAAAACATTCAGACACTACAATATATTCTCCACTGAGCCTGTTTGGAGGGAAAACTGAAGCAAAGTACCTCAAAGTTGATGTTCAGACGGACTGTGTTTCCAGATCGCTCCACCACAAAGGTTTTCATGTTCCTGTCTTTAAATTTGGGACGTACTGCAACAATAAAATACAATATTTAATGTATAGATCCTTCTTGTGTTTATACAATTCAGCAGAAAGTATAAATGTAGTTTTTCATTGTGCTTGAAATAATTTTTTAGGCGAGGGAAGAAGAGGAAGTTATTACAGATGACATTTACCACCTTTATAAATTTAGACCAGTTTCCGATCATGTGCTTGTTGTGATGTATTTTGCTCATGAGTATAACAGCTGCCAAAAAGGTCACATCGCTCTGTGTTACTGGAACCTATGTGTTTTCCACAGTGATGCTAGTTTCCCTCAATTGTCATGGTGCCATGATGCTTTACAATGTGTTTAAATGACTACGCTTGTTGAAAGCTGCATTTGAACTTCATTGTTGTATTTGTGCTGAAATGTCCAAAGTCCTGTTCTTTCCTGTCTTTTCACAATCCCACTGTTTAACTAAGTAAATATTGTACCTTGCTAAGAAGAATGAAGAGTAGCTGTTATACAAACTATTGTCTTGGTGCAGAGCTCTCCTGTATTTTTGACAGTTTTAGTGTGTAGATGTATTTTGGAAGGAAAAACACATTTTCCCACAAAAAACCTAAACTCTAAGAAAGTGTAACAGTCTTGATTTGAACTTCACATCCTCTTACCGGGAGGGGGCATGGCAATGACGTAATTGTCAAAGCCCTGAGGTTCTCCATCACCTCCGTAATTGGTGGCAATTACTCTCACCCAGTATGTGGCCATCGCCTTCAAGCCAAGCACAGTGTAGGAAGTTCGAGTAATTGGGACGGCGTTGCAGCGGCTCCATTCGAGGCATTCTATCAGTCTAATCTCCACATAGTATCCCTGGGCTTCATCCTCAACCCCTTTCACTTCTCTAGGTTTAGTCCAAGCCAGTGAAAACGTGGTGTAGTTGGAGGAAGTTAATTTCAGGTCTGTGACTCTGCCTGGAGGTTCTGGAATGATAGTAAAGTCAGGTTTTATGGCACAAATAGCTACAGACATTCGATTTTCATTGTAGACAACCACAGTGAAATATTTATAAGATCTCAATATGACTGACTTACTCATTGGATCTCTTGCAATGACTGTGTCACAGGGAAAACTAGGATCTCCAGCACCAGACAGGTTGATAGCAGACACTCTGAATTCATACGCTGCCCCTTCAAAGACGTCTTTCACGGCAAACTTTGTATCTGGAGAAAAAAGAAGATATGGTTATCCTGTCTCTAGAAATATCAATTTATTTGCGTTGATTCTCACAAAGTGAAACCAGTGGAAAGAAATTTAAAAAAAAAACATTTAAGAAATACTTTGAGCATTCTCCTCATGAATGCAGTATTCACTTGTAGTCCTAGTTGGACTGGATGAGGAGGTTGATCTTCTCATAAGATCATAATTTAGTATCAATCTCTGGATCTCTGGAAAGATGGATTTCTACATCTGTTCATCCTTTATTCTGTATAAGAGTAGTTGCATGCGTGCATGTAAATCCTCCTGCACACTAGGGACGGGAATCGGCAGGGACCTCCCGATACGATACTATCACGATACTTAGGTGGCGATACAATATGTATTGCGATTCTGTGCCTATTGCGATTCTGTAAGTATTGTGATTCGATATTACGGTTTCTTGCGATTTCTTTTGGTTAACACAGTCAAATTCACTTAGAGCTTTACACGTTTTATTTCAAATATTAACATTAACTTAATGTAAGCCGGGCAGCCAATAGAGAATATAAATAAAAATGAGCACTATTATTGTATAGTCCCTGTCAACTGCACACAAACTGACAGATTAAGAAATGTATACCACTTAGGCTACTTTTAAACAATAAATAAAGGGAAATTAAATAGAATGAATACAAGTGTACTTAAAATATAGACTTTGAAATAAACCAAAAGTAGGCTATGCTTCACTGTTGTTTGCATGCATAAATATGTTTAAAAAAATATATAAATATTTTTTTTTTTTAAAGAAAAATCGATATGGAAGGCAGCATGGCGATTTAAAATCGTCATTCACAAGAATCGCGATTCGTAACTGAATCGATTTCCCCCCCCCCATCCCTACTGCCGGCGTACAGATTCAGGTCAGCCCCTCCCACTGATAATCTCACCTGTAATTGGCCCTCCTTGGTTTACCAGGCTCCAGTAATTGGTGCCTTTCTTGTTCCTTTCCAAATTGTATCCCACTATTTTGGTTCCTCCAGTGTCACAGGGAGGAATCCATGCCAGGTTGATGCACTCTTTAAAGGCACTGATTACTTTAGGTGCTGATGGGGCTCCTGGGTATCCTGTGGGGGGGAATTAGCTTTGATGAGGTTATCTATTGCTCTATACATCTGATATAATTTCTATACAGAAATCTGGGTCAACAGGCAAGGTGGTAAAACATTAGGATGCAAGATATCACGTGTTGACTTTACTGACTCCCATACTTAAGTGACAGTTGTTTTCTTTTGGTTATTTAATGGCTAAATGCAAATGTCAAAATGAGAATCATGAATTTTAAAGTTATGTATTATATAGTACATATTACATTTTCTAAAAAGCAAACAAAGTTACATTATTTGCTCGATTCCTCTACTTGCTAGAATTCGGCTATGATCTTATTCTTACGCAGAACTCCAGCAGCTATGACCTCTGTTTGCAGGTAATCACTGAGGCCTTCTGCCGTCTTGGCTCGAATCCGGTAGCAGTATCTTCTTCCGGGGTCCACGCCTGAATCCCTGTAACTTGCATCGCTGCCACAGATCTCGCCGAGATTCGTCCATTTACTCCGGCCCACTTGTTGGCGTTCTATGATGTAGCTGGTGATTGGGCACCCACCACTGTCTTTCGGTGGTTTCCATTTGAACTCCACAGATGTCACAGCACTTTCCACAATATCCACAGGTCCCTGGGGTGGTGTGGGTTTGTCTATTCACAAAATGATAAGGAATCATATTGTGCTAGAGGAAAACACTAGCATTATGTATTTACTAAGTCTCTTTATCAACTCACCAAGTACAATAAGTCTGGACGTTGCTTCGGTTGTGCCAAATTGGTTTTTGATTTTGATTTTGACTTCTCCACTGTTTTTCCTTTGGCACTTAGTGAGGCGTAGTTGGCTTTGAGTCGCTGATGTCTCAGTCTTCACATTGAGGCCAGGCAACAGCTCGTCATCATCCTTGTACCACTGTATATGCATCGGGTCTCCACCAGAGAACATCAGCTTCCATTCAGCGCTTTCACCTGCTTTTATAATAACTGGCTTTGTGAAATTAAGCAGAGCCTCGCCGTCTATTTGTGGCGGATCTGGTCAGAGAGTTAAAAAAAGAAATTGTCAAAACCCTGAACCCCTTTAATCTATTGCAAATCATAAGATTATATCAAATCAAGTGACTCCTTCTGATTCTGACCTTGAATATTAAGTTTCGCTTCTGATTTACGTCCCTCTGCCTCAAAGCGGTAAACTGCTGAGTCGTCCTTTTTACAGCAATCAATTATCAACCTGTGACAGACCCCATCTTTGATGATTCGTACACCGTCTCCATTGGTTAACTTGTCAGAAAGAAAAAGTTTTAATATTCACGACACAAATTTATGCAATGGATTTTATGTATTTTTACTAAAGTGTATTATATGTATATACTGTATGTAATCCACGGGTGTGCTTTGACTTGGTTCTGTACAAAGACAATCCCTCTGGAGCGGTTGACTCACCAGCTTTCCATTTTTATACCAGCGTCCCTCTGAGGCGTTAGTGCTTAGTTTGCAAGTCAGCTCGGCCCGTTCACCAATATTAGCAGCAGTATCTGACAGCCCACTCACAAACTGGACACCTCGATCTGCAACAGTAAGGGAGAAGTCGAATTACAGTGTTCTGTTGTTGAACTTCAGGTCATAGTGAACATTTAATTGGAGAGGAATTCGAAAATCATAAATAAAGATTGGAGCAGAGGGTCTTTCTATTATATCTGTGGAGGAATAAAGCCAGTGCTGCAGAAATCGGTCCAGAATGGTTTCTCTGACTCTCGATGATAACAGGCCCTTAGAGCAAAGCTGACAATATATGCAGTAGTAAGAGACCTTAAGGGCACTGGAATTAAAACTACCACAATGCATTGGAGGCTCTTACCTGAAACAGTGTCAGGAACCAAAGGACCAGTTCGTGATTGCTTCTTTTTCTGATCATCCCCGCCTCCCATATTGCTTTCATCGTCTCCATCTCCAAGGAGGTTCTCATCTCCTTTACCTCCATCAGTCTTAACTCCAGATGCATCTTTCGATCCATCACTAGACCTGTCACCAGAACCCGCTCCTCCAGCTCCTGAATCAGCCGAATCGTTTTCATCCTGTGCTCGTTTGTCTTTTCCTTGATCTGATGCTAGTTTAGTCAAATCACCCTTATCCCCAGATTTGATGCCCTTACGACCTTTACCGCCGTCTGGATCGGCTGAAACACAGACAGCATGAATTCTTTATTTCTTTATAACTGTTTTGAAGCCTTTAAGAATAATGTTCTAAGTAGTTATACTCACCTTCCACTATGAGAGAGGCACCGCTGGAAGTTATCCCAGCGATGGCATAATACGCTCCAGTATCTGCCATAGCACAGTCTTTGACTCTTAAAGTGTGAGTGAGTTTGTCCTCTGAGACGGTGATTTCATACTTGTCCCCATGTTCCAGTGCCTCGTCCTGTTTTGACCAAGTGATTCTGTTGAGTGGTGTGGACAAGACACACTGAAAGACGGCATCCTCGCTTTCAACGGCCTTTGCGTCCTTGAGCTTGTCTACGAACTTCACATCAGGCACTAAAAGAGGAGTAGAAAGTTCGTATCACCGCCTGCTAGTACAAATATCCTGTTTTATTTAAAGTAGAACAGTGAGCTTTACCTTGAAAGTCAGTTGTCAGGACATTTGCTTCCTCAACGTCAACCTGGTATAATCCAGCATCTTCTGGTTGAGGGTCTTTGATGCTGAAAACATACTGTGTCCCAATTTTCTTAAGGCGAGGGTTTGAATTTTCCTCATCACCATATGCCACCGATTTCCCATCCTTTCGAGAGACAGGAAGTCACATTTGTTTAGTTTTAGAGCTGTTATTAATCTTTAAAAAGGGCACTTTTGAATATCGTGGAATTTTAACGCACCTTGTATACATGAATTACACTGTTGGGGTCCAAAAGTTTCATGTTGAAGCCGAATTCCGCTCTCCCACCAGGTTTCACTTCTATCTGTTTCACATCCTCCAGCTTCTCTATAACCTGCAACAAATATAAAGCATCCATCCTCAGATCTGGCTCCATAAAGTTAAAATGCAAGCAGCCTTGAACAGAGCCTTGGATATTTACGATGTAAAGATGCACTCGGCTGTAGCCTCAGGGCAAATCTAACATCCATGAAAATCATAAACTTAAAAACTTTCAGAGATTAACTTGTCACTTCGTGAAAATAAAGTTTTATTATGAGTGAAACACTTTTTTACAGACTGGTCTTAAAAGAATCCAGATTTTCTCTATTCCAGCTCTTATTAAATCAAGGCAAAAGTTATAAACCCTCACTTCAAAATATGTGCAAGTTTTTACACATTGCTCGAAACCTCACTAAGAAGTATATGAATTCATGTGCAGTTGTTATAGTTGTTCTTCTTCACGCAGTACCTTTGCCTGTTCGTCCTCCCTCTCTTTTTTCATCTGGTTGAGTCTCTTCAGCATACAGCGGAAGTCGGTCACTCCAAAGTCCAAACAGATTTTCTCGTAGTCTTTTCTTTTTGCACTGAGAAGCAGCTCCCAGAGCTTCGGATCAATTTCTCCCTCTTTCTTTGGTGGCACTTGTTTTTTTCTGGTGACAACAACACTGGGGAAGAGAAGAGTTAAATGTTTTACTCTGTTTACAGCATTAAACGTTTATCAACCAAATTTTGACTGGAACTCACGTTTTCTTGAGCATTGATCTGAAATCCAGTGGTGCTTGTCCATTACCTGAAAAATATAAAATGCAACCATTGTATTTTTTGATCAACTCTGTTCAGTAGAGTTTTTCTGAAACCTTAAAATGTAAGAAAGGCAAACAAACAATTCATTTTTTTAATACTTTTTAAATAATTCTTTGAAACCATAAAGGTATTTTCAACCAAAGCAGAATATTTAATTGTTACACACTGAATTGCTCATCTGGTTTTTATTGTTACGCTCGAAACTAATTAATTTCTTCCCTGCAGGAATCAAAATTAGTAATAAGTAAGTAAGAAAATAATAATCTTGGACTGGAAACCAGGCACAGTTACCAACACAACATTCTGCATAGTTCTGTTTATAAATATCTTACCTGCCTGACCCTTCTTCTTGCCAACTAGAAGAAAACAAAGGGAATAGTCATACCCACAGTATGTAATATTGTAGTTTAATTGAAATAACCATTCCTATTGATGGTAACTAGTAAATTTGTCGTGTACCTTCAGTAACTTTGAGTGTTGTGGCACAGACAGCGTTTCCATACTCATTGGTGACGAAGCACCGGTAGGTGTCAGCCTGGTCTAGTTTGACATTGGGTATCTGATGAAACAGAAAAAAATCATTTGAAGAAACATCTGTCCCACTGACGGGAAGAATTACATCATCTGTCTGATTTGATTTTCTCAATAATAGCAGTTAAATAAAATCCTTAACGTAAAAACAGCAATATACCTCTTATTTTGAAAGTAATAGTTTAAGTTTGTGTTTTATACGATGGGGAGAATTTTGTTTGAGTACTCTTGTCTCACCTCTAAATAGTGCTCTCGAGCTCTTTCATCATATCGGGTCTTGTACTTCTCTGGGTCATCAACTTTCCCGTTGTTTCGCTCCCAGGTGACCGTTGGTGCTGGCTCTCCGCTCACCATAGCTTTTAAAACAGCTTTCTTACCTAAAAAGAATAAAATACAGTGAGCCGCATTAATCCTAATCCAGCTGTAAATAGTAGCTGATCATTTTATTAGAATCATTTTTGTTACCCTCTTGTACAGTCGTGGCCAGTGGCTTCCGGGTGAAGTCCGGTGTTGTCTTCCCCAGAGGAACTCGCTCAACACATTGAGTGATTATAACCCCAGGGATTCTGGACTGTTTCCTGATGGCCACTGTTAAGACCAGATATTGATAGTTTGATAAATCAACTGTGAGGTCGTGAAAGTATGACCAGTCAACAATCGTGTGATAAACAGAAAACATATGCTTCATGTGTTAAACAGGCTATACATTATTCACCGTGTACAATGTCCCTGAACCGAAGCATTGGATTGAATATAGTTCAAAATGTCTTCAAAGTCAAATCCCACCAATCAAGTCTCTATTTTCCAAATAAATTTAAATTATTTGATAGAAATTATATCCAAGATTTGCAAGAATAAATGACTTGATATGATTTCTTGGTAACTTCTTTACCATGCAACTGCAGTTACAACTGTGTCTCACCAGAGGGCAATATTTCCTTTCTGTTCATCTCACTCATCAGCCACGACATCATGAGAACTTTACATTTTGTGAACTGCTTTGATTAAGTTGATTTTAGGATTAAATTATGTATTTATCTCCATTGACCTGTGTTTTTCTTAAAGATGCCAAAGTGAGAGAGAGCGAGGGAGAGAGCTGAAGTGTCACCAACCGGCTGTTGTGTAATTGTGCAGCTGCGCCTAACACAACAATACATCTCTGACTCAGCTCCGGCCCGCGCTGCAAAATGTAAATGTAATATGCTGAATTAAAGTAACATGAGTGTTGCACACTCCAGCTCTGTAGGTGGCGGTAATGAGACTAAAAGTTGTTTGCCAAACGCCATAAAGAAGCTGGAAAATAAGAAGATATCGCAAGATTCTGTGAGATTTCAAGTTTTTCGGAATACAAATTGTATGTGTGTGTAGTGACGCTCTAGCCAAATGGTCCAGTGTGTGTGTTCTGAAGATTATGAGATTAAAAATGGGTTAAATCTGTCATTACGTCTGTGGAATCACAGTTTTATGATTGGTCAAAAGTTGTAAATCCTCTAGTGTGCCGCAGCACTCAGGCTTTAGCGTTAGTTGCCATTAACACTTCTTCTCTGTGGTTGGGCGGACGGGCGAAACAGAGGAAGGTGTCAAATTGTTCAGCCCTCTAACGTTTCAACTGTAGGATGAGTCACAGCTCAACACTAAGCTCATCCAACAGCTGCTAAAATCACAAAAACTCCGACTGACCATCTGTTACTTTTTTCAGCTCGAGCATCATACCTCATTATGACTCAGAGCCGCTGCTGGAGTCACCTCGGGGCCGGAAGATTTCAACACACAGCCGCGGCTCTTAAATAGGTCAAACAACTAATTACCAGGCGGCTATTTGCAGAATCGAGTGCATCCTGTAATCATGATAGTTTACCGTTTTTTTTAAAACCCATATGCATTATTCATTTGTAGGATTAGGATGTTTGTATTGCAGCACTCGTTTCCAGGATCTGGTGAATCAAGGCAGTGACACAACTCAACCACACTCACACAACTGCTCGACAAGTTCGTCCACATCTGCGCACGTTTGAACTATGAGTGATGTCCTGAAATCACGTATGGGACTTTAAACTTTTAAAGGTTTCATAGCTCCTTTAAAAAAATAAATAAAAATAGAAGTGAATGTTCACAGTCCTTTTAAGTTTTAAATTAGACGACAAAAAACGAAAGAAATGGAAATCTGATCCTCTCTGAAGTGAAAGATTTGCTCGGACAAATATTAAACTCCAGCGTTGGCTTTGTATTTCACTTTCTGTGTGAGCAGAATTCAGATAAGTCTCCGTCACTTCTTTTTTTCAGGAGGATTGAATATTCATCAAAATACCATGTGTCATTTCTCAAGGGGCCGGTTTAACACTGGTATATCGTCTGAATGCAGGCAGGATTATCGTAACCTTGTTCCTCGAGCATTTGATTCCCGTATAATCCAAGTGTGTCGGGACAGCAGTGGCTTGTTTGCTTCTGAATACCAATCGCTCGTGGAAGAAGTGGAGGCTGGAGCACACCTTCACTGAGATCGTGTGGGCTGTATAAAAACTGACACCTTTTTTCATGAAACCACTCTGAGCCACCAGCACGAGGCCTCTTGAACAAGTGTGAATGGTTTTCAGAAACACTGGTAAAGTGCTTCTTAGAGGAAGCAAATGAGAGGTGTTCACTCCTTGTCCTTCATATGTCTCCACAGGAAACTTCCCTCCAGTCAAGTGCTACTTTTGACTTTAAATAAGTTCCAACGTTTTGGAGTTGGTGCGGTAATAGTTTCTTTCAATCTTTCTGTGTTGCATTCATAATTCAGCCTCTCTCTCCCGAAAGCCTTTTCATGTATTAAAGGGTGATTTCACGCCTGATGGTCTGAACCAAGGCTCATGTCTTTGCTGCATCATTTGATCTGATTAGTTAAGTTTTCACACAGAAATTTAGAGAGTGGACTTAAGACTTTTGCATAATATACAAACTTTCTATCATCAGCACCTAGATGTTCTGCGTCTACCTTTCTTGACATTGATTGGTTTTGAGTCAGGCTGTGTGTCAGACATTGGCGCGTTATCAATCAGGATATTGTATTCACTAATGTTTTTGAATAACGTGCATATAAAATAATTAAGAATTAACCCTACCTGTCCTCATCCTTCAATCTTTGTATCATCAGAGGCGCAGACTTAAAGAAATCCTATGAGCTGCTTCTTTTTCTTCTTCTATCGTTTAATGCCCTCTCAACTTCCTGCTATCGGTCCGAGATGTCTGAACTCTCCAAATTGACCTACTCCCAATAATCCAAATGGTGTTTCCTTGATCCAGATCATTCAAATTTGGTTCGTTGATTCGGATGGTGGAACTTTCCACACTTATTTTTTTACAATCGGACTAAACTGAAAAGTTTGAAGGTTCAGACCAAACAAGGTCGATGTGAGAGCCCCCCTAAGACTTTGTATTCACATGCGTAAAAGTTTAACCTTTGTGTAAATGTACATATATATGAGAGGAGGTCTTTGTTAGAACTGTTTATGTAATTAAAGATAACAGCAGTAAACAGTAACACATAAACAGCCACTTACCTACGGCCTTCGGGTCCCGCTTTTTATCCAACATTGCAGCGTTGTCAGTTATTTGTCATATAAAAGCCGTTATCGCTTCCCGGGCTGGAACACAAAGAAAAGCTGTCAGCGCTTTGTGCGTTGTGGTTGATGGTTGTTTGCACTTCTCCGTGGCAGGCGTTTGAACAATGAAAGGGTTCCCGTGAGAAACACAAACTTTATCATCAACCCATAAAGTACAACAAATCAAAATGGCTTTCAAATAAATGTTAAAAGAAGGAAAGACTTATGTGCTTCACTGTCCTCATATCCCTCTGTGGGCCCTTTAGAAGTGTTTCTCCACATTTTGGGTCACAGCCCTCAAGGCTCTCTTAATATTAGGTGTTATTGTTATTGGCATAGTTTTCATTTATATAGCAGAAGAGTGTGTTACTGTAAAACAACTAAGTGATATAGGAGGAACAAGGTGTAAGATAAAAAAATTGTCTGAGCAGATGATTTTCTGTATGATTAGCACCACTACTCTGCAAACTCACATGTTACAGCCGCAAAGGGATAGAAAAGTAGACACATCAGTAGAAAAGTAATTAAGTAATAAATGACTTAGCAAATATACAGACAGAATAAAGGATTGCACATAATTCTGTTCAAATAGGCATAGTTTCCCAAAAGGCTTAAATTTGAATTGATTATTTATGTATTTGTTTATCACTCAAATTTTACATAGCATTAACAAATGTAGTTGGTTATAATGGTGTGGCTAATTGGTATCCAAACATTTGAATATTTTACATTTTCAAATTTCGATTCTAGACCATTGAAGTGTCAGAACTGTTTTCTTTCTGGACCTGCATAATGGGTTTATTGGGACGTTAAGCTTGATATATTGATCTTCTGATGGTATTCTATAATTGTGTTCGGCCTGCCCATGCTTTGCATACAACTGATCCAGTTCCTGCAAAGTGTTTTAGGGTTTTAAATCCACTGCCTCCCCATCTGATTCTTGAGAAAGCCGCTCTTTGCTCAGAATAACAATTTGACTTCTGACACTTTCACTTAGTTCTGGTGCAGTTTTCTTTCTCACTATCACAACACTACTAAAAGCACAGGTGAACACTGGCTGCAGTTACTTGAACAAGGCTCTGATGAGTTAATACGATCCACATGAGTGTCATCTGGGTGCAGCGCTTCAATGGAGCTTGACCTTGTTTATCGACCACTGACTGTCCAGTTGAAAAAAACTATAATTTGACTGCTAGCACGACACAAACAGCAGAAAGTGTCCGGACCTCATTGTATGGTTTTCTTCCTGCTCAACACGCAAGAACCCTCAATGACAAAGGGAAAGTAAATCGTCAGAAATGTTAGAAAAACTAAAATATCAGATTTACTCTTTTGTATTATTTAGACCCTTAACACAGTAAGTAGCTGAAACTCCCTCTGCAGTGATTATTCTCTCAAGTCTTCTTTGATATAAAACCACAGGCTTTGCACACCTGGATTTAGGTGGATTATCTTCTGTCATTCAGATTCACTCACTTCAGATCAGCTTGAATGGTGTGTGTCCGTGTGCAGACTTTTTCAGGTCCCTCCAGAGATGAGTGATTGGGTTCAAGTCGGGGCTGTGCGGCCACTCAAGGACATTCACAGGTTGTCCTGACCACTTCTACATTATTTTGTAACATGTGAAATATTTTCACAGCCTTCCCCAGATCAGTTTATCGAGACAATTGTGCCTCTAAGCTCTGTACCCAGTTCCTAAATCATCATGTTATAGAAAACATCTCAAAGATGATCAATAGGTACAGAGGCACCTGAGCTACATCTCAAGCAACGGATGTGAATACAGAGATATTTCATCTAATATATGTACATATAGGTGACATCAGGAAAAGACCAGAATAGATGCAGAGGCCTCCACAAAGAACATGAATGGTTTGATGAGTATGGAAATGATGTGAATCCTATGCTCTGAGTTTCACTAGATGAGATAAAACTCTCTAAGCTTTTAGAAAGGCTGCTCCATTATTTCTGTAGCATTCCAGGGACTCGAGAAATCAAGGTCAAGGCAGATGAATTCTATTCTGATGGTAACCGTTCTTACATTTTTCTCACTGTCCCTATTTTTATGTATATTTATGCATATTTATGTATTATGTAAGATAGATATGACTAAATTTGATGTACTTTTGCTTCAAGATGACTCTTGAATAATGGATTATGCACAAGTATACATTATTAGTCTGTAGGCACCCACTTGCAAGTGTAGTCAAGGTTGCATGACTCAACTTCTGTAATGGAAACTCGACCATTCTTTTGCTGCTTGGGTCATGTGAACCTATAGGACACCCAAAAAGGGGTCATGGGCCGGGGATGGCTGGGCCGGATAGGACACACCCTGGATGTTCTCCTCATGTATCATACATGTCTGTGTATGACGTCAACCTGTCAAAGTGGGGATGACTGGACTCCCTGCGTGACCCGCGCAGACAGTTGGAGACGTGTTGGGAAACTGTAAATGGGGAATGTGAAATCCCACCTAGTGGCTGACTCTGCCCGACTGCCTGTGGAGTCATGTGGCTGTGCCAGCAGTTTAACAGCTCAAGATCCAAACATAGACGGGAGCAGAATGTCTTTGCATCAGTCTGTTAAGGCAATGCAAATATCTGTCAATTTTGTTGATACCACAAATTCTTAAAAATGGTTTTCCATGGGGATTCTAATTGGGAGCTACAAGCAAAGGAGTCCAACAATACACTTGAAACTCAAACTAATCTCTTGATAGAACGTATGGCTTCCGCTTGTGTTTAAATTGACAAAAACATTCATTGTTCACTCTATTTAAAAAGGTGACAAAAACCATTCCAGGGAGTTTTAGATAGAGAATTTAATTTAACCAAGCCCTCAGCTATAGGCAGTAAACTAGAGATTGGCGTTGACCTGCTTTTGTGTGTCAGGACTTGTAGGTCAGGTGCCAGTGGATGCTAATAACCCCAAAAGTGCTTGTGCAGAGTATTTTTAATCTCTGAGTTAGTTGGGTAATTATTTTTGTATCTGCAGAGCCGAGAGGTTAATTAGAGCAAAATGGGCTGAATATCAAGATCATGGCCATAAGGCTTTTTATGCGGTTTAATTTTTAAAACCTCAATAGGAAGAGAACATTTGGAAAAAAGTAATATTTGACCCAGAACTTTTACCCCAAAATGGTTTTGATGTATCACATTTTTGTCAAAACTGATCTTAGGCTCCTGCTAAATCTTGTGCTAGTCACAGTAACCCGGTATTAAGATGACACATAGTTGAGATCTTTAATGTCAGAATTACAGGATGATCTCAAAAGCTTCATCTAAACTTCTATTATCAAATCATTCAACAGTGAATTGAGATGATCTTGTAAGCGGCTTCTCTCTGCCTGCGATGGTTCATGTAGCCTACAGTAGATTCTCACTTTTTTTATAATGGTGGTTATAGCAATTATCATTTTGACCTAGGTATATAAAAAATAACAATATATGGTGATCATTAAAAAATTCAATCTTATGGTATTTTGCTTTTGTCTGTAGTCGAGCAGAATTAAATACTGACAACACATTTTAACCCCACTGTGCTAGAAAGTTCAGTAAATCAAAATTGATTAAACTGAAAACAAATAACTAAAACCTACCTGTACTGCTCCCTCGTTAGAATAATGCATTTGACTTGAACCATCCTGCATGAAGGTTCCAACGTCATCATTAAAATGTTCTCCTTGATCTCTATTTGCCTCATTCGATGAAAAGCATTCACACCGGTTGCTGAATATCAAAATCGGACTTACTTTCCGTTCTTCTACCTTCCGTTGTCCGTCTTCAGCTTCCACTCGCTCTCTCTCTTTATCCCGTATTTCAAAGTGGACACCCCCTTTTTGTCTGGTTGTTGGATGTGCATTGAAAACCCATAGATGGCTGAAATGTAGTTGGTAAAACCCATATTATGGCAACGATAAAAGGCGGAGGTTCATCTTTCTTATCCCAATGAAAGGGATCACTTTGCAGCTGGCACTGGAAATACACTGTGACTGTTCATTCAATCTGTCATCGGACACATCCCGTCGAGGTTTTTCCACTGTGACTGTTGACAATATAAAAACACCCGCAGCATCATATATTAATAGTTGTATATATCAGTGTCCCCACCTGTCAGAAAGGGATGGTATCTAGCAAAGTATCACTAATGTCAATCTCATTACTGATGGATATATCTGCACTTGACCTTCACGGTCTAGACTTCGAGGATGGTGGATCCAGAACAACCGTGGAAATCTCCCTGATGCGAGAGGTAAAGCATCCCACCGACCGCCTCTGACTGGCAGCTTAACAAGGTCTCCGGTAATACGATCGATTCCCAGCGGTCTTCATTGGCCGGTTCACATCAACACGAGACATTTTATTTGGTAAAATAATCTGCAGTTGATGTGAATGAAATCGTCCGATCCAATTAGCCTCTGATCGCATCAACCGAAACTCTCGCAGCACCCGTTTGGTATTTAGAGAGTCACATTGTGGTGGCATTATAAAAAGATGATTACTCATGATGATGGTGTTGTTGTGTTGTACTCAATGTTCTGAGCAGGATTTCAAGGTTCATCATTGTTAAAGGTTAAACAAGCACAACTTATGGACACAGGTTGAACAGTCACCTCGACCTCATTAAAGGGAAGGAACTGCAAGAAAAGCCTGATGACACCAGAGGAGAATAAACACGGAGATCACCCCTGACCTGGCCAAGGAAATGAGGCAAGTTCTCAGAGATAAAGCAACAACTGTGCTAAATATCCTCAACATGGCTGCTTTACTCCACTCTTAATTGTGAATATAAAGTCATTAGTAGGTTTTAGATATATGTTTAGGGTTAAAGGTTATTTCTGAGCAGACATTTTGACCCAACTCCCAACTGTTTATATATATGAGTATTTTATAGAAGCAGTTAAAGATGTTGGTGAGATGCTTTTTTTTTATGGTTATTTGACTGTTCATATGATGAATAACTAGCAGTCAAGGATCCTCTTATAGATAAGTGTACTGGGCAGCTCAGGTGGATATGAATGGAAGAGAGAGAGTGAACCTGGATCCTTAGGTGTAAATGCAGTTACTGCCATGTGCATGGTGTCATGGGCTCAGAGACCTGCTGCTGGAAACGTGTTGCTTTAACGATGGCTACTGCGATTTTAACTGTCTGTGAATTTGGTGAAAGATGTTTGCAAAGTAAAGCGTCTTTAGAAAAAATCACAGGAAACCAATCAGTCAGTTTGTTTGATTTATTGTTGTTAGAAGCTCATATATTTGACGGATGTCTCAATCCTTTACTAAACAATTAACTACAGTTACAATTATGATTCATTTGCATTTCAAAAAAATAAATAAATTCAGCTTTTAAATAATTTAATCAGATTTTACCGGCTCAATATGTATCACAGGCTTTCAATGCAATCTGTTCAATAAAACTTTAAATTTTCGTACTTTCCGGAATCTCGGTCAGAGGAAAAGTTGCATCAAACTTTTTGGCCATTTTATTCTGTGGAGAAATGGCAGAAGTAAGGATTAGAACAATAATCATATCAGGAACTTCTGAATATAGAAATCAACTCTTAAGTCAAACCTTACCTCTAACAACAAGCTTAGTGGAACACTCTGCCTTTCCAAAAGAGTTGACCGCGACCACCTTATATTCACCGCTGTCCATTGTCCGAACTCGGAGAATAAACATGGAGCACACTCCGTACGAGTTGGTGATGTAGTAGTTGTTGTCTGAGTTGATGCACACGTCGTTCAGGAACCAGGATACCGAGGGTGTCGGAGTTCCCCGGACAGCGCATGTCATGTACAGCTGATAACCTTTAGGTGGAGCGTGGACTTTGAGAGGGACCAGGATGGACGGGGGCCTCTCAAAGGAAATGTCCGTTGAATTACCTCTTTTCGAACTTGCATGAACTTTAAGGGGGAGAAAAAAAAACAAAAACATTTTTATTTAGAAATTGACTCACTTAAAATGAAAGATGTTACTGTGACTACGTGATGAAACATCCCACCTCTGTTGCTGTTGGCGCCCCATGTCGGCGACTGAGACGGATCTGAGAGGCCCACGTCGTTCTTGGCGTAGATCTTGAAGTGATACTCTATCCCGGGAAGGATGTTGTTGGCTGTGTATGTGTGAGCGGTGAGACGGTCTGCCACAGTCTTCCACACTCGGCTGTTGGAGTCATGTTGAGATACCGCGTAGAACAGGCGGTCGTCGTGCTCCTCGTCAGGAGAGGGCGCCCACGAGATCACCACTTTGCCCTCGACCGTCTGCTCCAACTCCACTGGCCCTGGAGTCTTGGGTTCATCTAGCAACAAGTACGATAGGAAGAAAGTTGTACTACTGAGAGAGGAAAGAATCGTAATCTTTATTTGAGTTCTTTTTCCCTGTGTTTTTACTTTCCAATTGACACCGGGTTGCTGTTTTTAGCATTTAATTGAAAAAGTATTCTAATTTCTAAAAGATACGATCTTCCTTTTTAAAGACCTGAGGGTTGTGATAGTTTCATATCGTTCATTTCAGCACAAACAAACTTCCACCAGTAGCTTCAGCACATTGTCCTCACCTGCGACTCTAACCTCAACGTCAAACGAAGCCTCGCCCACAGAGTTTTTGGCGGTAATAGTGTAGATGGCCGAATCTGTTCTCTTCGATGAGGGGATAACAAGCTGAGACATCCCCTCGGTATTGGTGATATTGATCCACTGGGATAGTGGCTCATCCTCCTTCAGCCAACTGATCTCGGGCGGAGGCTCGGCCTGGAGATATCAACGTCAGATAAATGAGATAAAGTGTGAGACATAAGCTGTCACATCACAATGTGGTAAACGCTTCACTCAAGACATGACACAGCTGGATTGCTGCATAAAATCCAACAACCGGAACCGACTGATGGATTTTAGATTTACACCGAGCAGCAAGGACACTGTATGCAAACCAGATTTCGGATTTTATTCATACCTCATAGCAGATTTTGACCCGAGCAGAATTCCCGGCTCTGACGACAATGAAGTCCTCTGGATCTTTGAAGCAAGGTCTCACTGAAAGGAAAAAACGCAAGCTCACAGATTAGGAAACGCAGACAAGGCAGCAGACAATATGTGGTGGGACAACAAGGTTGAAACCATTGATATGCACTGTGAAGATGCTTCTGTACGTACTGTTGGGATTCTTTGCGCACACCATGGCAGAAGGAGGGCTTAGATCTCCAGATCCTGACTCGTTGATTGCCGCAACCCTGAACTCGTACTCCGCTCCCTCCATAACATCTTTAACAGCAAACTTAGCCTCTAGATATAAGATGAAAAGCACAGCAAGGACAAAAGTCAGGAAAAAGGAGCATTTTTCGCTGTCATATGTGATATGTATGGTTTTATTTCTGACCTATGATAGGTTCGTTGAGTGCATTCAGGGCAATCCACTCATTTGTGTCTTTCTTTCGCTTCTCTACTTGATAACCGATGATCGGTACTCCTCTGTCATCCTCCGGAGGGGTCCACGTCAGTTTGATACACGTCTTAGAGGCACTCACCACGTTGGGAGCGCCAGGTGGACCAGCGAGTACTAGGAAATGACGAGTAGTCTTGTTAATCATGTAAGCGCATTAAAACATGGAATAAAACAAGTACATCTGCATGTTGCTACTGCAGGTTCCTCTTTGAGATAAACCTCTTTTTATTGTGGGATTTCTACAACAGCTGAGTTGTGTGACAGACAATCTGAAGCCATCACAAAACCTATCTAAAGACATTTTCATTTATTACAACCTGAGGCAGATTATCACGGGATTTGCTGAGGAAAGCTAAATGAGACTTTCTCTTTCCTGCACTCACTCATTATGCCAGCCATAATGCTGTCAGCTGTCTCCAGGGCGTCACTGAGGCCCTCGGGGTTCTCAGCGTAGATGCGGTAGTTGTATTTCTTTCCATGAGTCACGTTCCTGTCTCTGAAGGACGTCCTGTCAGCTAAAACATCGCCAAGCTTCATCCACAGACTCTGTCCCGCCTGCTGTCGTTCTATGATATAGTTGGTGACAGCCGAGCCGCCGTCATCCTTTGGAGGGTTCCATTTGATCTCGATCACAGACGAGGTGGTTTCAACGGTCTCCACTGGACCCTCCGGTGGGCCTGGGCGATCTGTTAGATGGACACAGTGCAACACTTTATATGCAGCTCACACACTGGTTCCCAGTAAGGTACACGGTTTGTATTGGATTTCTTGATTTTGTACCAATCACGATAAGCTGAGATGTGGCCTCTACGACACCAAATGGGTTTTTGAGCTGTATTTTTATTTCGCCTGCATCTGTCCGCAGGCAGTCTCTGAGCAGCAGGCGGCTGTGATTGGGCTCCTTCACGATCTTGACTCCTCCCCCATCTTTGATCTCGGTGCCATCCTTGAACCAACTGACCGTCAGAGATTCCTGAGGAGTGTAGGGCATCTTGAAAGCAGCATTCTGCCCCACTCTTACTATCACAGGTTTGGCGAACTTGTGAAGGTCGTCCGGGTCAAATTCCGGTACATCTATAAAGCAGAGAGTAATTCATTTTAATGCCTTTTGCAGAAGCCATTTCCTGCATGTTCTGCAAATTAAGGGAGGAAAGTGAATCATACCTCCTACAGTAACCTTTCCCTGTGTACTCTGCTCCCCTGACACAAAGCGATAAAGTCCGGAGTCGTCATCTGTGCAGCTTTTAATCGTCAGCTTGTGAGAGGTTCCTTCTTTGGTTATGGTGACCCCGGCACCTGAGTTTAACTAGCAAATTAAAAGGAAAAGGGAGACCTTGAAACTTTTTTGTAATGCATAATTTAATTGAATGAAATACTCAAAAACACCATCCCAGACACCATTTGTTAATTTGCAGTTTATACTGTGGGACGTTGGTGATGAATTATATCACGGTTTAAAGATTGTCTTAGACTTACACTTACTCTAAATGAAAGTGTGAGATTGCAAATTGTAATGTAAGAATGAAGTAATAGGATAATAACAGATATTCATGGACCTGACCTGCTCTCCATCTTTGAACCAGGAACCATCACACTCCAGGTTCATCTTCACAGGTAATTCCGCTGTCTTTCCACGAAGAGCGTAGTTATCCGAGAGGGCACAGGTGATAACGGGCTCTGGACAACGTGAAACAAAGTTACCCTTCTCTTTCCGGGGAGATCATGCAGGAGCTACACAATTAGGTTAAAGTAATCAACCTTTTATAGTGATTCGTTTTTCCCTTGACAAAAGTAATCACTATAAGTGGTTTCCACTGTATTGGCACGGAGGTCAATATCAGTCGGGGTCTAAATGTCATTGTTGTTTTGCACAAAGAAAAAGGTTAATGATATTGTATGCAGTGCTAATATAGTGCATGGTTTACATATTAGATCAGGCTGCTCTGTTCATAAAGTTGATGTTAAATACAAATGGCCGTAAGAGGCAAGTTAATGATTTGAAAATCAAGCATAATTATTAGGAGACGCAAATATCAAGTTTTTGCAAACCTTTACAGAAATCCAGTGGCCTAAGCAAATCTTTTAGTCTTTGATTAGTCTTTTAATATCGGCGTTCTTGTTTGTTGTTCAGTGGTAAATATCGGGCATACCACCTCCTGCAGCTGCCTGTGGTGGATCACCACCCACGGCTTCCTCAGCTGAGTGGATCACAGCAACAACAAGAGTAAGTCACGTGACCGAGCTTTACTAAGTCACTTCCTCAGTTCTGTTTGCACCACTGTCTCTCTTACCTTCTACCAAATCTTTCACCACTGTCGGTGGTTCACCTGAAAGACAGACAGTTTGTAAACACATCTATTTATCTTGGTTTTAAGTATTAATAAATAATAACTTCTACAAATCCCTCGCACTACACGTTTTTAGGACCATTTTCCAAAGTATGCCATTATGTCATACATGTTATAGTGTGTATTTCAAGCTTTTGGAAAGTCCTTGAATATCTGAGTTGGTGAAATCAAGGTACAAACCATAGTGTTACATCTGCACTGCTTAATATTTGGATAATGAGAGTCCTCTCAGTCAAGGTTTTGGCAAACTGCTAATGTTAGTCTGGCATTGGGCTGTAACATTGCTTCCAGAATCACGTTTCATTGCCATGTCCAATATATATCTTTTGAATGTACAGAGTTATTTTAAAACTTCTTAATATGTCTTGGGAGGGGGGGGGGGGGGGGGGGGGGCAGGGGGTGTTTAGAAGTCAGCTGGCAATGAACTTACAGCCTTGAGATACAGGATCCATGTTGAGGTCATGTATGTTTTACTACTGTCCCGACCAGCCGGCACTTACACCGGCACTTGTGTGATAATGGCACCAACAACAAGACCAGACATGATGTAAAATGAGATGGATCACATCACTCGGGTATGATGCAGATCTAAAAGTAGTCTCAAGTGCTTTGCATAAAATATTTATACACATTTAAAAGCACTTGTAATCATATGTAATCAGTCTTTTCGCAATTATTCATTCATACATCTCATCTAGTAACTGTGATATAAGCTAGAATTAATATTAAAAGAATAAATTGTGAATGGAGATAATGAGTCTGCATTTATCAATTCCCTTCTTCCAATATTTTCATAAGCTAGAGCCTTGCTCAGTTTGAGTGAAATTCAAATCAGCACAATTAAATCTAAATTAGAAAAAAAGAAATGTCTTGTTTAAATTCGGTCATTCATCTTTAAATGCACGGAAAGCTTATCTACACAGTTTCTTACCTTGGATCACTTCCTCCACAACTGGTGGAGCCGCTGCCACTGCTGCCGGCTCGCTCACTGTTTCAATCAAACATTACAACTAGTTAGTGGTCACCATAATCAACAAATCCTCATATTAAGCATTGCAACTAAATTGATAAAACAAAGATTAAATCTCAATGAATTCTGTATTTAA
Source organism: Pleuronectes platessa (assembly GCF_947347685.1). Lineage (NCBI taxonomy): Eukaryota > Metazoa > Chordata > Actinopteri > Pleuronectiformes > Pleuronectidae > Pleuronectes > Pleuronectes platessa. Next base: position 6,763,757 of record NC_070627.1, on the reverse strand, counting down.
TTAATTTATTGTTTTGTGTTTAAAGTTAATGTATATAAATAATACATGTCTGTTATATTTTCTGATAGCCTAGGCTGACTTCTTTAAATAAGCTTATTTAGAAACACTGAAATACAACAATCTTGATGTTGCCCATGGTTTGTAAAGTTAAGAAAATATATAAAATAGTTACAAAAATCTGCTTAAAGAGAAAGGCAGGAACTAAAATACATTGAATAGGAATAAACACAATAACCATCCTGATTAAAACCCCTTACAGCCACTGTTCTTACCTGGTTTGGGATCTTTTTGTGCCTCAGGTGCAGCTGCAGGAGCTGGAGGGGCTTCAGGGGGGGGCGCAGCAGCCGCAGCTTCTTTAGCAGCTATAATCTGTTCCTTTCTTTCTTCCCTTTCTTTCACTAGTTTGACTTGTTGTTCTTGGGCCACCTTCTGCAGGTCGACTCCAGCTCCTCCAGCCCTCGTTGTTTTCCTCGCTGCTTTTTTCCCCTTTGGAGCTTCTTTGTCAGCTGATTTAGGAAAAACAAATGATTTGCCATGAGTGTGCATTTTAAAATGCCATAATATGACAGGAATCAGACACATTTTTCTCAATATTACAAACTGTTGATTATTATCAGTGAGTCTTTTAAGGGAGTGAATCTTACCTTCAACAACAAGCCATGCGTTACAGGATTTTATTCCTGCGCAGGCAGAGTAAATTCCTTTGTCCACCACCATGCAGTCTTTGACCACCAGTCTGTGAATGAGCTTGTCCTCTGAAACCTCGATATCGTGCTTGTCCCCTTGTTCCAGTGGCAAATTCTTGCCAAACCACAGAATCTTGGCGAAGGGATTTGACAGGACACACTCGAACACGGCATCTTCTCTCTCCGTTGCCTTCACCTCCTGAAGTTTCACCAGGAACTCCACCATGGGGACTTAAAAATAACAAGTTATTAGTTTTATATCAATAATATTATCAACATCTACATATAAAAACATGGTTTTCCTTTGCTTTAATTAAGGTTGATAATTAACTGTATGCAAGTATGAAACTTACTTTTAAATTCAGTAGTAAAGATATTCACATCCTCTACATCCAACTGGTACAGTCCAGCATCTTCTGGCATAAGGTCCCTCATACTGAAAGTATACTTTCTCCCCACTATCTTGAGGCTGTGCTTTATCTTGTCTCCCAACTCCTTTGTATATGGAACCATTACACCATCCTGAAGGGGAAATGTACAAGAAATATTAATTTCTGGATTCATGGTTGAAATTGAGGTCGACTGCTCCTGATTTCTTTGGGGTGACTCCCCCCAACCTGTTAGGCGGTGACATGTAGAAGGGCGGCTGGACGTATAATTGTGTTTCCACACTAACCTTGTAAAGGAAGATGTGGCTGCTTGGGTCATTAAGATCCATGTCAACCTCAAAGGAGGCGGAACCATCTGCATTGACCTGAATGGGCCTCAGGTTACTCAGCTCCTTGATGAACTGGGACAGAAGCGGAATAAGAAATAAGTATGAAGGGGGAAAGAGAACTGACTTTACCCTCTGTTATCGCAGCATGGGGAGTCGATATCACGTCTCATAGAAAAAAGCAAATCATCCTGCAAATGTCACAAACCTGAGCTTGTTCCTCCTCCCTCTCCTTCTTCATTTCATTCAGTTTTGTGAGCATACGTCGGAAGTCAGTGATTCCATGCTCTGCGCAGATTCTCTCGTACTCTTTCTTATCAGCGCTGAGTAGCAGCTCCCAAACCTCCGGATCAATCTCCCCGTCTTTTTTCACAGGTTTCTCAGACCTGGGACGGACCTTACTGGAAATTGAAAACAAGATGATTCGCTGGGACAGTCTTGTAAATCTGTAGAAGATTATTCTACAGTCTATTCTAATATAGTAGCTCAAACCCACCTTTTCCTTTTCAGCACATTCTTAAAGTTTTCTTCAGTAAGCTCTGCTGTCTGTTGCGGGTTCTTGTTCTTCTTGAAACCAACTAAAGGCAGAAAGGAGGAGAAATAAGTTCATCATACAGTGTTTTTGAGCAGCCTACTGAGTGTTGAGCACTGGAAAAGAGTGGCCTTACACCCAAGGGTTTTCAGTAGAGAAGTATCACATTGAGATAAAAGTGTAAATCACCTTCTATCATATTTCTTACATTGCTTTTTCCTTACCTTCAATAACATTCAGAACGACCGTGACTATGGCTTGTCCATACTCATTTTTGGCAAAGCATTTGTAGGTGTCCGCTTGATCCGGCATGACATTTGGCATCTGAAAGAACCAAGACATGCTAAATGTAATGGATATAATGATAACTACGTTAGTTGGTTTAATATAAATATAAATATTGAATAGCCCCGCTTCCACATTGTCTGTTGTAGGCTTAATGGTCAAAATGATGCAGGTTAAGTTGTCATTGGTCTGTGAGCAGTTAAATGTGTCCAGTGTGTGTTGATAGGACTGACTAAATGATGGTCCGAAGACAGGGTGACCTTGATGTTATCAAATCTCCCCTTTTTTCCTCCCTCTATTTTCTATTTATCTATAATTTTCTCCATGCTGCTGCACAGTATCAATGCGATTTGATATCCCCATATCACTTGCCTCAAATGTATGCTCATTGGAAATGGTATCGTGTTTGGTTTGGTATCTTGAAGTATCAGACACATCTCCGTTATTTCGGCCCCATGTTACAGTTGGCTCCGGGTCTCCGGTGACAATGGCTTTGAAAAAGGCAAATTTTCCTGTAAAGAAAGAGGAAAGGTCATTTCATGTTCTAAATCACCTGGAAAAACAGATGCACGTTTATTTAGTGTGATTCTTATTTATATACACACGTATGTAATATAGCCTTCACTTTAATAACATAGAACTCATGGTATGATAACACAACAAACTTTATCTGACTCTTTAATGCATTTAGGTTTTGAATGTTGCAAATCTGTGCTGCTAATGGCATTTCACAAAAATTCATGGATTAAAACCATTATGCAGAATCATGTAAATTCCACCAGTACTTTGTGTTAATAATGATTCTGTAGCAGTCAGTCCCTACCCTCTTGGATGGTCAAAGCAATTGGCTTGCGGGTGAAGTCCGGATGGTTCTTTCCCTCTGGCAGTGTCTCAATGAACTGTGTAATCATCACGCCGGGGACTCGAGATTTCTTCTTGAACCCCACTGTCAGTGGAAAATGAAGCGTCAGTGACACAATGGATTTGGCAGTCGAAACATCGAAAGTAATGACCAGATTATATCCAGCCATCAATGTGTTGTTGTTTTTTTGGTAAATCGGATCATCACTCGCATAAACAATGTGGAGACCCATTCTAATACATGACATATTAGAATGTTCCATGTTACTCAGTTAATCGTCACTTGGATCTAAACGGTACACACGGGACTCTGGTGCAGTAGATGAGTCTTGTGTCAGTCAACATTTACATTTCTACAACGTTTATCTGTTTAACCTTTTTTCTTGGGAATCCATGCCTGATATTCAACCTGAGAGCAGATATGTAGTGATGCATCCACATATCTATGCACAGAACATATGTTCACATAATGTGCAGCATACTGCAGATCAGCTTTTCATGCCTTCACTAGCAAAAAAAAGTACTGTTGATTACCATTGGAATGCTCTGCGTCTGGACCTGATAAGGCATATGGGAAAGAGCATGTACAGCACACGTCAACATGGTGTTAGCATTAGATTATTGATTGAAGGTAATTTAAACTGTGAGATGAGAAAACGCTGAAGAAGGATGGGTGAATACATTGATGTCTTTACTGTCATTTGACAATACACAAAAATGCATGTGCTTTTGAGTTCTGATGCTCATTTTGCTGATATGCACAAGGCTGTCAAGTATTACAGCTCCTCTGCTGTTCAGTGAGCACTCTTTTGATTGTTCTCCAATTAGTCTGCACCTACTTTAGAACCTCCCATTGGCTTTGAATACACAACGTGCAGTCAAATGGTTTCTGATGGAAAAATGTTGGACTTTCTGAAGAGTCTTATGTGAATGTTACTATAAATTCCGAAAGCAAATGCTTTGTGACAAAGGGGGAGCTTTGATAATGAACCCGAATCAACCGCTTGATGCATCAGACAGAAAAAGAATTCCACAAATTATGACAAGTCAATATTTCAAAGTTTTTTTGGATTTTTTCATTAAAGGTTCAGTGTGTAGAATTTAGTGACATCTAGTGGTGAAGTTTCATGTTGCAGCTTAATACCCCTCACCTTTTCCAAACATGGAAGAGAACATGTGGTAACTTCAGTTTCAGCCTTCTATCAAATCTGTTAGACTTTGACCAGAAAATGTGTCTTCTAATTTTAAGATGTGTTAATTGAAGATGTGAAATATGATTAACACATATTTTGCGTTCAGATACTATGGCTTTTCTAACTGCAACTGCATCCTAAGATCCTCATTAATAAACATGTTGGAAGTTAGTATAAACTATCTTTTTTTTATACTTATTATTACAAATGTTTCCTTTTAGATTGAAAGTTGTTGGATCCACTATTTATTTCAAAAGATTCTCTGTTTTTCCTGTCATGTTCAGATTAATGGTTTTATTTGGTTACCTGTCACCTTCGTGTTTGCTAATGGATAAAAGACCAAAAATGAACATCTCACAAGCTTGTTGTTCCTTAAACACTCCTGCAGAAAATAAGATTAGCACTCGATGCTTACCTTGGCCAGCTGCGGTCCCATCGATCAGCTTGTTTTTTCTTAACATCCCGGCTCCTTTGATTTCAAGATTGATTTAGAGATTTCTTCAGAGAGATTTCTCCAACTACAGAAATAGGATGGAGATAATAAAAGTACCTTAGCTGCAGCTCAATTGATCAAATCAAATAGCAGGAAATATGTTTTATCCTGAAAGGAACTACATTTATAGTTAGACTTCAAAGACACACACAATTTATTCAGGAGGAGATTCAGAGAACTCCACTTCACAACCATCTAAAACCAGTGATGACAGGTTGAATAATTAGAAGAAAATAAAATTTTGCTTCATCTGTCTTGAGTCAATGACTTTAAACCACAAATCATCTAATCATATTCTAAGTTATTCTTACGCAAGAATTTACTTCTCAATCACAGAGTGGGTTCAGATGTTATTCTGTGGTGAAGGTGAGTGTGAGAACATCAGGCAGGGAATCGCCTGGAGCTGGAATATATTGTCTGGCGGTTCCTTCCCTGTACTGTTTATTCTTCTCACAACTAAATGTTGCTGACGTGGTCTGATCTCTTTGCTCTGAATGAATTCCTCCTCCTACACGACCAGTTACAACCACAACTGAAAACCAGTGACAGGTGTTTGGGTTTGTTGGCGGTCGTGAATCACTGGATTGTGTATTTTACATGAGCGGCAGAGTTATGCGTCTCTGATCTAATAGGAGAGCAGGATGTTAAAGCAGTACAGCACCCACACTGTAATATATATACAGTAAAGCCTCAAGGTAAATAAGCAAACAAACAGACACATGCTCTCACAGGCTAACTGGCTGACTGACAGACCAACTGGCTGTATTGTCAGTACTGGAGTGTCTGTTGCTTCCCGCTGTAAGCTTCCAACATGAGTTCAAGCTAGAGAACGCGACTGTACTTCTTTCAAACATAGATTCTCCGGCACATTAGCTAAACCAGATTCTCGGACCAATTTATAGTTTTCAACAAATCAGTTGTTACAGTGTTGACACCATTCACACGTCGAAATTTCAATGTGTCGGCGGTTAAACACCTCGAACCTCTCGAGTGTCTGCACAAACCCAGCGGCTCCCAGTGCAGCCGCGTAACACTCTATAGAGTGTCGATGGCACACGGCTGTTGAAAGAGGAGAAAAGTGGATTGACATCTGATAGGTCACATGCCAGATAAAACTGTTGAGCATCTCGTCCCGAACATCTTAATAGGTTTGTAAATCACTTCTGACACGATTGGATCGTGCAGAGCTGACTCCTGCTCATTACATCATCATGTAATTGATATTAATTACACTCAAACTCTTGATAAGTCAGCATTAATTTAGCGTCTCACTCGGTTTGTCAATCCAGCAAAAAAATATCTGTCTTTAGATTTGTTTTATAATTTCAAGCGCTACAATGTGATGAAAACAGTTTTGTCCCAATTAGGCTGTAGCTCCACTTGGGGTTAATATGAGGAGCACTTTCCATGACTACAAATTGCATGCCTTTTAAAAAAGATATGGTTTAACAGAGGTCACAAACAGTTCAAACTCTAATGCTCATTAAACATTTGAGTTGCACTTTCAAGGTTCAGAACCTGCTCCATGTACTTGGCTTCTGACACGGTCCCACACTAGCGGCCTCCTTGTCGTGAGAGCGAATTTTTATGGGTTTCATGTGACCAGTGCTGAAATACAGCACGGGACGGTATGCGAGTGACTGAGAACATCGTAAAAGTGATTAAAAGGAACACACTGCTAAGGGCATGTTCCGAAAGTATGTGGCTATCTAGGGAGATGGCGCTGATGATGTGCAGACGCTGACATTGACATTCTTTCTTAATTTGGTTATGTTAAGGGCCCCTCTTGCCTTTTTTTGGTTTGTAATCAATATTTTTCAGTAGTAATACAGAATAATATAATATAGAATAGTAAAGAAACAATTGTGTTAAGGTAAGAGTTTGAGAAAGGATGCTCCTAGATGCTTTTAGATGATTAAAAAGACATAAATTCTGTAAATACCTTAAATGTTCGTAAGATACATAATATAATCAATAATATTGAAATAATTTGAGTTGTCGATCTGGTGACAGCTTATGAAAATGACCGTTGTGTATTTTTACATTTTTCAAAAATTTTTGGAAACGACCGTTTGAATTCTAATTTACATCAACACAAAACTAAACTACAACTATTTAAAACATTTGTACACAGCCCCAAAATGAGGATATATATATACAATAGATACACTGCACTATGCATAGCAGATCAATTGACAGTCCAGGCAGTTTAATTGCGTTTATGGACAGACACTTTAAACACTTTGCCAAACTAACTGTTACAATGCTTGGACGAGATGTTAAAGAGTGCATCAGTCCCAGGATTATTTCTTTGTTAAAAGACTGAAGCCAACTTTCAGGAGTAAAACCCCTCCATCTAAGACTGGTGCTGATTGTGAGATGAATGATGAACTTACCTCAGTTCTCCTGGGATCCTCCTGAGTTGACGGCTGCCCGGTCTGATATTCGAGTGTTGCCTCCTTGCTCTACAAGCCTATTAAACCCTTACAGGAATGCCAATGACTCCGCGACAAGCACCCACGTCGTCAGACCTGGTGCCTGCCAAGAAAGGGGATTGCTCTTTTGTTTTTGGTATAAATCACAACCTCTAGAAAAGGGGGGGAGTGAGAGCCAAAGCCTTTCTTTTGGATGACCATGACCTCTTGTTGAAAAACGCTTGATCTTCAGGGAAAGTCCAATTTAAAATTGTTTGTTTGGAAAATTGAATTAATCTATTTAAGATATGATTATATAACATTGATCCTCTGTTGTGTATAATATACTGCTATTATAAACTAATCATGTGGAACTTTTGATTATTGCTTTCACTTCTTAAATCTCTGCAAATAAAATGTTAGCAGGAGAAATGTTTGTGTAGCTTTAAATTTGACTTTTTTGCACTAACACATTTGGTTTTTCGTCTTTGCGATTAGTTAGTGTCTGTTATGTAAGTCGGTGTCATCATAAGCCGGAGCTGCTGAGTGCTGACAGCCAAGTATGCCCGAATTGACACTCTTGTGAAATTACGAGAACAACACAACTTCATATGAATGTTCAGACGCGCTAATGACTCTTATTGTCTAGAAAATACTTTGTGTCTATTGTGGCCTTGAATAGCAACAGTGGCAGAATGAGCAATAAGTGTGATCTCATGTCGTGATTTGTCTGCGGACGTGTCTTTGGAGCGGAGTTCTTTTAACATTACGACATTTGTTAACCTGACACACAACAGATGGTTTGTCACATAGAACCATCTGGGAAAGCTGCATAGGAAACTGATTGGAGAAAATACAGACATCGTTGAATCTAATTGGGATAAAAGTTTCATCTTAATCTTAATATATTTACTTGTAACAGATTGATACAATCATTAAAGCCAAAAATAAATCTGTATTAGATCGATTTAGTTATTTCACCATTTTTCTTCACCAAATCCTCCTCGACTTGGAAATGAATGGCTTGCAGTAGAGGTGTACATGACCCTGGTGGAGAAGTTCATAGATTAGTATGACTAATTAGTAGATTAGTATGATAGAAAACACCTTCAGCTCAACATCCGCAAAACCATAACTTATATTTATATATATATATATATAAAGAAGATTGACTTATCTCCACGTCCTTCCACAATGAGTTATTCTGTATTATGCACCAATGGATCGACTTGGGGGATCAAGTCAGCTTTTCCTTGTAAATGTCATTGATTCATTGTTAAAACAACATAACAACAAAAAGTAAGTTTGATTGGGTGGGAGTTTCTCCAAGGAATCACAATTATCTCCTTCTAACTTGTATTTGCTTATTGCTATTAGCAAACTTTACTTTCTTAGTTAGCAGGTTTGATTCGTATAGGAGAATAAATAGAAGCTGGAAAAACGAATACATTTTAAATAAGGCTTTAAGTAAACCAGTCATTGTCTTATCTTTAAAAAATACTTTTTACTTTTCACGTCGCAGAAAAACAACTTTTCAAGAAGAAGAAAGTTACTTCACACTTTGAGGGCATTTATTTCTGTGTTATTGGTCTTATCAATAACAGAGCTGTGGTCAGTTTAGTCAAGATTGTGTGTGTTTGTGTGTGTCAGTGTGTTTGTGTGTGTCAGTGTGTGTGCATGTGAGTGGATATTTCAAGCAGTGTAATAAAAGTGAATGCGAGGCACAGGAAATATGACTGTTCTCAGGCATGGGAAGCTGATATGAGAAGCTTGATGTTCTTGGAGGCTTTTATTGCGAAGGGTCACTAAAGTCAGGAGCTCAGAATTCCACCATAGAAAACAATGACAAAACAAGGAATGTTATATAACCCAACACTCAATGGACGGCAGTAACTTCATCTGTGTCTGTGTTGGCGGACATACATTTTTAAATTTCTATTTATTCATTGGAGCAAATTGAAATACTTCTTTTACTTTGTTTGCTAGTGCCCTGTGGTTAGTTGCTTCTTAATGCCAAATCCCAGTACAGTGAACTCCCAGTGAAGAGATGTGTCTATAACAAGATGCCAAGTGGCTACTGTATAATGGATCATTTTAGTCTGTCGCCGGACCCTTGCTCGGGAAGGTGTGCAGTTGTTTGCAAGGTTGCACTTGCGAGTCATGCACAGGAATTTTTTTATCATTTATGACTTTCTATAATAGACTCACATTATCCTCTGAAAGAGCGCGAACACATGTCCGCAGTAAACGAGAAATTCGAAGCCATGTGACAGTTGGCAGAGCGGAGGCGGCTCACGTGAAGTTTTAAAATGAAAAGACACGATATATTTACCTCACAGTGGGGCGACGGTTACGTGCCAAACTGAATGTAACTGCAGCAGACAAACCACTTCATACAGTCAAGTACTTGTAAAGTATATCTGAGGCCAATTTAAAAAAATTCAGCTTTATATTTGTGATATCTTCTTTAGCATGCTGAATAAAGTATGTATCTCAGAGTATCTTGTTCTATATTAAGTGACAGACTCATGACTGAAGTCAGGTTGAAGTAAGACACTGCAGTTCACTTTGAACAGATTTTATTTACATTTTGGAAAAATCCTCAATGATGAAAACATTACACATGAACACACAAAACCCCTCAATTTGTATGATCATATTTTCCATTTACCAAGAGGTAGTAACTTCAGAAGAAACTTGTTCTAAACAGCAGATGGAAGCTCGATACAGCTCAAGAAAAAGATAGGACCATAAATAAACATGTTTGGGTGCCGGATTAACATTTCACTAATGTTGAATCCCAGATGTCATGTCTCCATCTCCTCACTGTGTGTGGAGAATAAATTTAGCAGATTTCCCACTTAACATTTTTTTATCGCTTCCAAACACCAAAAATCGCTCTTTTCACCTTTATTTTTCTCATCACAGTTTATTTGAACACATTAATACAATAATTCACAAAAACACTGATAACTGGTTTCAAAACGGCAAATCTTTAACTCTCCGTTATTTTATTGTAACACTCGTCTTCAGGATTTCAGGACCACGGCTTCAATCTGATGTGGAATGGGAAGAGAAGGGTGTTGTTACAACATACTCAGCCAGAGGTTTAAAATATAACATACTCCAATGTGTTGTGTTGGATTTTCTTTACCTTTAACAACAAGTTTGGTTGTGCACTCCACTCTGCCCAGATTATTTTCCGCTACGACCATGTAATCTCCACTGTCCTTCGGCCCGACTTTGAGGATCACCATGGAGCACACCCCGCAGGTGTTGGTGATGTGGTAGTTGGTGTTGGTGTTCAGGCTGATGTTGTTCCTGTACCAGGTGATATAGGGTCTGGGATTTCCCGTCACTGCACAACTCATGTAGCACTCGTACTTCTCCGGACTGTTGTGCGTTTTCAGCGGAACGGAGAATGATGGCGGCGTCTCGAAGCTGCAGTCCTTAGAGGCTGGGACGTTCACGGTAAATATCTCTGGGATTGTAAAAGAGAGATAAAAAAAAAAGTTTAAAAGGTGCAAGTGATAGTGATCAATGCATTTTTCATTGCTACTGTCGCATTCACTCATCTCGATTCAGTGAGTATATGTGAGGAGGGAACATTCATATGAAATGTTGTTAGTTTTAATGGTGCTTTGACATTTGTTGTACAGTCAAAATGTGATGTCAGAAGCAGCAAATCGTCACTTATTAGAGGCTGGACTTATTAATAAGGGCTACAAATGGGGAAATTGACCAATGACAGGTTTCAGATCCCAGTGTGATATGGTCAAGTCTTGTTTTGTCTGAGGGGACAATGCTTAAATACTACAATTTATAACTTTGTAATTAATGCAGAAAATTAAGCCGATCATCATAATTTGGGGCAAAAGCTACAAAATGATTGTTGCTCTCTGAAATTGTCGTTTAATATTGTGTTAATCAGTTAAGTAAGGGTTTATATTTTTACTACACAATTTCCCAACACCGTGGTTTTAACCTGCCTTTCGCTCTCTTCACTTCCCATCTTGCAGACTCGGAGGGATCGGAGAGTCCCATGTCGTTCTTGGCGTAGACCCGGAACTGATACTGTCTCCCCGGCATGATGTTGATGGCAGTGAACTTGTTATTGAAGAGATGGTCTGCCATGATTTGCCAGGTACGCTTCTCGGAATCCCGCTTGGTGATCATGTAGTGCAGCCTGTCGTCTTTCTTCTCATCTGGAGACGGGGTCCAGGAGACTGTCACTGTTCCCGACACGTTCTCGTCCAGCTCCACGGGGCCTGGAGGCTTCGGGTCATCTAGAAACGTGAAGGAATCCAATTTTTAGTATCTGTATGCTCTATGTTTCTAATGGCCACAGAGTGGAAGCCTGCACACGCACAGTCGTTCTCTTTCTGAACGATCCCCACATGCTGCTTAAATCCAAAGCAAAGTCAGACTATAGTGAAAAAATAAAAACCTTTATTTCTTTATACACTGTTTATAGTTTTGCATATAAATCTATAACATAATTAAACCTACATTTAAGACTACAAATCACTTAAAGCTCAAAGGTTGATTTTGTAAGATTAAGGTAAAAGGGATCTATTGGCAGAAATTTTATATAAAATAGTCCTAGTAATGTTTTACCAGTGTGTTTCATCTAAATTGTATAAATTGTTGTTCTATTTACCCTAAAATGGGCCTTTTATATTTAATACTTTATATTTACATCAGAAGTGGGTCCTCTCTAGGGAGGCCGCCATGTTTTCTACAGTAGCCCAAACTGGACAAACTGAAAACCGGACATGTGACCAAGCATTTTGCCTTGTTCAGAAACCTGAATGATTATACATCCATAAAAATCTGCTCGATACAACCTTAGCTAAAGATTTCACTTTTATCTGAAGGATATAGGTGTGTACCTGTAATTCTTATTTCCACACTGGAGGTTTCTTGACCGACAAGGTTCTTCACAATTATAGTGTAGATTCCTGTGTCCTGGCGTTCTGATGAGAAGATCATCAGCTGCGATGATGTGTCCGTGTTGCTCACCGTCACATGCTTGGGCACAGGCAAGCCGTCCTTGAGCCAATTAATAATTGGTACTGGAGAGGCCTGCCACAAGAGGAGATACACAGCTTAAACCTGGGTTTATACTTTTATACTTATTCATAAAATGTCTAATCTGCATATTCCGACTGGACATTGACTAAAACTACTTTTGTATGATTATTATACTGAACCTGAAAGTTAAAGTTGACTCGAGCAGCGTTCCCAGCTTTCATTACCATGAAGTTCTTAAGTTTTTTGTCAGTGAATTGAGGTCTCACTGTAACAATGTAGGAGGAGAGAAAATTTGAGAAAAAGCAATTTAACGAAGGTAAAATGTGTCAACGTTTGACTGTAGATAGTTAATTGTTGACTCAGTGTCCACCGACTCACCTGGAGGTGGCATAGCAATGATGTAGTTGTCCAAATCTTGAGGCTCACCATCCCCACCCTCATTGGTGGCTACAACTCTAACCCAGTACATGGCCATAGACTTCAGACCCATAATAGTATAAGAGTTGATAATGATTGGACTGGAGTTACAGCTACTCCACTCTGGGTTTTCAGCCGGTCTGAGCTCCACGAGGTATCCTTTGGCCTCATCCTGGACCCCTTCCTCCTCGATGGGTTTCGTCCAGGCCAGAGATAAGGTGGTGTACGTGGAGTCGGTCACCCTCAAGTCAAGGACTTTACCAGGGGGCTCTGGAAGATTCAGTTGATTTTTCAGAAAATCAGGGAATGTAGATTCAACAATAAAGCGGATTTCAGCCAGTTACTCACTTTTTGGATCTCTTGCAAACACGAATTCAGAGGGTGCGCTTGGTTCTCCGGCTCCAGAAATGTTGATTGCTGATACACGGAACTCATACGAGAAGCCCTCAACAACATCCTTTACTGCGTACGTGCTCTCTGTATACATGTAAAACAGTACGATTACACTATTATAAAATGTGACAATAAAGTTTACAAGTTTAGATCTAAAATCCAGCCTTAAAAACAACCATAACAATTGGAAATAGAGTCATTGAATGTGAAATGTGACTCTAATCAACCTTTAATGGGCTCCAGAGGCGGGTTGACGAGGCCCCACAGATTACTGCCGTTTTTGCGTTTCTCCACGTTGTAACCGGAAATGTTGGTTCCTCCGGTGTTAGTGGGCTCAGACCAAGCAAGATTGATGCAGTCTTTGAAAGCACTAACAATCTTTGGCATAGAAGGAGCACCAGGGTAAGCTGAAACAACGAGGAAATGAAAAAAACGCTCACTTTTCAATTAGCTTATTAAAAAAAGCACATTCACTCTTTATTTGAGACGTACCCTTTGTCCCTGCCTGAATGTCGTCTGTTTCCATCATTTCACTGATGCCATGATCGGTTTCAGCCCTGACATGGTAGCAGTACTTTCTGCCATGATCCACATCGGTGTCCCTGTATTTGGGCTCCGGGCCAATCTTGCCTAGTTTTTTCCAGCTGTTTCGGCCGATTTGCTGTCGCTCCATGACGTAGTCCGTGATGGGGCAGCCGCCGCTGTCTTTGGGAGGCCGCCATTTGAAGTCAATGCAAGATGATGAGCTTTCAATTATATCCACAGGGCCCATGGGTGGGGTCGGCTTATCTATAGTAACACAAAAGAATAACTGTACCGATGTGCATGGTTTTTATACAAATTAAGAACATGCAGTGTCTAGCGTGCAGCTTACAAACCTAAGACATTAAGCTGTGTAGTAGCCTCAGCTTTCCCAAATTCATTTCTGATCTTAATCTTAATTTCTCCTGTGGTCTTGCGTTGGCACTTGGTGAGAACCAGACGACTGTTTGAGGACGATTTTTCAATCTTGATGTTGGCGTCCTCCAGCAGCTCCTCGCCCTCATTGTACCACTGGATCTTCATGGGCTCCCGGCCAACAAAGGACACATTAAACACTGCCTCTTTCCCAGATTTGATCGTGACCGGTTTTATGAACACAGCAAGGTCATCTGTGTTTATTCTCGGAGGATCTAGTAGAAAAACATACGTCTTTGAGAAATGAGAAGAGCATTTTACACATTTTCACAGTGGTTGACTCTTTTTCTTTTGCATCTGATCACGATACCTTCAATAATTAGCACAGCTTCTGTTTTACGCCCATCGGCTTCACATCGGTACTTCCCAGCATCCTCTTCTTGGCAGTTTTTGATAATTAGTTTGCGATAAGTCCCGTCTTTAACGATACAGACGTCATCTGTAGCTGTTATCTGTAATGCACAGACATGCACATACGTTAACACACATAACTCTAACAAGGTGGAAGGTGAAAGCTGCAGCTCCATCATCTCTTAAATCCCTCACCTCTATCCCTTCTTTGAACCAAACTCCATCACATTCCTCGCTGCTCAGTCTGCACACCAATTCTGCATCAGTGCCGATGATGGCGTTTACATCCGAAAGTCCACCGGTGAAGAAAACTCCAGGGTCTGAAAGAAAGGCAAACTTTTAATTTGGAACAGAAAAAAGTACTTAAGGTTATATAATGTACTATGTTCTGATGCCTCTCACCGATGACTGTATCAGGAACAAGTGGGCCTGTCCTCACTCTCTTTCTTTTCTCTTGAATAGGCTGCTCTTCTTCTTCTTCTTCTTCTTCAGCTTCTACCTTTTTCTTTGGTTGTGATGGAGTAGATTCAGCTGCTTCGGACACTTCCTCTTCCTCCTCCTCATCTTCTGCCTCCTCATCTTCTGCCTCCTCATCTTCTGCCTTTGCCTTAACCTTTGCCCCTGCTTTTGGCTTCCCTTTGGCTTCTGCTTCTGCTTCTGGTCTGGCTTTAGCTTTGGCTTCTGCCTTAGCTTCTGCTTTAGCTTTGGCTTTGGCTTCAGCTTCAGCTTTAGCTCTAGCTGCGGCCTCTGCCTTCTCAGCTGCAGCCTTAGCAGCGGCGGCTACTGCCTCCGCTTTTAACTTTGCAATCATCTCATCCCTCTCCTTCTGTACCTTAGCATTTTGCTCTTGAGCTATCAACAACAGATCAGCACCACCACCACCTGCCCGGGTTGTTTTGCGAGCTTTCTTCTTCCCTTTCGCGTTCAGATCTTTGTCCACTGATGAAAAAAAGTAACAGAACCTTGTAAACGTGAATTAGGCTTTTTTTTTTCTCCATTTTGGATGAACTAGTGTTGAACAATATGAAAATATACAATTTGAAAAATGTAAACAGTACCTTCCACTATAAGCCAGGCACTGCAAGATGCAAGTCCAACCACTGCGGCATAGATTCCTTTATCCAGTGGCTGGCAGTCCTTCACCACCAACGTGTGGATCAGCATGTCGTCGGACACAAGGATGTCATATTTTTCCCCTTGCTCCAGTGGGGTGTTTTTAAACTTCCAAGTTATCTTTTTCATAGGTTGAGAGATGAGGCACTCGAACATGGCGTCCTCTCTCTCCTCTGCCTTCACGTCTTCCAATTTAACCAAGAATTCTAAAGGGGGAACTGTACGAAACACAAAATTACGGGTTAACGTGAGATCTGCTGACATTTACGTACATTTTAATTCTGTAAATGATAAATTAGGATGCATAATCTTACTCTTCAAATCAGCTGAGAAGATCCTAATTCCATCAATCTCCACTTCGCACAATCCCGCATCCTCCATGTCGACACCATTCATGCTAAACTTCTTTCCCACTTGCTTCAATCCATGTTTTATCTCTGTTTCAGCATCAAAAGGAATCATAACTCCATCCTGTTCGAACATATTAGGTCATACAAATGATATATTTATACATGTCACATTGTATGCTTTCATCTATTAACTAGTAAGAACATATTTAAGAGGAAATATCTCACCTTAAATAGGAAGATTTTGCAGACAGGCGCTTCAACTTCAATGTCTGAATCATCAACAGGTTTCAATTCAACGGCCTTCAGTATGCCACGTCTTTCAACAACCTGTCGTCCAATAGAAAGTTATTTGAATGTTAGTACTCTTGTGTTTTCTGCCACTTGACTGTGAGGCTGTGTCGGTTTACAGGAAGGTGCAGTTGAGACACACGTTACCTTCACTTCTTCTTGCTCCCTCTCTTCCTTCATCTCACTTAGTTTTTTCAGCATCCAACGGAAATTGGTGATCCCGTACCGCGCACAGACGCTCTCATAGTCTTTCTTGTCTGAACTCATCAACTCTTCCCAAAACTTTTCATCCATTACGGGTTTTTCCTCCTCTTTCGGCTCAGTGTCAACCCTACAAAAAGGATACAATCATCAATTACTTTAACGTTATGATTATACATAGCAAGAAATTAAAACTAAGTAAAGTTTGCTCTTGCCCTGAAGCAGTTCTTACACTGTTTTCAAGGTCTTTTTGAAATCCTCTGGTACTTCCCGGACGGCTGCAAACAAAACAGGCAACACGGTTACAGTTTTAATTCAGCGCACAATTGACTGTGTTATTACAAAGTAATCAAAGTGTGTACCTGTCCTGGACTGTTGCAAAGCTTTGCTCTTTTTGAAGCCAACTGAAATGGAAAGAGAAAAACATTCAAGTGAGACAGATGTAATATATATCATCATAATAAATTGGTTTGGATTGAATATATCCTGAAATAGAAGCGAGTGACGCACCTTCAATAACGTTAAGGGTTGCGGTGACAATAGCTTTTCCAAATTCATTTTTCGCTAAGCACTTGTACGTGTCGGCTTGATCCACCGATACGTCCGGCAGCTGTCATGAAATGCATGGATAGAACATTTTACTGCAGTTTTGTTTTTCGTGGTTATTATTTGAATGAAGCGTTCTTAGTGACACGTCGTCATGACCTCACCTGTAGCTGGTATTCACCAGAACCTGCATCGAAGGAGATATTGTACCCTTCATCAATGTCTCCATTGTTTCTCAACCAGGTCACTACTGGTGTTGGTTTTCCAGTAACTACTGCTCTGAAGGTCGCCGGTTTTCCTATAGAATCGGCAAAGATATTATCTTAGAAATCAGCACAGTCGAGTGAAGTGAAGTTGAACACACGTAACCAGAGGTGGTGTTTTATTTGACTTTACCTTCTTGAAGTGTCAGAGAGATTGGTTTCCGAGTGAAATCTGGCGTGCTCATGTCTTCTGGGAGTTCCTCCACGTATTGGGTGATCATAACTCCCGGCACGTTCGACTTCTTTTTAATTCTCACTGTCATTAAATGAGACGAATGGCATTATTTACAATTGATAAAGAACTTAAAGAATAATTTGATTGAACCACACTGCTTTAAGAACGTTTACAACAAATTTAAAGATCTTGCAACTTGTTATTTGGCAATTAATTGTCATGTGAAGTGAAGTTTTTAAACTCTTCGGTTACTCACCCTGCCCTGGAGCGGTTGGCTCCTCATCTTTGTTTCTGCGTATCTTAAACATCTTGACAACAGCTTCTCTGTCAATGCACAGGTATTAAAAAAAAACACTGTTTAGTTTAAAAATGCATCATTTAATTTTAAGTCTTTATTTAGAAAATTATACATTTATTTTTCAGATTAATTCGTTCCCATGTCAACATGATGGGATTTCAGGCTAAGCTTCATCTGATGGAATGTCTTGGCCACTGTTAAACTCCATATGAATTCCCATCTGTCTGAATCTCCCACAGATGGTGTGAATCTGCTCTGGCTATCGCTCACCGCTGTTTAACTATTGGATTACGGCAGCGTGCTTACATTAACAACCTGATGTTAATGCACTTTTAAGTAAAGCCTGTCCTTGGAGGAGACAGAACAGATGTAACGGGACACGATTTATTCATTATTCCAAAAACAGAAAGTGGGTTAAGTAATGTTTCAGTGTGAGTTTTATGACGAGACGTCGCTGCTCAAGAGAGTGGAACTTATCTTGGGCAAATCGTGTGAGGATGCATGAGTTAGTAATTCGATCTGTACTATAAATGTAAGAATTCCTGAGATCACTGAATAGCTGACATTCCTGAGTGACTGGCCTGGCTCTGCAGGCAGTAGGTCGAGGTGGTGTAAACAGCTGACGTTTGTATTAGGAGCTGTTCTCTTCCTCCTTCACCTTTCTGAAGGATCAGTTAATTAATCAGCAGATTTCCTGTCGGCGGTTGAAATCCGTAGTTTATAGTTGTCTGATTAAGTCAAAGTTGTAGAGATTATAAAAACATTTGAATGACCATCTTAATCACGTTAAATGGCGTATTGTCATTATTGTTTATGCAGTGTACATGACAAATTATATTATAAATCAGCAAGCAGTAATTTAATTATTTGTACTACAAAATATCTTAAAAACCATACAAATGCTAATATTATACTGAAATTTGACGTGTGATATAGAAAAAAAGCTGTGTTTGTTTACGCTTAGAGTATTTTTTAAGTATATTTATAATAAAAGATATAGTTTGAGAGGTAGAGTTTGACCACGAAAAAAAATTCCATGTTTAAATATTACTTATTCATACAGAAGGTTTGATGCAAACATCTTCTTGTATCAGGAATATAAAGTAGTGAGACCACTCGGTCTTGTCTGTGTAAATCTTACTTACATTTGATGATCTCATTAGTCCACTGACAGGAGCCTTTTGTTTTGGGATTATATTTGATGGCCCCTCAAACTATTCGCATTAAATTTAATAACAATTCAAATAAGATCCGATGTTCAGTGGTTTATTGCCTTATCAGCGTGAATATTTAGAATCTGTCTTTGTCAGCTTACTTAAACAAACGCATGAAAACCACACTAGCAGAACCACCCACTCAAAAGCGTATTATACATCTGACAAGTGTAAAACAGATGAAATAACAAAGGGTGAGATTCAACTATTAACATAGCAATGCATTTATTAAACAATGAGTTTATAAGTTATAATAAAATTAATAAAATATTCTGAGTTCTGTCAAGTACCCGCATAGTTAACAGATTTGTACATGGTGCACTGCTGTGGACCTATATTTTTAGCTTTCCCGAGGGTTTTATGAGTGAACTGATTTATGAATACCCTGTCAGGCCCGTGTATTCAATTTCTGAGCTCCATTTATTAACGGCAGAGTCTTTTTACTTGCGGTAAAAAGCTTAAATATAATACTGAGGAACTAAAGAGAGGGATTTTCAGTCAGAAGACATGTGAGTGTGAGTTTAAAGGATCTGTAGTTCAATCATCAGCTTCCCAGGTCGTCTGCACTGACTTTTTTCTTTTTGTTCCCTTTAACGCATTAACTCAAGAAGCTCTGACAGTTTTTGAAAAGCAGGTTAAATAATTCACACTATCACAGTTCAACTTCAGAGGAATGGAAAATGCATAAATTGGAGTCAATATGCCATTTGTATAATAATTCTTACTTACATTAACTCTTTAGATGTCAATCTAAGATCTTGTGTAATTTTAAACAAAGTTGATATCACATGTCAACTGTTTGTACGTCAAATAACGACATAGAATACACACCTCTCTACACACATTAAACGCTCAAATGTTGAGGATTTTCTCATATCTTCACATTTTTAATCACATTGTTTGATAATGATGATGTGTACTTACTAGTTTGCCAAGTAAACTGCTGTGTCTGAGTTGTGTGTTGCCAGGTTCCAGCTGATTCCAGAGTGTGGGCTCTCGGTTTTAAGAGGCAATAAAACCTCTTGGAGACACGCAGAGCCCCTGCTTTCTCACTGTGGCTCGTGCGTATAGGTTTACTGATGTGCACTTTGGCCCTATGGTGCCATAGGTTCTTGAAAATGGGGCACCAGAGGAAATGCAGCAGCGAAGCTCCCTAATCCCTCCCTCAAAACTGGAATTGAAGCTTTGCTCCTGCAGCAGGGTGCTTTCGGCTGCCCGAGGGAACTGACACATAGAAGTGGCTCACCATTAGCTTAATTGCACCTGCAGGCTGCCTGATCTTCATCCAAGCAGTTAACAAGAGTAAGTTGGGTTAAGTGTCATTTCAATTTAGATTTATTAACTCTTTGCGTTAATGATTTGTGTTTGGTTTTGTGTGTTATACAAATGTCAGAGTTGATGCACCATTATTTTTCAAATGTTGGACGCCTGTTCTCTAAAGTAAACACTTTGCATGAATGTTCTCACTTGTTCCCTTTGGACAAAACAAACAAAAGAATCAATATGTTACTAATGAGCTACACTTATTTTTGAATGTCTGGTTAAACCCTAAACAGAACATAAACAAGTCAGCATTTATTTTACCATCGTAATAATCACTTCTCCTTGCCACTGAGTGGTGTCATCCTAAACTAGCCCAGAGTGCAACTGTTGAACCTTCTCTTCTTCAGAGAAACTAAACTGGGACCAATGCCTGACCCCACAGTTCTGCTCCGAGAGGTAACACAAGAAGACGGAACATAAATTACTCCCATAAACCTTCAGGGAGGTGAACAAGTGAGATGAATTTTCTTATGTAACATTTTATGTTTAACCTCGAACCATATTGCCAAAATATATGTTAAAGCCACACATGTATACAATCACAGCATTTCTATTCCGTTTTTAATTGTAACTGGTTAGTTGTGTTTATAAGTGAAATGTCGATTTAATATTCCATATCACGGTTGCAGTACAAAATATTTATTCAGACCAAACCAACAGATTAACTTTCTCACACTAAGTGCCATAACAAGCAATAAGCATCATACACGTTTTTCACGTCAGGGGAAGATCCACGCGTGTGGAAAATAATCACAATTGCAGCCAGTATCTAAAAGTGAACCTGATAGTTCTATTAACTTTAGGAAACAAAATAAAATAGCACATTTAAAAATCAATAAATATCTGCTACACAGTTTATTAAAATGTTACACGTTAGTATTTCTTTCATTCCATTTTATTGAGGTTGCACATTTGAAATCAAAACAAACAACACATTTGTGGCTTTTACCTCAGCAACAACAGTTTGATTCAGACTTTATTCTGACTTATAATCTACCCACAGTGACAGATCAGGCTTAACTCATGTGAATCTCCCAAAAACCTGGCTCCTGTTTGGGGTTTTACAGAACTCCCATCCTCTTCAGTGTGTTGTCTTATTCTGGAAGAAAAATCATTGAGTCATTGAGTTATTTGAGTCAGATTCCAAAGACTGTTCTCTGTAATATACATGAAACTATTTATAATACAAGTAGATGACTTTGTGAAGATTTACCTCTGACTGTCAGTTTAGTGGCGCACTCCGCCCTCCCCAGGGAGCTTTCTGCAACAACCTTGTACTCGCCGGTGTCGTGGGTTCCGACCCTCAGTATGAGCAGAGAACACACCCCACAGGTGTTGGAGATGAAGTAGTTGGTGTTGGTGTTCAGACTGATGTTGTCGCGGAGCCATGTGACATGAGGCGTGGGGTCTCCTTTCACCGCGCAGCTCATGTAGCACTCGTACCCTTGAGGAGCCGTGTGCATCTTCAGTGGGACAATGAACCTCGGGGCGCACTGCAGATTACAGGCTCTCGTCTCCGGCACGGTCACAGTGAACTTTTCTGTCAAGAGAAATAAAATTGCATTGCATCAGAATTGAATTGCTGTTTAAGGCCAGAAGGTACTACAGAGAGAGTTGCTGTTGCAGTAGATAGAGAGTTCCCTCCTTGTTCCAGTGCTCACAGACTATGCGAGGGTCTCAAGATTAGTATTGAAATTCTACGGGTAGCCCTCATCTCACTGGTTTAGTTTAGATTTATTTATAATCAAAATGGTGGACCAGTTTAATTGAATTCAAATCAATAAACACTTTCAATTAAGAAATTGACACCAGTGGAAATCTGTTCTTGCAGTGGTAAACTTAGGGCTCAGGTAACATACATGGCCTTTATCCTTTCAACATTAAAATAGTAATGTGGCTCGCAAAATCAAACATCGTTATGATACATGCATAAGGAAAGAAGACACACAGACATCTCAACTTTATTCGAGCCTTGGAGATTAGTCGGGGGCGGGGGGGTGAGTTAAAAAATTAGTCTTTACGTTTTTTGGCATGAATCAGCCACTTTGCTGATTCAGACGGTTTGGACGAGCCCATGTCGTTCTTCGCGTAGACCCTGTACTGGTATTCCCGGCCTGGCAGGATGTTGCAGGCCGTGAATTTGTTGTTGAAGATGTGGTCTGCGATGGTGTGCCAGGCTCTTTTGTTCGAATCCCGCTTCATCACCATGTAGTGCAGCCTGTCGTCGCGTTTCTCATCCGGAGACGCGTCCCATGAAATGGTCACGGTGCCGGGCACGTTCTCATCGAGCTCCAGGGGACCTGGCGGCTTCGGTTCATCTGGAGTTGAAAACACAAAAGGTTTCCCCGTCTGTTTAGCAGCTGTGTGTGGAATAGGAGTTATTTATTTTGGAAGAAGGGATAGTATTTTGCCAGTCTCACCTGTGACTCTCATTTCTATGCTGAATGTTTCTTGGCCGACAATGTTCTTGACGATGATTGTGTAGATTCCGGTGTCTGCGCGCTCGGAGGACGGAATCAGGAGCTGGGACGTGGCCTCTGCGTTGCTGATGGTCACTTTCTTAGACACGGGCATGCCGTCCTTCAGCCAGGTGACATCAGGCCAAGGGGAGGCCTACATAACCAATTTGATTGTGTCAGATTCATCAGAAGAGGACATTAGTTCACTATATACTGTACGCACACTCGTGGATATTAGTGGTTTTAATCACTGCCGGGATTACCTCAAAGTTCATGTTGATTCGAGCGGAGTTTCCGGCTCTCACCACCATGAAGCTCTTGATCTTTGCATCTGTGAATCGTGGCCTCACTGGGTGAACGGCAGGATGGAAGTAAGGTCATTAGCTGGAATTGTTTTATATATTGACAAATGCTTTTTGAATGATAAACAGCAAATCAGAAAACAAATCACAATCTCACTGCAAAGCTATGAAAAAGAAATATACAGGAGTTGTGCTATTGAGCCTTAATACATTTTATTGCTAATCCTATTAAGGCCATAACATTATAATTTACCAAAGTGACAACAAACATATTGGTATATGTTCATGTGCACAGTTTTTCTTTGGTGTTTTGTTTTATTTCTTTGCGAACGTGCGCATCATATCAAGGTTTAATAAACCATATCCATTGGCACCTATGTTTAATGATATTAAATGATTATTCAAATGCTTGAATGAAGGTCAAAGTTTTGCTTCCCTGCCCAGCTTGTATTTCATTACTGGGGATGAAGCCAGGGTGTTTAACAATTGTTCTCCACAATCCTAGTTTGTCTTTAAAGAGCATTTAAAACTTAATTTCTCTCTTTGCATCAATTAACGTTGTATACTAAGTGCTCTCTTACCAGGAGGAGGCATAGCCAGGATGTAGTTGTCGAGTTCCTTATACGGTCCGTCTCCTCCATCATTAGTAGCATGTACTCTCACCCAGTACATGGCCATTGACTTCATGCCTTTGACTGTGTAGGAAGTCATGGTGATTGCGTTTGAATTGCAGCGATCCCACTCGGTGTTTTCTGCAGGTCTGATCTCCACAAAATATCCCTTGGCTTCATCCTCAACCCCCTCAATTTCCTTGGGCTTGGTCCAAGACAGGCACAGGGTTGTGTAGGTGGAGTCTGTCACTTTGAAGTCGATGACGTTACCAGGAGGCTCTGCAACACACGATTCACTGTGAGTGCTGAGATTTGTGGGTTGTATGAAGCGTGAGGAGGACAAAATCACGACTGTCATCATATTTTATCGACGTCCACCTACTTTTAGGGTCTCTGGCAAACACAAACTCAGACGGTGAACTGTGTTCACCCGCTCCAGAGTCATTAATGGCTGCCACGCGGAATTCGTACTCCATGCCCTCAACCACATCTTTAACACCATAGACCTTGGCTGTATAGAAAAAAGAAAAATACCACATCACACCCCAGAGGCGCACAATACAGGAAGGACATCGGCAAATCCTCAGACATGCATTGGTTTGTTGTAACAGGCCGGTTCAACATGTCACCTCTGATCATTTCATCGGCAGGGTTGACTTGGCCCCACAGGTTGCTGCCCTTCTTGCGTTTCTCCACGTTGTATCCCAGGATATTAGTTCCTCCGGTGTCGGAGGGAGGAGTCCAGGAGAGGTTGATGCAGTTCTTGAAAGCGCTGACAACCTTCGGTGCCGATGGAGGACCAGGGTACGCTGTGCACACAAAGAATTGGCATCTGTGACCAGGCCTACTGTTACTTTTATAGTTAGACCCTCACGTCAAAATGGCACTGCCAAATTCAATTAATCATTTTCGAGATGAAGGTGATGAAAACATGGCGACTCATAGAAAACTAGTCGGTGAACAATTTGTTGTTTCAGCAGCTGCCAAAGCCTCTTTTGTGTTTCTTCTAGATGACACAACTTCAATTTACAAATTTGAAGTTTTACCTTTTGTACCAGCTTGAATGTCTTCCGTTTCCATCAGCTCACTGGTTCCCATTTCAGTCTCCACTCTCAGGCGATAGCAATACCTCCTGCCATGGTCTACGTCAGTGTCCTTGTAAGTGGCCTCCGCCCCAATCGGCCCCACCTTCTTCCAGGTGTTGCGTCCGACTTGCTGCCGCTCAAGGATGTAGTTTCCGATCTTGCAGCCGCCAGTGTCTTTTGGGGGTCTCCACTTGAATTCAATAGAGGAGGAGCACGCCTCAACGATCTCCAGCGGTCCCATTGGAGGAGTAGGTTTATCTTAAAAAAAAACAAAAAACATGCAGAATATACACAACATCAATCTTTGCCTGATGCTTTACCCAACCACTCAACTGTCTGTGTTGGTGCATGCAAAACAACGACAGAGCAAAGCCTGTAGGTCTTTTCTCTCTTATCTTACCCAGTACAAGAAGCTGGCTTAAGGCCTCAACAGTGCCAAACTCGTTTTTGAGTTTAATCTTGATTTCACCACTGTCTTTGCGCTGCAGCTTGTTGAGAAGCAGGCGGCTGCTGCCCTCCGTGTGCTCAATCTTGATGTTTGATTCATCCGCTAGCTCCTGACCCTCGAGGTACCATTGAACTTTGATAGGATCCCGGCCGATATACGGTAATTTGAAGGTTGCCTTTTGTCCCTTTTTCACTGTGACAGGAGTTTTAAACGCTTCCAGTTCCTCAGCATCGAACCTCGGTGGATCTGAAAAATCAGAATGACTCATATTTTAAGCAGTGTCATGTGTGCATATAGGGAAATGCATTGTATAATCATTAGATTGATATGCAGCACTCTTAAATGTCGATTTCCATCATGATATTGACCTGCATGGACACACTAAAGAATGATCCATGTACTGTGTGCAAGGAAGTAACACATATTTTTACCTTCAACAAGGATGAGGGCCTCTGTTTTACGTCCATCTGCTTCAAATTTATATTTTCCACCAAATTCCTCTGTTACTTTGTGAATTTTCAGCCTGTGGAAGGTTCCGTCTTTGGAAATGGTTATACCCTCGGATGTTTTAATCTTAAAAAACAAAGCAAATATGACACAACAGACAAAAAATGATGACTAAGGCTCTGACTCCAACAAATAGATGATACACATAAATACCTCTTTTGCCATATTTATGTATAACATCTAGATTATAACTTCCCTTGACTCTGGGCTTACCTCGTCTCCGTCTTTGTACCAGATTCCCTGACACTCCTCACGGCTCACTTTGCACTCCAGCTCTGCTGCTTCTCCGATAATGGCTTTGCAGTCCGAGAGCCCAGCATGAAAGTGAACTCCTGGATCTGAGGATTGATCAAGCAGGCAAATTAGCCAATGCACATATCCCACAGCTGCAGCTTGCATCATTTTTTTGTAATTGTTTCTTTAGTTACCAGGACTATACTCGTTCTTGTATGGGTTAATGCATAATATACACATTTGGATTTAATCGGAGTGTGTACACACTTACCTCACTTTTTAAACAATCATCAGTTTGTCACCTTGTAGCATGTATTTTATAATTTAAGTATAAAATACATGTTTTAAATGTAGGTTTGATGTCAGAAACACATTTGAAGAGATTATATCATCCAAGTTTCTAAGGAATATAGAAAGAAGAGGGCATTTTGCAAGTATTTTTAATACTTGAGGAAGATTTCTTCTTTGGTCTGTAGCTTGATTGTCTTGTTTGTCCTTCTTCAACTTGAAAGTCTGCAGAGTGGTAATCCTTGCACAGCTCATAAGAATGTCCTCAGCGAGGCGTTCAAAGACTCTTTAAAGAAACATGCACCCTGAGAATATAAGAACTCATTCAGGACTGACCGAGCCTTGGTCAGTGGAAGAGAACAATCATTTTGTCTTTTTAACGTGAATTCAGTTTTCAATGTAAAGAAACTGCGTTAGAGCATGGTCATCCTCCGAAGTCAGTCCGACTGTTTCCATCCTCGAAAATATGCAAGTGTGTGTGTGTCTCCACACATGTTGTGGTATCAAGAACCCGGTGGGTTCTGCAGTTGCTAACTCAAGAACCTCAAAGCACCGACTCATCCTGAATTGAATAAGGCAAGCGACCTTGTTAACATAGAGGCAAACAGAGCAAAGATGCATTAAGAGGTTACTCACACACACACAGTCGGCAAACACAGTACATAACAGACAGAAGTAGACACACAATAAACTGCTGATATCCAACCTGTAAGTCATTGAAATAAAATAGTATACCCAGTGCTGTACTAATCTCTGCAGAACAGAAGACCAAAGCATTTCTTATTTTACCGTTATGACCATTAAATTGTTGTACAATGCGCTATAGACAGAAATCATTCGTGCATAAAATGTAATTAGCATTTTTACAAGCAGTCTCACTGTTAAATCCAGCTTGTGCTGAGCTGTCGGATCATTGTAAGAGGCCATTTAAACAATTAGCATTAGCAATTCTGCTCAGTGGTCACACACTTTTATCTCAGGCCCCGAAAGCACCGAAAAAGTCATCTTCTCGTCGATCGACTTTGTTCAGTGGTAGTGCTTCCCATGCAGCAGTTAACACAGCGCCCGCCATCTTACCACTAACTTCCTCCTCAACCAACGCTGGCCAGCCGCAGATGGCTCACCACCGGCTGCACCCCTCACCATTTCCAGCAGATGCTTCACTGCCTGCCGCTGGCCCAGTGCCATTATCACCACTGGCACTTCTCAGTTGTTTTTTTTTGCTTTTCACTTTTAAGGGATATCATCGTAATTACCATCAATCCACAGTGTCTGAATTTGCTGTTGGATAGGCCGTACAGATAACATGAATGAGAACAGTAACAGGAAGAATTTAAGTGTCAACAAGGAGCATGAAAACTACATCAACAACAACAACAGAACTGACATCAACAGAACGTTAATTTCATTGCAGAAAAAGGAGGCTGGTGGAAAAGGTGACATCCGACTGGCTTTTCAAAATCAGCTCTGTGATGGAAGAACTTTAACTGCTACTGGATCAACTGATGGGGTTTGTTGATTGTGATTTAGCTTTTACTGGTCTCATTGTTAAATTGTAGTCAATTTTTAAAAGATATTTTTGTAAAACAAACTTGAATGCCCCATGGATACCTTTTAATAAGTACATTTTAAAAGTATTCAATAATCATTGGACAAAAGTTTACGATATAGTTAGTTGTGAAAACACACATTTCTCAAAAATACCAAACCTCAAAATCTATTATCAACCTTTATCTTAAATATTCTCATCTTGAATGTATATGTAGGTAAACCACCTTTTCCACTTTTGTACCCTTTATACAGACTACATCTATTTAAGGTTATACATACAAGACTTTATACATTAAGATAGCAACAAATAACACTTTTCTGTTTAAAGATCCAATGGTTTCCTCTGTATGTGTGTTGTTATCTGAACTTCTCTGTTCTTTGTTTTAGTAGCTGGTCATGTTCATGTTAGTGCATGTTAGTGCACATGGGTCCCTTCCGTACCCAGTTAAGATTGGCATGCTGAGAACACATGGGGGGGGGGGGGGGGGGGGGGGGGGAGAGTGTTCTCAGATGCTAGTGCGACATTTAGCATCTTGTATATATAACCTTACGGTACATGAACTCAACGTTTTTGCAAAAGGCAGACGTTTGACACACAAAGCACAAATATAGACAAATATCTATATTTATCTACTTAAAGGATTTACAAAGGACACTTAAGCTTTGCGTATGTAGTGAGCATATACTACTGTGTGTTTCCAATATATAGAGAAAGAATGGTTAAATTATGTTTTATTAATCAATGTTGACTAATGAGGCTTAATTTATGCTAATAGTTAACATATAGTTAATGAGGTAAAGATTTACGCCCAGGGAGAGAAAACCATTTGTGTTGTTAACACAATGGGTTTTCATTAATTATGAAACATAACTTTACCCCATGCTACAGACTTACATAACCTAGATGAGGCAACTTCATGGAATGAGGCTCGATAAGACCTGTCTGGGATAAGTTCATAAATTAACCTGGAGCTTTAAGTGAATCGTACGATCGGCAAAGCAGTGAAGTGTGGAGCTTTGTAAACTGTCAGTTGTTTAATAAGTTCACTGTAAATGGGAAATGCAGCTACTTCTAAGTCCGGAAGAGCTTAGAATTGACCACAGCTGCGACTTTTCCCCGATGCCGTTAATGGTCAGTGAATCGTCTACACCATGCGACCTCTGACATCTCTTACCAACGACTGGTTCTTCAACTTCCACAATTCTCCTTTTTGAACGTTTTCCTTTCTTCCCCGAAATGTCACCTCCTTGAATTGTGGTTTCGTCGTCATTATTGTCTCCTAATAATAAGTCATAATAAATAGCAACTTTATACAGTCTGTTATACAATGATTACAAATGTAGTCATTTACTGTCATGATATACTCTTCTTCTGCTGATGAGGTATATTTAAGATACAGATTTGAGATTGACAGATGAGGAGGAATCTGACACGTTACAGAAAAGACAAACAACAATAAGTGACACATACAATTATAAACATCAGGACAACATCGACAACACCAACAGAACGCATGCATAGCTTCTACTCTGCCTATTATATTACTATTAATCTTAATACCTTTACAATTATATTTATCTATAAAAACATTATATTGCATTTCATCCAGGTAAGCATTTCTCTCATTAGACATCACAGTGTGTATTCATTTCTTACCTATGACTGTTTCTGGAACAAGTGGACCCACTCTCACGCGTTTCTTGCGTTTTCCTTTTCCACCTCCTTGTCCTCCCTCTCCTCCTTCTCCTCCATCTCCTCCTTCTCCTCCCTCTCCTCCTTCTCCTCCTGCTCCTCCTGCTCCTCCGGCTCCTCCTGCTCCTCGTACTCCTCGTACTCCTGCTTCTCCTCCTTCTCCTCCTTCTCCTCCCTCGTCATCAAATTCGTCATCAGAGTCTTCAAATGAATCGTAATAATCTTCATCTTCAAAATCTTCTTCCCCACCTCCAGCTCCACCTCCAGCTCCACCACCAGCTCCTCCGCCAGCTCTTCCGCCAGCTGCACCACCGGCTCCTCCTCCAGCCCCACCGCCAGCTCCTCCACCAGCTCCAGCTTGTCCTCCAATTCCTCCGGCTCCTCCAGCCCCACCTCCGACTCCAACTCCTACACCACCTTCAGCGCCTCCAGCACCACCAACCCCACCGGCACTACCGGCACCAAGGGCACCTCCAGCCCCATCTGTACCTGAGCCTGCACCACCAGGACCACTGGCCCCTCCGGCACCATCTGCAGTGGAGCCTGCAGCACCCACGTCTTTTCTCTTAGTTTTCCTTTCAGCTCCGTCCTTACCGGCTGATGCCTTCCTCGACCTGGCAGCAGCCTTGGCCTTAGCCTTGGCCGCAGCTTTCTCCTCAGCTGCTGCCTTTTTAGCTACTTGAGCCTCCGCTTGAGAGATGACTTCTGCAGCTTCTCTCTCTTCCTGAGCCTTTTTGGCATTTTCCAGTTTTACTACCATTTCTTTATCGTATCTTTCCTGCTGCTCTTTAGCTATTTTGATCAGGTCTTCATCGTTACAGGCTCCAGCCATAGTAGATTTACGAGCTCCCTTCTTCCCCTTGTTGGCAGGATCTTTGTCAGCTATAAAAGATAATACATCAAATGGTTTTAGATCATTAGCTAAATGTTGAAATCAGACATTTACAAATTTCGCGCCTGCTGTACATACTCATATATGACGCTGTTCATATAATGAGCATTTTCAAAGGTAGAAAAAGTTGCAGAAGAAGAATTGTCTCACCTTCAACTACAAGCCAGCAGTTGCATGACTTGATGCCTGCCACAGCGGCATAGATCCCAGCGTCCAGAGGCAGACAGTCCCTCACAATCAGCTTGTGGATCAGCTTATCTTCAGACACACTGATTTCGTATTTCTCACTGTTTGACAGCGGGGCGCTTTTACCATACCATGCGATCTCGTTCATGGGGGCGGTCAGGACACATTGGAAAAGGGCGTCCTCTCGTTCTTCTGCCTTGACCTCTTGTATTTTCACTGCAAAGTCCACTTCAGGGACTGCAGGTTTTTCAAAAATGCACAAAAAGAAGGGCAGAGAAACAATTTGATTTCTTTCATTTCTGTCCTATTCTTCTTCCAGACCAGATTTAATCAGTTAACCCTTGAAGGTAAGTGAATGTATATCCAATCTGACCTTGACTCACCTTTAAAGTCTGTGGAAAACACATTGACGCCCCCGACATCCACCGAGTAGAGTCCAGCATCGCCGGAGCCTAACCCGTGAATTTTGAATGTGTATTTCTTGCCCACTTGTTTCAAGCTGTGCTTCGCTTTATCGCTTTCATCGAGGGAGAAAGGAATCATGACGCCATCCTGCAGGATTCAGAGGCGTGTCATACTCATCACACACAATTTAGAAAATAAATACAAAATGGCAGCAGGTAGTTACTGTTCCCACCTTATACAGGAACAGTTTGCTGGCGGGATCTTTGAGGTCCATGTCCAGCTCAATTGTCGCACAGTCGTCGTCGTTGACCGCGATGTGTTTGAGCGTACTGATTTGTGTCACAAACTACAATAAATGTAACACAACAGAGAGTTACACGAAGGAGACACGGGGTTCCGACTGTCAGGTTCAAGATTGACATCAAACCCTAAGAAAACCGGTGATGTGCCACGTACCTCCGCTATCTCCTCCTCCCTCTCTCTCTTCATCTCGTTGAGTTTCTTCAACATTCCTCGGAAGTCGGTGAGGCCGTGGTCAATGCAGATCTGCTCATAGTCTTTCTTGTCTGCGCTCATCAGAATCTCCCAGACCTTCTCATCCGGCTCCATTTGCTTCTCCTCACGGGTTCCATCAGGTTTACTGCAGAGGGAATGATTTTATTCCACTGGAAAAATATTGCTTCATAGGTAAGTCACTGGTGGAGTGGACTGGCAAACTATATAATGGAGCTGTGTATTGTAACAGCTGAGTTAAAGGTTCAGTGTTTAACATTTTTTACATTAACCCAAACCGGACAAACTAAATGCTTTTGAGTTTGCATGACAACTGAAGGCTACCACAGGTTATCTCTCATGTTTGGAGGGGGGGGTTGCAACATGCAACTTCACCGCTAGATGTCACTAGATTCAACACACTGAACCACACTGAATTATTTGACTCACCGTTTTTTAAGGCCTTTTCTCAAGTCGGCTACATCTGAGAAATCAGAAAATCATAAAAACAGTCCATCACTGAATGACATCATGAGGCATTGACAACAATTTAAACCTAAATTTGTGTAGTGCAGGACTTTGTCTATATATTTTCAATAAACTTAACCTTTTGAGCTTAAAGTATAAATTACTCATAATCTACATTTACACTATGTTGGATGAGCAAATCCCAGGGAAGGATCCACAGGCTGTCTATGACACTTAACTCAAGGGCCATTCATTGCTCTTAAAGATAGAGTATGAAGCTGTAACATGGGTCACAAACTTATATTCTCTATTTCACAAAGGCTCAGTTTTTTCATTGATGTTCCATCAATACTCTGTTCTAGCAGCAGCAGGTAATGGTGCATTTAACTTACTGCTACTTTTAAATACTGTTTTGACAACAACCAAGCTTTTAATACAAAGACCATACTTATTAGAAGGTCCGTTGTTGTGTTGGTTCGTGATTTATAGACAATAACACAGAATATCTACAGACTCATCCTTTAATAGAGGTTTAATTGAGAAAGGTCTCCAGAACCCAGACACATTAAGTGATCAAACTGTCCTTAACTTTGCTCACATCCAAGGACGCTAACTAAGTGACACCCTGACATTTTGACAGAAACTAAGGTGATTGATTACACACACTCTGGTATAGTTTCGAGTGATAGACCAAACTTCTCAATCAGTTTCTAAGAGAGCCATTCATTAGTGTCAGTGCACTGTGACAGTATTCTGATGTGACAGGTGAACAATGACAAGCAGATTTTTTCCAATAAATTCAATTAATGAACGAAACGTCACATTGTTATGAGAATCTGTGAGCTAATTTGTAGCCCCATTCCAAGTATTGATATTTGTCTTTGTCCACATCTGGTCGCCCTGTTCCATTGTTTCATTTTTTTAAACCCTGAGAAATGTACAGTACTTTTAATTTCTAGTTTGTCTGCTATTGGGTGTACAGCTAACAAATTCAACCTGTACCATTGCTCAAACTCAGAATGTATTTGAAACCTCACCTTTTCCTTGTGCTATTTTAAGTTCCTTGGTCTTGGAGAATCCAACTGTAAACAAACGATAGTCTTGATTTCAATCATCTGTTTGTCACAGTGTAATTATGCCATATCCTGAGGTGAATACTTAATGCAAATATTACCGAACACATTAGAGTGTTCCTCGGAATAATAAGGAATGTACCTGAAATAATATTCAAGACAACAGTGCAAACAGCTCTTCCATGTTCATTATTTGCAAAACACTTGTAGGTGTCGGCGTCCTCCGCGGAAACCTTTGGAAACTGTTAGAAGGCAAAGACAGAATTAATGGCATCATCGAAAATAAGGATGTAGGACAAATTGTCTTCCTTTGTACCTTGAACTAAATGCACTAGAGTTCAAGTGCTGCCAGCGGAGCTTACCTCCAGCGTGTGTTCAAGAGATATATCATCGTACTTCTGCAGGCACACATCGGGGTGAAAAGTGATTTCTCCATTCGACCTGCTCCACGTCACGTCAGGAGTGGGAGTTCCCACTACTTTGGCTTTAAAGACAGCAAGTTTACCTGGAATGGGACAAAGTGAGGATTTCCTTAATAGTGGCAATGTCTTCATGGCTGTATTTTAAGAAAGAAATGTTTTTTTACACAAAAATTTGGATTGATTTAGGATTTATGTAGAAATATACTTATTGGATTTAATTTGTTTCATGTAAATTTGTGACTTTTTTTTGTACACTATCAAAATTGCGAAGTAAGGGATCACGTGAAATGTTCCTATCTGGGCATGAAATGATTGTCTGTGCTCTAACCCACCAAGGAGCCGCTTTGTTTTATACTTTAACATTATCTGCACAAATTAAAGAGGTTTAACCCAATTTCTGTTAATTCTCAATAAAGTATAGTTTTGATGGATTCTTTCTATCCAAAATTACTTTTTATGCCCCACTACTACAGGCATTGGGAGCAATTTGGGATTCAGTGTCTTGCTCAAGAAAACTTGGGAGTAAAGCACTAAACTTTACAATGAATTACAATAATATGGAAATTATACTAAATCACAGAAGATTCCTCACCTGTATGTCTGTAGGAATTTGTTGATTCAATTTTCATATGAATTTAATGAATTGATGAGTTTTTCACTCCTACGATGAGTCGTAGAAATAGTTCTCTACTCTTCCTCTCTTAAGTCTAAATGTTGCTTGTTGACATGTGTGACTGAGGTCAAAGTGTTTGTCCTGTGTTCGGCTGTAGCTGAGCAGGAGAGCGGCTCTCCTCCAACCAGAAGGTCGACGGTTTGATCCCATTCTTTCCATCTGCATGCCGAAGTGTCCTTGGGCAAGATGCTGAACCCTGAACGGTCCATTGTACTGTACTGTAAAGCGCTTTGAGTGGTCTTCAAGACTAGAAAAGCCCTATATAAATACAGACCATTCACCATCCATGTGCTGTGATAGAAGAGGGAAAAAGAAACGTTTTCCATTCCTTTCAGTGGCATAAATATTTACCCTCTTGAATAGTCAGAGCGATGGGTTTGCGGGTGAAGTCTGGAGTTGACATTCCCTCTGGAAGTTCCTCCTTAAACTGCGTTATCATGACACCGGGCACTTTGGACTTCTTCTTGATGCCTAATCGAATGAAAACACATTGAAAATGAGAAAAAGAGAATAATGTGTGTGAGATCAACGGTCACAAAACATGATGCACAGTGAGCAATGCAAGAGAACAACACACACAGAGGTTGTTATTCAGAATATTCATTGAAAAAGTAGTGAAAAGTAGCAATGACTTCATTTCAGAATCCATTTTGATGAAGATAAGAGGCTTAACAATACTGTATTCAGGTTTAGTTCAAAAGCGGATGATAAGTACACAATCTACAACTCAGACAAAGTGACGCGGGAAACATTTGTCAGTATAAACGTCACACATAGTCACATTCATTTGTCAGGAGTTCGGTTGGAAGACGGTGACATGTTTGTGAATCAATGCAGACAGTAGTGGAACTTGTAGAAATGTCTAGGGATACAAAAAGACAAGATAACTGTAAAGGTCCAGTGGTTAATTTGATCATATGTTTGATCAGTATCTCTTTAAAATGACTGAAATGTAAAGAGGAAAATCAGAAGCAAGAGCAAATGTCCCGTATCCCACTAACATTTCCTGCTGTTGCCTGAAACCTGACCTCACCCGAGGGGGGTTGTGTGGTTGCTCTTGTATTCTGCAAAAACACTAAAGCTATCCTCGCAAAAAAAAACAACACAATACCAATGAGATTACATCCTCGCCCACACTGCTTCCTCTGTGTTTTGGCTTTTACTCTTGACTCTACATCGTTAGAACGAAGTTAGCATGGAGCTCTCCCACCGGATCAAGAGTTCTCGTGATGAGCAGCTCACACTGTAAGAGCAACCCAGGGGTCAGAGGTCGAACAGCTTCCCGTCGGGACGTCAACTCTCTTATTTATGCTTCTATATGATTTTCCAGATGTGCAAAACTATTTTTAAGAAAGTTTGAAAAAGGCACATTTTGCTAACTGTTATTTAATGATGTACTTTAGAGTCTTACATCGTGGGCCTTAAGTTTATTAGTCGTGAGTTTGATCCTGATTTCAACATGCACGCAAGAGTTGCTTATTCATGTAAGTAGCAGGCCTGAACAGTCAGTTTGATAATTAATTCATAACATTAATGTTTTTGTTGAACGGAACCGGAGTTATTCAGGCTGATGTGAATACTTGTTCTCTGTCTTGTTAGTCTTTGCAAAAAATTGTTGATTAATTTCCAGGAATCAGATACAATTTCAAGGTAATAAGTGAATTTTATACATAAACTGCTACAATAAATTAAAAATAGTTGTTACATTTAAAAAAACGTAATACTTTCTCATCCTTCAGTTTTCTTTGTCCCCACATGACTCCTAAAGTGCTTTGGAAGAGGAGCATCAGCATTAGTTGCAGCAGGGACATTTAAAATATGCACAGGGGTGATTTACTTAAATTTTTTTGAAAACTAGTTCAGTTAATATAGTTCAACTGACTCTGGATAATGGGTGTTTCTTATTCTTGCTTCTTCACATAGTTCAGTCAATGTTTTTGAGCACTCCAAACCTGAAACACCTGTTTAGTGTTTACTTTTTATTTGTGAGAAGTATGAGTCTAATTTAACTCCTACATTGAGGTATTTAAAACCCGTGTCTGTGGAATTGGTCATTGTTGCAGAAAGTCCCAGAACCCCCAAAAGAACCAATATAAACTAACCCACAGAAACCTGGAGGAGGGCATCACCAAGTGCTGATCCCAGGGGCTCAGCTGGTCCAGGGATCCCTGGTCGTTAATTATTTTCACTTGGCCAGAAAGACCTGTAATAGGCAGAATATTAACTAGAGAATATGTACTTAATGGAATGAAGCGGGCTCCCCGGCGTTTTGCAGTCCGAAGCGGATTGCGGGTAAATTGCTTGCAGCAGTTGCTGAACAGGATGTTCTGATAACATCACATGGATTCTGCCGCTGTTAACAAGCTGGAAGTTAACGCTCTGGAACTGCCAGGATGACACAAACATCGTTAAAACAATGTGTTTACGTGGAAGTATCGATCAGCCTATTAATGTAGAGCAGCAATTAAGACTGCATAAGTAAGCCAGGCATTGATTTCATGAGTCAGTCAGCAGAAAGTTATTTATGGGGTGTTATCAGCATAAATTTGGGATGAAAAGACTCAGAGGTATACTGTCATTCCTGAGCAGAGCTAACAGGATTTAAACCAGATACATCAGATAGATAATACTATGAATAAAAGGTTTTCTTTTACAAAACCTTGCAGCTAACTCATAAAACGACTATTTTCAATGTCTTTTTATTTTGTTGTGTTTTTATTTGTAGCTGGTCTTTCACAATTTAACTGTTACCAGAAAATGAAATCCTTACAAGGATACAGTTTGACAGGAATTAAAGCAGATTATATAAATCCTATTTTTTCCCCTTCAAAATCATATATTTAATTGTTTCTGTCCCAAAAGGTCTTTTTCTGCAGAAAGTGCAGCTAAAATTCGAGTAATAACTTGTGCTCAAATTCCTGAATTAACCAAACGCGGTTTCTATCTGTGTCAGTCGTGTTCGGGTCAAGTGAAGCCATGGAGAGAGTTTAATTTTAGTTTTAAATCACAGGATGGAGAAGACACACGACACGCAACTGCAGCGCCCTCTAGCAACAGCCTGCAGCCGGTGTTCATATGGAGGTTGTTGGGAAGTGTCACAACGAAGTGCGTCTGTTGTGACACTGAAAGCTGAACCATCCGATTCGGATGACACCTTTCGAGGAGTGAGGAAGAGCACATCATACATGCAACTCCACCAACATGGAGTCATGCACTCACAGAAGGGAAATCTTTGGTGTGATTTCATTTCTTTTAGTTTTTTTTTTTTTGTTGTTGCTCGCATACCTTGGTCGTCTGGGTGAACTCCCTCAGAACCGCCGACTTAACACGCAACGTGAGAGCAGGAGAGGGAACAGGACAGGTAAATATGAATCCTGACAGAAGCCCCATGGCAGGTTGGAACTTCGACAGGATTACGGACACATACTTAACACAAAACAACACAATATACAGTGTATAACCCAGGGATGGGAAGCACACACACACACACACACACACACACGTACACACAGACACAACTTAAGCAGAACAAAATCTAAAGAGACATCACACGATCATATGTTAGTCAGGGACACAACAATAATGTAACAACACGGTTATCAACCTTAACTTCAAGCTCGCTCAGGCATTTCTTCACCTCAGGATGATTCCTGCGCAGTGCTTGAGGGAAATTATTTCAAGGTAATTTTAAATGAGCCTCCATTTTGTCTTCTGCTCGGTAACGACAGCGTTTCATTTTCAGGTTCCTCTTCAGTCGAGGCGGCTGCTGGATTGATCCTCCATGATGATTTTAGTCGTGCGTGTGGTCTCACGTGTCAGCGTTGTTCCTCACATCCACTCACAGGATTCTTCGTCTTGACATCAAGAGTTTCCTTTTCTCCCAGCGTGGTCTCGCTCAGTAATTACAGACTCTTTGAATCTCATTCTCTGACATCACTGACGCCTGTGATCATTTATCTGACCGACGTCTTCACAATCAGGTCCCCGGGAAGCAGGAGTTGATCAATGATATGATCAGTGCTCCTGGATTTTCTTTTATCAGGCAGGAATACAAAAAAGTACTGCGGATGTGCCTTTGTTGGAAAAACATCTTTGCTGTTGAATCTTCTTTGCAGTAATTTGATTTTTCCATTATTAGACTGCTTCCACTTGACAGAAAGGAATCGTTGTAGCAGAAATGGTCTTCAGTCAAATTTCTTGGGGATTCCTCATCTTCAAAAAAGATTTCCAACGTAATACACCGACCTCATGTCATCTTTGATGTCTTTGTTCTCTGATGTCCCCGTCTTCTTCTGACTCGCGGTTGTTTTTTTGTGTTTTTCCTCGCTAGTGGTTTTTCTCACAGAAAGATCAGTCATCAAATGAATTCTGTTCATCATCAAACCTCAGACGAGAGAGAATGCAGCTGCAGTACCAGCCCTCGACTGACCTAACAAGAGGGCCACGTCCCTCAGTCTGCACTTACCTGCCTGCCCAGCGGCAGTCTGCTCGGTCACCTTCGACTTCTTCCACATCTTTGCGTCCTCTGGAGCTCTGTTGATTCACACGGCTCTGCAACAACAACAAGTACAACAACAACAAAAACAACAGAAGATAAAAGAGTCAATCTTTCAGCAGAGCATATAAATGTGTGGCTCAAAAGCAAAACAGGGAAAGTGACCGACATGCTCAGATTTTGAGGTGTCACTCTTTTGAAGTCGGTCGTGCTTTTAATTGCTCGTTCTCTTTCTGAAAATTTGCTCGGATGCCAATCAAAGGGTCGAGGATTTAAAACCGTTTGGAGGAAATTCAACATGTCTCTAACACCCAGAGGAAACTGCTCCTCTCCACCAGTGCAGTTGCTGCGACCAGTCAGTGAGCGGCAGCAGCCAGCGGCCTTTACACTCACTCTGGGGCTTGATATCCACCTCAGGAATCCTTTTCAAGAATGTATTAACTAACAAGCAACCTGTTTGAAGCCTTAAATAAACTGGGTGGAGGCTAAACTAGTGCAGCCACTGCCACTGCCCTGTCCGGATTAATATCAGCCAATTCATATCTTTACAAGTATGAAGATGGAGTAAATAGAAGCTGCCAAACACAGGCTTCAGAAAACCAAAAGCTAAAAGATGCAAATCCAGTTCTCCATTCACTTGATTTTAATATTTATGAAACACATTCATCTAAAAATACACATTCCCTCTCTGAATGAGGCATATTTCAGCCCTGGACTGTGAGAGGGAAGCATTTGCTCATCACCATCATTATGTTATCGGCAAGAAGTTACCACAAGAGTTTTACATAAACCCAGGGAGTGTAATGTGACCCTGACGTGGATCTGAACGGACTCCTGTTGCACTTGTCTGTATGTGACTCATCTCTCTGTGAAGAAAGGTCACATGCATCACTTTATACCTTTTCTATATTTTGGTTCTTGTAAAATTTGACCTAATGACTCAAGTTAAGAGGACTTGACTTCACTCAACGAGGACCTAAAGTGGGAGTGGTTATGAATGATAAATTCATATTCTTGACATCATTTCTATGCGAGTTGAGCAACTTTTCAGAAAATACTGTCGACATCCACGAGGTGAGTCCTGCTTGGATTGCAAAATTCAATTCTGGAAAAAATTTCCCTAATTCCTTTTTTCCGCAGCTACTTGAAAATACCTGATAGCATTTAGTATATGATTCACGGTATTTACATTTATATCAATATAATATTATTTGCTTTAATACCTTTAAAAAAAGTACTCATACAGTAAACAACGAAATACTTGATTTTGTGTGTTTTACATGGAAGATCCCCAATTTCTCATTTTAATGTTTCTATGAGATGATCACATCTGTCTGTTGTGCATTCTGCTCACTCTGCTCACTCCTCTGAACTTTTAAAGTCCTTGAAATCATCAGTAAATCGTATTTATAGTAAATATTTCGTGGGATCAGGGGTGAGTTAAATGTTAAAAGGTTAAAACAGAATCTTTATCTTCGTCTTATCAGCTAATTAATATCAGATCATTTTACGTTGGAGCATCCAATTTGTAATTAACAGGAAAAGCCTTTAAATATGAAGATAATAGTAAAAAAAAATGTATCGCAACGTCTTCTCTTTTTAAATTGGACTAGAGTTCTCCTCAGCACCCTCTGTTCAATATTTCACCTCGACTGTGTATTCTCGCCTGATGACCCACTGAAAATAAAACCAGTCGTCTTGTAAAGTAAGGGTTTTATTTTTAGTTGGTACACGTGCTCCGGCATATGTTCAGAAAGGTTCCTGTGCTCGGGCGGCAGCGATCTTGGCTCTCAACACTGAACCTCACAACACATATGGTAAAAGCAAAACAGCCTGCAACAGGAGACAGTTTGGCAGGAGGCCCTTTGCATTAGAGGAAGCCCGCCCACTGGATGCTTTGCCATTTTAGCCGATTACATTTATAGTTTGATGTTTGGCCGAGGCTCTGAAGCTAAAGTTGTGTGGGAGAAGAGACATATTGGACAAAATATCACAGATGCTGAACATCTCTCCCTGAGATCTGAAAGATTTGTGCCTCAGGCTGTGTTAGAACACTTCTTCTTGAAGTAAGGGCCGGCTGTCACTGCAGAATGTGCATCAAATCACCAAGCTTACATACGTAGACTGATAGTTGAAGTTATATCTGTAAATATGATAAATGAGGATGTTTTCCTCCCAGGATGTTGATATCTTAATTGCGATTAATTGATATTGCTCAAGAACTGTTTTGAGTTTGTCTTGTAACTTCTTCCCCATCAATCCTCACTGAGTGACTCTGAGTTTGATTACTTCTGTCTCAGTGCCCGGTCGAACCCTGCAGTGTTTCTGATTTCACTGTTTAATGTGAAGGTGGCCTTCCCTGAAGCAATGTGACGCTGTGCAGCAGACAAACAAGTGGCACCTGATGTGTCAGTGGTATGTGACATGTCTCTTTGACCCCAACTCCCCCCCCATGTCCCCATCCACCCACTGATGACCGCATACTCTTGAAAAAGCCTCTCCGTCCCCCCCGCCGCTTTGCCCCTCACGTCACAGACTGCAGTTGAGTGTTAGAGACAGAAAGTGTCTCCGACAGCGTAACGCACGAGAACCAGGCGTGACCACGAGGCCCCCTCGGTGTGAAATCAGCACTAATGCTGCTATTTGAACTTCCCCCGGTGGAACGGCCCATTTGTTGAATAAGCTGCATGAGAGCTGACAGGTTGATGCATTGACTCCTGTAAGAAATGCTTCAGCCTCATCGTGTTGTGTTGTGTTATGTTGGGTTGTGTGTTTTCATCAAGGCGTCTTTCTGATCGATCGGATCATTTCTGCACAGTTGCATCGCAGATAATTGCTTTCTATTACAATATATCTGTTTGCACGTTTTGCGATGTGAAGATGTTTTTCTTTTTAAGGAGAAATGCTACAGCACCAACCACAACGCCGTGTGTTTCTCAAATGTTGAAAGAAAACTTTCTTTCTGCCAAAGCACAATCCCCCCCACCCACCCCTCCCCCCCTTTTGAAACACTCCGAATCTCAGGCTCCATATTGATTTGAAAGCTTCGTCTAAAGTTAGTCATCAGCCAGCAACCTCGCCCGCTCTGACCTCCCCGCCGCCGTCCAGCTTCCCAGATTTAATACCATGAAATTCAAACTGA
The DNA here is from genome assembly GCF_947347685.1 of Pleuronectes platessa. Lineage (NCBI taxonomy): Eukaryota > Metazoa > Chordata > Actinopteri > Pleuronectiformes > Pleuronectidae > Pleuronectes > Pleuronectes platessa. Next base: position 6,722,229 of record NC_070627.1, on the reverse strand, counting down.
GAAGCCTGCACGCATTGCTGAAGTGATTTTATGCAGAAAAAACAAATCTTGGTCCTCCATGTAACCAAATCCTGCCATGTTCTAATGTTGATCTCGATCATTAATACGCTAGCACGCTGTAATTTGAGCAGCTGAAATGAGATAGCACATAAAATTCCATTTACTGTAAGTCACTTTATTGCTCCTTTAAATACAGCCCGTTCAGCCGGAGAGGGAAATAGATGCAGGTCTTCATTACACCTGAGAAAGTACAATTTAGTTTGTTTGTCCCCCTGCAGCCACTTGTGCACCTGCTCACAAAGTGCTGTCTTCTTCCCGATGCAAATGGCGACGTATTTACCCTGACGTGCATTTACAGGGGCTGACCTACAAGCAACAGGCTTTCTGTAATCCATTTCCTCTCTGATCGGTGCTTCTCTCACCAGCCTATCGCTCCCAGGGCCACCTACCTGCTCCCAGTCCTCAGTGCTCTCAGCTCTGCTCCCCTGTCAGGCTGCAGTCTGGTCACCCTGTGCCGCCTGCAGATTTATTTTTGTTATTTTTTTTATTTGCAATGTAATAGATCCTTCCAGGAGTGCGCTGGTGCAGTGCTTGATGCTCCTCTACTGCCTGGACCCAGCCACTGCCAAATGCTGTTTAGGCTTTTTTTGTATTTGTGGATACTCCAAAGACATTGGAGGGTGAGTGGGCGGTGAAGCAGGAGGGTGGGGGGGGGGGGGGGGGGGGGGGGAGTTAGAGGGAAGGCAAGGTCAAAGAGCAGGTTAAATACCTGTTAAAGAATCATTTGTCTCCATAAAACAGATGTGAAAGTTACTTTCTTTACAAGCTTTGAATCTAGGTTCGAGCTCTCAAGCCTGAAAACTTATAATGTTTGATGTTAAAGTTAAATGTCCTGATTTGTCCTTCGAGGATTCTGTGTGAAAATAAAGAGGTTGAAGCTTTGAGTGCAACCAAACCTATGTTGTTTATCTTGTTTTTTTTTTGCAAAACACATTTTATAAAGAACAACATACTAGACAGGAGACAAATTATCAATTGGCCACATCCCAGTTAATCAACATCAAACCAGTACAAGCTCTCTGGTTCACATGTTTACAAAGATAAACATCTGACAAGTGATTTTGGACATAAAGTGAAAGCAAAAGTGTACAGACGCCTTTGAAATATGATCAACTATCATGTCAATAAACAAAATATAGATTTTATAAGGTGGTTGATTTTAATTTCATGTGAAGATATGAAGCAGTGAAACATTTTTATTGATTGAAGGTCCAGGTTTTCCTTTCTGAGGCGAGACGATGAAAGTAGTCCAGGGCAGGTTGATGGTAAAAAAATAACAAAATACAAATAACATATAGACTGATGTAAAAAGAAAAAAATTGAAAATAAAATGAACAAGCATATACATGCGTAGACATTTTATTATATGTGAACATTGACAAACACCCATAGCACATGGAAGACGCATTTACCAATGATCAGATAAACAGTGAAGACGTTGGCGTTTCAAAACAGAAATTATATACATGTTATTGTAATGTGATTACTAGAATTTTATTATATATATAGCAGATTATTTAACGATAGATATGCTCAAGAGTTTTATTCTGTATTTGGCTTTGAATAAACTCTAAGTTTCTAAGAGTTGTGTTATTTGAAGACACGTTAGGGGCCGTCAATAGAAGCGTAAATAAAGAATGAAGGTGTAGGTGCTTCACATTGCCCCCCCCCCCCCCCTATGGAGGATTCTCACCCAACACGAACCAGTTGCTCCATGTTTATGTTCCTGTGAACACGTGAAACCTGATCAAGGGTTTAACCAAGAAAAACATCCCCACCAGAAATACATAAACCATAAAACATGATATTCACAAACAGACTGAACCCGACTTATATGCTATAAGTGTGACAGTATATTTTCAGCATTGGTTCACGTTTTTCTCAGTATTGAAAACTCAGTTTCCAGAATTAGAGACGTGAATTACTGGATTGACATCTACCATTAAAATAACATGTGTTTGCCCATAAACCTTTAACACGGTTGTTTGGGTTTCTGCAAAAAAAAATAAAAAAAATGCGAATATGAAGATCGAATTAGATTCCTAAAGACTCAAGTATGACGGACCCCCCTCAAACGTATTCCCCCCCCCCCCACACATACCAGTCCCCCTCCACTGCTCATACGTTTCACTGCTCGGCAGTAAAACCAGTGAACTTTGCCTCCAGCAAACAACAACAACCATAAATCTGTCGGACTTGAATAAATGTCTTCAGGTATTATTTTCTAGCAGACGGTTGTAAGTCACACTTACACACAGAATGCACTTCATGTGCGGCTGTGGCTCATTGCACGTATATACGCTTTTTTTTTTGTGATTAATCTTTTTGTATTCAGCTTTATTCAGTAGTCATTAATATACATGATGTGTTACTGCAGAATCCATTACATATATAGTGGCTACAGAGGCTTACATGTGTCTGTAAGTGTTTAAGATGTAATACATACATGTTCACAAGCTACTGGTTCACTCACATGGGAAAATGAGCCCACAGGCATGTACTGGTTTATCAGCGAGTGGTTTAACATATGTCACGGTGTCAGGTTGGGTGGTCTCAAGGGTTAAAGTCTGACTCTGTGCTATATTTAGACGACTGTGATGACGAAGGACACAAATGATAACGTACACAAATGTTAATGACTCACAAGATGATATATTTTCTCTCAGGAAGAAAAATAATGTTGTTATATTTTGATATGGCTACATTGTGAATTTGATTACATTTTATTTGTATCATGCCAAATCAAAACATATCACACCTCAAGGGACTTTATACAGTAAAGTCAATACCTCACAATATAATGAAGAAACTCAAGAGCAAACACTTGGTTGAGAGAAAATAACTCTGGAAACTCACAGGAAAGAACCAGAAAGTAGAAACCGCTCGGACAGAACCAGACTCGACCCTGTACCTGTCTTGATTGTTATTGTTGGGAGAAGAGGATGATTAATCATAACTGACCACAACATTGATCCTTTCTTTTTACAAACATGTCACCTCGATATTAATGATTGTTCAGTTGAATATCATGTTATTATTTATATTCAATGTAAACACTTGGATTTAGCTCCTGAGTGAAGCTTGGGGTTTTAAAATAAAGTGTTTTTTACCTCCTCATCGTGTTCACACAAGGCTTTAAGAATATACTCACATACATTTGGGCTTTTGTTAAATGGCATCAAAACAAAATATATTGTGATTATTATTTATACTGTTTTATCGCCAAGCCTTTAAATTGTGGATGTGTTTTATATGGATTTGTGGTTTTCCAAGACAAAACAGGACTTACACATACATGGCAAAATAATAGACGGCTAACACATTAGTTCAGAATGCAGAATAAACATTTTCATATTTCCATGTATACATATCGTTGAATTAGATCATTCCTGTATTTTTTTATTTAATACAATTTTAACTTCAATACAAGAATTGATCAAATCTATTAAAAAAAGGATAAAACCATTTAATCAACTTTATATTTAGGTTTTATAAAAGAAATAGCAAGAAATATAAACACAACTCGTTATCTCTTCATCTTTAAATCTCTGCATAAACTGATGTGAGTGAAATAACTGGGGCTCAGACTCACCTTGTGACCTCTCTCAGTTCTCCTGACCTCCTTCTGGAGTCATCAGATCGTATCATGGCCTGTGATGGATGCTCTCATCCCACTCGCACATCGATTCTCCATCGCAGGGATTCATAGACCGAGCCGCTGCTGCTACTTGCTCCTGACAACTGTTTCTCAGACTGAGGCCTCCAGGTATATTTGTACTGTGAAGTCTCCACATGCCAATTGGCTCCTCAGAACTGTCTGCGTCTCTTTCTAATGGTCTGGCTCATAATTCACACTCCACCTCCTCTGGCTCCCCCGCTGCCCGTCTTTCACTTCATTACATATCCAGCCATTCTTTGATATTTGAGTCATTCCCCCCGAAGTCGTCTTCTTCAAACAATGTCTCATCTCACTCTGTCGTTTTGATCCGTCTCGAGCTTTGGAGTATTTTACTGCTTCATTAGTGCCAGATAGCTGCATTGGATATTTGCCAGTAGAGCATTCACTGGTTTGTTACTTTTCTTTTTCACATGTAATTTGCTGTTTTTTTTAACTTTTTGTAATGATGGTAAAATAGGTTTTATTGAGGTGGGAGAACCTTGAAAACCGAAATATCCCCAGGTTAGACGTACAGGATCCAGACTCTCCTCCTCACGTGTCTTGTGTACAATATTTTCTTATGAATTTCAATCATGTCAAAATCAGAGACACTTTTTTATCATCTGGGGATAATATGGTGGAGCTCGGGGGGGGGGGGGGGGGGGGCACAATGCTATTGGTAATGCCCCCAATCCTTGTGGGAGGCGAGGGGCTGATGAGGTCACACCATGTGTCTGATTCATTGCTCTGCTGGCTTTGTGTTGCCGAGGCTCTCTTGTCAGAACCCGGCACACGGCTGATTATTTCAATCAGGAGATATTTTATATATATTTCTGATTCCTTCGGTTGCAAAAGTCTGAATCTGTTCGGTTTCAATATCCTTCAATGTTTGCTTTGTGTATAGTTTTGCTATTTTGCTATTTCTATCAAGCTTATAGTTGTCTTATTTGTTTTGCACTGCATATTTACCATCTTTAGTATCTGATGCTCCTTCATCATCTCAAACCTAAAATGGAAAGTTTTCCGCTCTCTTTTCCACCGAGCACTTCCCTCAGTTCAAACTGAAACTGGAAGTTTGCTGTTTACTAAACATCACTTTTCTCTATTTCTGGCACACATTTGTATTCATATTGTGTTTTCAAGATCAACAGTCACTGAAGAAGGGGAAACTACTCGATCTCTGACTGCAGGAGTCTTGTGTTCCTGTTGAAATCCGGCCTCTGTGTGACCTCTGAACCTGGACGTTCCAGTAGATAAAACCTTTTCACACTTTCCATCTCTTTAAAGTGACTCCCGCAGAAGCGACCAGTGAGCTGCAGGACTCAGCTAAACTTCCTACTTTACCCCCATGATAATTGAATGCTTGCTTTTCACACTTCTCTGACTCTAAAGTGCCACTCATCATCTCCCCGTCATGGACTCAACAGTGTGGAAAACTCAATTTGGGCTGAATTACACTTTGGGAAAGGAATACTTTACTGGAAGTGTAAGAGGAGACATGGAACAGGGCCGTTCTCTGAAGCTCCTCACGCTCTACAGACCCGACATCCTCACCGCCACCTGTCCATCAAACAGACGCACGCGCTCAGCAAGTTATTTCGACATGTGTCGGTTTTCATTTTAATATCATGACTCCGAGAGCAGTCAGCCTAACGTTGTGTTATCAGTCTGAGCAGCGGTGCAGTGAAGAACATGCTGTTAAGTGTTAGATACATGAGGAATGACTGACTGGACCCAGTTAAGTGAAATATGATGTGACGTCCAAACCAAACTGGAGAAGCCGTTGTTCTAGTGATGGAGAAAAACACTTAAACTGTTGTTTAAGGTAAAGTAGGATCATCTCAATATTAAAATACTTTTCTTTTGTCAAAGTATCCTCAAACTTTAAAAGTAAACATTTACAAATATGTATAACAAACATATTCACATCTCCACTTCCTCCTGCTGACCAGAAATGAAGCCAAAATATCAAGGATACGATCACTACCATGTTGTGCCGATGATGTCATTTGGTAACCACGCTTGACCAATCACAAGTCAGTCTCAGCTGTCAATCATGACCTTTGGATTTATATCAGGCAAACCTTCTTTTTTGTGTTTTTCATGAACACAACGTTTTCCCCGAGAGCAAACGTGTAGCCCAGATCACAACCATCTTGGAAAAATATTATTTGACATGTATTTTAACTTTTTAGTTTGGCCCATGTCCCATCCACTAACATGGAAAAGACAGCACTTATGACTCATACTGAAGTCGGACAACAAGAGGGGGGGTGGGTTACCTGTTGAAGTTTACCAATATAAAGTTAAAAAGCTAGTTAAGAACAAATCTCTCTAGACTCTAACACAGTACCTGAGTAAATATACTTAGCTACCACTGAAAAACTGATGTACTTTCACATCTATAAAGAACTTATCTATATTTTCAGTATATTTATAATCTAAAGGAAATTGCTTTCCACTCTTTTAATGCTGTGAATCCTCCACTGAGCGATATGAATCTTCTCTTCTAATGAGGAGACGAGTCTGAGTCTTATGAACTGAACCCTCCTCGGAGATGCGGCCGTTAACAGATGCTTGAACAGACGCGGGGCCGTACTTTTAAGAGATGATACTGTCGTCATACATGTTAATTGACAGTTTAGCAGGAATGTCACATCGGTCACGTCCTGGCCGGCCGCCATCACGAGGCGGGGGAGCGAGTGACAACCTGTCAACGTGGCACATCGAGCTAAAGTGGTTTTCACGTGACTCTGGAGCTCAAGGATGAGGTTTAGCATCATCAGAACGAGGCATTCATTATGTGGGCGGGTGCAAGGTTATGGTAATAATGTAAAAAAGAGCAGTGGCCGTGTTGGGCAAACAGACAGAATGCACACACACACACACACACACACACACACACACACAAACCCACAAACACAACCTCTGAGATTAATCCAGAGCCAAACAAAGTGCTCTCTGGGCTTTTATGTGAAGCCAGTGGGTGTTAATGGTTTGTACACGACAGCATTGATTAACCTGGCGACTGCTTTGAACTGGAGTGACTGGCTGACAGTGGGATTGGACACGAGCCTGGACACGGGTCAGCCCGGCCTGTCGGAGCTTTGACCTCCTGCGTCCTCCATTTTTTGGGGAAATATTGGAGTCGGTGTCCGACACACAAATAGAAGCTGTTGAACTGTTGATGTGATAATTCGTATAATTCATCTTCTTTGAATGACGTTCATAGAAGCATAATTGTCGGTACTTTTAGATTTTAAAATTGGTTGTGATTCTCTGGGGTCTGATTTTGTGACACGATTAGATGCTGCTTTAGCTCGGAGAGAGTTGGGGGGGGGGGGGGGGGGGTGGTGGAAGGTTGAGGTTCGTGTGACCTCACTGGAATTCTCTCTTCATCATGTGGTTCTGCCGCCGAGGGGGGGGTGAGCGATAACTGAGATGTCTCTATTTCCAGCCGGGGAGGAACGATCTGCCTCCTCTTCCTCACAGAACTATCAGAAAAGAGAGAAATACCGTGTGGACCCCTGGGATATTTTCCCCCTGATGTGACATTTCCCTCCCCCCCCCCTTTATATCTCCCACTCTGCTTGTTGTTGCTGATCCTTTGACTTTCACCTTGTGTGTTCCTCTCTCCCCTTGACCAAGGCGATAAACCCAGAGCTGTCGCTGTCATGTAACCCCCCGGGACACTCATAACGGCGCCACCTGTTGCTGCTGCATTCCGGGACGCTTAACTTGGAATACTGCAAACTTGGCACTACTCAATGGTTTACTGCACCCCCTCCCCCCGCCTCACCCTGGTATCAGTTTACCGGTGACGTGTTTACAATGAATGCTGCTCAGGCGGCTGCACAGAAGGTAGAAATAATGCAGGAAAGAAGCAGGACGGTGCCTGGCTTCTGGGGAAGTTACGGATTAGAGTGATTGATGCGTCGGTTAAATCCTGGGGCTGGAGAGATTGTACTCAAAGCTCAGCGACATAATAACAGTAATAAACAGAGGGTTTTCTCACTAGGCCATCATCCCCCCAACTAATGAGATTGTTATTCTGCTGCAATTTTGACAAAAAACATAGAATATGTGTATATATTTACAAGTATTACCTCAATATTTGGGGTTGTATGGACTCAAACACTTGTGGTCCACTCTTTGTTTCCTGTTTCATACCAACGCAGTGACTCCAACCCTCCATTACCTCAACTACTGGGTTGACCTCTCTTTAACCCTCCCACATGTACTTTTCGATTAATTTTAACTAAATAAGGATTCTTTGCAGAAACCAGAAATTGTTGATTCTTCAGTGGAGAAAATAATCACGTACGATGGTGTTGTGGTGATTTAGTGCTGTAACGTTTCAAATGTTCCGCCGGCTGACATCAGCACTCAAGATTAAATTCGGCTCAATTAGCTCACACAGGCGAAGGAGGAGAAACATGTTTTTTGGGAAAGTGACTGAGGAGTTTATGTTTTACTCAGCAGCTGTTTCAATGTAATTATAATTATCTCAAGTAATTTTCCTGAGCAGAAAAACGTGTTTGTAAATTAAACAGAATTAAAAGTAACCCTCTCTCGGTTTGTCCCCCTGTTCTGTTCCTGTCACGACTGTCGGGTTTGCAAAGTGTTAAACATTGTGCTGAGGTGTAATTGCACGTCAAATCCTCACATCTTCCAACTGCTTTAATTGTTGGCTCCGTCTCGCCGCCGCCGTGATAATTGTAGAACGTTTTGTTTGTAATTATATACCTGGGATCCACTGACACGTAAATGTTAGTCCCTCCAGTGATAAGTTAAACATCCAACTGATTGTAAATGTGATGTTTGTCTCTGGCAACTGCAGCTACAGCGTCCGGTACCCTTTGTGACTTATGGCCCATATATATCCTATAATAAACTTTATTTATGAAGCCCTCATGTGCTTGAAACAGAAAGAAAGAATGGAAATCAAAAGAACAACAAATAAGAGGCTAGTTGGATTTCCAAAAAGAATCATGTTCACACCTGATCACTGCACATTGAAATGAATACCGTCAAAAAACCCAAACCCTTTATTTTTTATGTTGTGTGTCAACTTTCATCTGCATCTCATATTCGTCCCTGTGGATGGAATTAGCTGAGGAAGATTCATCTTCTCATGAAAAACCATGAGATGCAGTTTAAACCCCAGGAAAAGATAGAAAGTGGGTATTGATTTAATTATTAGTAACTTTTTAGAATAGTTTACAAGTGACAGTCACTATTTAAAAGGCAGTAATGGAATGGTGTGGGTTTTCTATGGTGCTGCTGTCAGGCCTTCCTCCTTCCTTGGTTGTATTTTGCTCAAGGGAAGAGTTGAGTTGTTCCATTGACTTCAAGGCTCTGTTGGTTTCCTGGCTGCCATCACAGCTCCAGTAAGTAGCAATGCCCCACCAGGAAATAGTCTGATTCAGAACCTCACATAGAATAACTATGTGTTGCTTTTATTTTATCCAATAATCTGTTGCTAATGTGTCCACTAATGTGAAGTTATTTGAATCTTATCAAACAATCTCAAAGCTCACACGTTAAAGTTTCCATCTTCTACTAGATCCCTAAAACAAACTTTGTTTATGAAGTTCCCCTGACAAATAAAACTCTTCTACAAAACGATAATTATAAAACTTACTTTCTAACTTCTGAAAAGTTGTTTTGCTCTGATCGGAGCTGAGCAGTTCCCATTCTCTGGGTATTGATCTGTTTTTTTGCTTCAGTGACCCGCAATTTTTAAACAATCAATTACAGGGTAATTAATCTGCTGCCATCTCGATGAATTTTTATCATCAGCTGGGAAAGCGTGAGTTTCTCCATTCCCCCAGTCCGACCCCGGCCAGCAGATGATGGATGATCCACTGGTCCAGAGCGTCTGACCCGTTTCAACCTGACTCTTCTGCAACAGTAAACTGACATTTGAGCTTCCAGCACATTCTCGCATGAACAGGCCTCCGTTTTTCCGTAGCTCCAGTATTTCTTTAAGATGCTGTGACAGGAGTTCAAGGCTGCATCGGAGTTAAAGTGAGGATCCCCAAAATGGACATTTGACCAGTTTACATTCACATGTGCTGCTAAAAAACTCCTGAAGACGGAAGTTTATACTTTTTTTAGCCTAAAGCAAAAAGGTATTATGATTTGTGAGATTGTTTAAACAGACTAAGAAAATAGCGCCACCTACAGAATCCCCAACTTCATCAACAGGAAGTCAAATTATTATTCTCTCTGTGAAAAGCTGTTTAAAAACCAACTGTCCCCTTCAATTCAATGAAGCTGCACCAAATGCACACACTCATAAATATGCATGTTTTTTTTTTCATAAAGATGCTCAAATTATTTTTAATATATTAAATATTTAGGTTAATTTAGGTTAAAAAAGTAAGAATACATTTCAGCAGGATTTTATGTAATCCTGCTGATACGTATAACCTTCCTGGTAGAAGTAATTCAAATAGCATTATCTTATTTTTAGATAATTTTTACAATAATATTTTCATATGATGAGATAATGAAATAATAAATGTTCTTTCTACTCTTTTCTGTTCCCTCTGCAAATGGCAACTATAGACTGTTAAGCCTGTTTACATCCAATTTAGAACAACCAATCACAGAACTGGGACGATCATAACCCCTGAATTAGTTCTATGCTACTTACAGTCATATTAGTGACATAAGAATTTATATTTCACCTCAATGTCACACTCTTTATTACTTGTTGTTATTATTTGTTTGTAGTTTTCACTGTGAAAAGAGCGAATTGACAGTGACTTGATTCTGTGAATGTGCAACTGTCCATCGAAAAAGCAGAGTGGCCTTGTGTTTTACTTTGAAAGGTCTCCAGGCAGGAAGTCGCTCTTCAAATAACATGATTTTAGTTCTAAGTAGTTTTTTAATTCATTCCTCTCCACAGTGTTTCTTATTTCTCACAGATTTAAATAGACAGAAACACAGACAGTAAGGTAAACATATCTACAATATAAAAAAGTCGACAGATACAGAAAAGAAAGGGAAAAAACAAATGCAGTATTGCTCAGCTGGATTTGATCCGATTGGCTGGATGTTTACTGCCTCGTATTGATTAATGAAGCGGTGCTGCTGGTTGGATTTCCATGTGTTTTACGAGACATCGCCCATTAACCAGCAAAGTGCTTTTGAACTTGAATCCACCATTACCAGTGGAGGTGATGGGGATGTGTCTGTGACAGGGGGAACTGAAGATGACCTCTCAGTGACTTGTCAGGACAAACTTTGGGAAACATTGATCTCTGGGTGGCCTCATCCATCACACACTTCCATAAACCACCATCAAAGCTGTTGAAGTGTTAGATCCAAATTGCATTTCATAGATTGAACCCACCCATGGGTATTGCATGAACATCAACAAATAAAAATAAAAGGTTTCAGTCCCGGTGTTGAGAAAAAGGGATTGTTGCTCATGAGCAAACTCAGTCATTGAGTCAGTCAGGTTCAATCTATCAGCACCAGGTGACCGCCAGATGCATGCTCTGGTGTCTCTGTGTGTGTGTGTTTGTGTGTGTGTGTGTGTGTGTGTGTGTGTGTCTGACTGTGTATGTGTGTGTGTGTCCAGCAAGGATAAAAATAGTTCCTGGGAAACTGATCGTTGGTGCTGAGCAGCACTGAAAACACCACAGATCAGATTTCTACTCAGAACGAGGACAAGAAACACAGATCCTTAAAAAAACAAGACTGTGGAATAGATGGATTAATTCATTTCTCTGAACGCTCCAATCTAGATCTCCACAAACAGTGAAGCTCTGTAGTGACTGGTTTCCTCCTCATGTCCTCCACAGAGTTAGATGTGAGGGTGCTGCTGCCACTAGATGTCGTTGTTACACTTCATTGTGCGGCGCCACCCTGAGCCCCCCCCCCCCCCCCCCCCCATAGCAGGGGATGAGCTCAATACATTACAAACATTAAGTCCTGGACTTATCTGGAGCACACTGGTCCGAATTTATAGAGCCTGTGTTACAGTGCGGTTTGGAGAGCGTGCTCCCATTGTGGTGATACATCTGGTGCGACCGTGAACTATTGATTGCAGTAAGAAATTCACTTAGATGATAAGTGGTGTCCTGGAATATGTGTATTCATAAACAGAAGGACCTCCATTTCTTAATGGCCAGCCATTTCTTAGCAGCCCGACAGCAGTGTGCCGAGGCCAGAGAGGTAAAATTGGATTGCACTTCCAGAGGGAAAGCATTTTTTATAGCGTTCCAGACGTTCACTGAGGGAAACCGGCACATTTGCTTCTCTCTTTTCTATCACCTTAACCATTCCTCATGTGCACGGCTTTCCGGAGGTGGCTCTGAGAAGCAGTTTAAGAAATTGGGTTTGTTAAGAAAATGAAAATATGGTAATTACAAGCTGCCACACAGAGCTGTTTTCTAGTCTTCACGATATAAAATAATTAAAGACCACAGGGCTTCTCAGCTGTACTCGACTATTGACACAAACAAAACCTTTGATTGCAGTAAATATATAAAAGAGTTGTTTACGCTTTGAATTATCTTTATACAATTCATCAGAACAGGTTGTGAAGGAGGGTTTTAATCTTATTTTATTTCATTCAATTGCTTTTTTATTAAGATTCTCGAGGCATTTCAATGCACGGGGAAGTTTGTGTTATTCATAACTTTCATTGGTCAATAGAGAGAAACAAAAGCAACAAGAGACATCATGAGCTAATTCCTCTTTTTTATTAATTCAGCTGTAGAGCATTCAAATATTGAAGCCTATCGGAGCTTATGGGTAGCTGGGATCCAACCAGTCTTTAATGATTTGTATGAATGGTTTGCAGTCGACTAACAATAAGGCAAACAGTGATTATCATTTCAAAGATTTGTGAAAGCACTGAGTTGTCATTTGCATTCACCTCAGTGTGAGATCAAACAGGACGAGGAGTCCTGATCACATCATGAATTACCCACCAGCACACTTTTAAGAAGATTAGCATATTTTAATTTTCTAAGAAAATGACATTGGGAATCAAACATCAAAACCTGCTTCTTCTTTCCAGTGAATGTTGAAGAGAGACTGGAGATGTTTTTGTTCTCGCCGGGTGTAATGATTAGTTGTGTATTATAAAACCAGAGGAAGAACTTCTCTGATAATCTCTACTGCATTTTGTTGAATCCTGTTAAATACACCTGAGTGCACTGAAGCACTGCCAGGAGAACAGACAGTGTGTGGGTTAGGAATATCACCTGCATACCAAACAAGCACAAGAACATTCTGAAAAATGTAATTGTATTTAAAACAGGCTTGAATATACTTCAAGTATTTTACATGATATACGGTAATTATCGCATTTGTAGGATACGTTTACCCTATGTACGATGCATGGTCTGTATTGTGTGTGTGTCGTATGTTTCCTGTGAGGATTGTCGTGAATATGGACCATGTGTTTCCAGCCAATAACTCTTGTTGTGAGGAGCACGACTCATGAGCACGCACAAAGTTTTGCTGGCGCTCGTCGCACTTTTCAGTCAAAGAGTTGGACGACGACAACGTCCTTGTAGTTTTCATGAGAGAAACATAAATGAATGAACTTTGTACCGAGAGGCTTTGACGGCATCGTTCAATTCAAGCTCTGGCGTGCTCTCGACTTCAATGATTATCTAAATCCCACTAATTACTTGATGACGACCAGAGTGAAAACATCAAGTCTCTTGTCGGAAATTCAGCTAATGGAACTTTCTTACACGGTCGTATACCATGATGGCATGCTACCCTCTTAAATTACTTGATTCTGAAGTTTCAGGCTTCGTGCTTGTTATATCATGTTAGATCTTTGACCTATGGGATAGTATCTGACCTGCTAAGGGAGGAGCAAAGATTTAACGGGTGACTTCAACTTACAGTAACTAAAAACATGTCCAAATTTAGGCATAGACCCTATGTGCTACGTCAATTGATCAATAGTTTTGTTTGCAACACCTCCTCTTTAAAAGGACTTGCCAGGCAGAGGCGAGCCAGATTTTCACTATCTGGCCTTTGTGATTTCTCCGGGCATACCATGGTGTCCGTCTGACCTGTATACTCTTGTGTAATGAATATTATACTTGTAAGTACTGGGTCTGCTGAGAATTCATTCAACACCGACCTCGACAAGACTCTTCTGCCTGAAAGATACGACACTCTCAAACATTATAAGAAGTGAAGATGGCTCCGGTCCAGAGAAAAGTGCCAACGACCGTCCTGACCAAAAAAATGCAGAGTCAGTAAACAGCTCCGATGCTTCAAGCAGCTAATGTTCATGTCCTCTTATGCAGCAACCTCTTGTCATCGTGCCAACATGAAAAAAAATAATGTGAAATCATATTTAAGTCTAAAGGTGGAGGTCAAAATGGAGAGATGTCGAGGAGAGCACCTTGCATCCGGTCCCCCCCCAATAGTCAGCGGTTGTTTATTAAGATCTGGTTCAGATGGAGGGAATATTGTAAATTGTGATACGTCAATCGTGTCAGATTTAAATGCTGTGACAATAAATATTGGAAATCGAAACAAACATGGTGATAAAACAGTGAAAGGCAACTTAAACATCCACTGAACAGTAGTGCAAACGAAAATAACACTCTGGGAAACTGGGACCTTCCTCAAAACAAATACAAACATGTCCATATATATATATATATACATTTTTTTCCACCGTTCCAGGTTTGAATGACACAATTTCAATCACATCTGGCTGCGTCCTCTTCTTACAGTGGTTTAATGGTTCTGGTTGAACCCCCTCATGTCCGTGAAAGCTTCAGGACGGATGAATGCATTCGATTGCATCTTCTTGAGCAGATTTATCATTTCTATACAATTTGGAGATTTGGATAAAGTTTGTTCTCCATTCAGACGGACACCTGACGAGTAATTGGTGAATTCTGTAACATACATTATTCAATTTAAGTCTGTTTATCAGATGATAAGCCATCCGGCTATGTTCCACTTTTATTCGGCTTATTTTATACCAGAAATTACATTGAAGGGAAAATATTTTACATTATATTTTTCAGAAGGACACCTTAATAGACCTTAATGGCCTCATTCAGGAATCCCAGCTAAAAGGGCTCTGCATGTTCTTCATGTTGTACTGATGGATGATGGTTTGATAAAATAGAGCAAACCTTGTATGTTAGAACCCCAAAAAGATAATGTCACCATTATGTGGTTTTTCTCACTTCTATATTCTTGTTCCTCTCAGCTGGTTGGCCTGTCTGACACCCGGCCGCCCTGACAGACGACCTCAAACCACCTCTGAATCATGCCACGGCCTTTTGGCATATATCACCAGCGACCCTAAGCACCAACAAATAAGCCCAGGCAAAGAAGTCATTCATCATGTGATGCTCGGCCGTTATTTATCTCTCCGTCCTGGTCACCATAACTCTTCCTTATAGTAGCCGCTTGAACACTGCAGTGTAACCAGGGACAGAAGTGATAACTCTGATGTAATAATGGACCCGTGTGGAGCCACCATGATAGACGAGCCCCCCCCCCCACCCCTGTTGGAATATATTCCTAACACTGGGCACTTCTTTAATAAAACTCTTTTCTGTTGGACGTGTCATGACTGGAACCCCTGCACAACACCTGTGTGAGTCCGAGCTGCTCGTTGTCAGTATGCTGAATAATTTGCAGTCCGCCATCGCTGGAGAAAACTGTAGATGTATCTTAGAAGTAAGCATATCTGGGCCTAACAGGGTCAGAGGTCACCCATATGAATCTCAGCTGTTGTTTTTTGTGGTGTTCTAATGATGGCAGATTCAACCCCCCCCTGACAGGCTCTAAAGTTTTTGTCTAGACTCAAATATCACCACAATTATCGGAGGTTTTACGTTGGAAATTTCCAGCAGACATTTAATGGAACCAGGAGGATGATCCCAATGGACTGAGGTGATCCCCTGACTTTGTGCCACCAGCAGGTTCCGGATCCTGCATATGATCCTAAACGTCAACCTGCTGCATTGACACAGAACGTCAGTGAGTCTTTCTTGGAAGACGACGACTCTATCGGACTTTTCCTCTTGTGCCTACACCAGGTCGACATTTGCAGTTTGATTAAAACATGTCTCGGCTACAGATTCATGGATTATCGTGATATTAATGGTCCCCTCAGGAAAAATTGCAACAACTCTATTGGACTTTGACTTGAATTTTAATAACTTTATCAGGTTGTAACTCAACCCCAATACTCAATGACTGCAGATGTAATAAAACTCCCATCAGCTTTGTTATTAGTGCAAATTAATAAATGTCAACATGACAATCTAAGATAGTAAAATTAAGGGCGTAAACATAAAATGTGTTTTGTCATGAAAAGTCGATTACTGACATTTAGCTCAAATATGATGTTTGATTAGTCTCAAAATGTTTAAATATAATAATTTCTCACAGTCACATGTGCAAATTCTAAGACTAAATAAAAAAGATATATTTAAAGTTGTTTTCATAATACGTTAATAGCCTCACTTAGCTGTAAGCATAACTGTTTACTCGATCAAACAAAATGGTACCACACTTACCACACTTGTCCTTTTCCTGTTCAGCACCGACCTGCTTGTGCTCATCTCATGGACGTGTCTGAAAACCAGGCCTGTTCATCTCTGGTGCTCTGATATCTTGATCAAAAAAAAGAACCTTACTCTATTGTATTTCACTAATCCAAGGGCCCAGTTCCAATGTAGAAATAGGCATCTACACAATCTGGGTACACTCTGTTTGTACGATGATGATCCACTCACAAGGTTTCACTTGCAAGCACATCGCCTGCAGAGAAGCTTTTTCTTCTAGTTTCTTTTAAGCCGCCTGCATGGAGGATTTTCCAGGTTGTAAGTTATTGGTACATGATGGATTAAGAGACTAATTACAACCTTTTTGAACCATGAGCCTGGTGCAACAATGTTTTTTTCCCATCATCATTTATTTACAGCTATAATAGATTTAAAAAATCTATGAAATGCACCTGTGGACACAAAGCCTTTTAATCTTAAATCCTGCTGTCGACACTATCTTCAATTCTCTTCTTCCTCCTATCGTCTTTAAATATGAAGGGATGTTTGCACAACACGTCCTCTACTGGTTTTATATTTTCCCAAATCTTCTTAAGTCCTTTTTTTATTGCTGTTGTTGCCACTTTATTGCACAAGTTATACCAAACAACCTTATCCTCTGAAAGGGGAATGGCAGTCATCATTTAGGCTAATATCTTAAGGTCCCCATCTCAGGCTTTGGTTAACGCAGAATACCATTCGTCTGCCGTGGGGCTGATGAGCTGTCTGATAAGCCTATTTGTAATGGGCCTGTCAGATACTTTCCCATAGCCGCCTCTTGCTATGGATCAGGTGAAGAAAAGGGCAAATGGAATCTGAATGACGAATCAGTCGGCCTTTTGTCACTTGACCTGTGATCCCTCACCAGCATGTCAGGCACGTCGTCTCTCAGGAACATGTATGAGAAGGCAGCTCGCTGTAAATCTGGTTCCATGTAAAACTGCTCGGATGTTTCATTTACTCTTGAAAAGAAAGCAAAGTAGAGGAGAAAGGTAAGAAGTGTAGCTGCCACATGTTCAAAACTCAATCTCATCCATATTGGACTTCTAGGTCGTCTTATACCTTAAAATACCAGCTTCAGAATCATTTTGATGATACACAAACTTATAGAAGGGGGGGGGGGGTGTATGGCATGTCTGGCATTGCCACAGCGCCCCCTAGACACCTGGGACTGCACTCTGTACTAAATCGGGTATACCGTGAACATATGGACCTGCTTTATGGCAGATATCATACAGCGACAACCAGGGCCGAAGCTAACAGCTATGAGAAACAACTAGCTTGGCATTCTGAGTGTGGACACCACGGCAGAGCCACCAATGAAACAAAAGAACACCTTGTCAGAGGAGACGAAGAAGAGGAGAAGAGAAAGTGACTGAAAACGAAACAACAGTGAATATCGGAGCAGTTTGTTAATATGTAGGCGAGAGCTAAAGGAGGCCAAAGGATGGAGGAAGGATGTGGACCTGGCGTTGTTGCTATTGGAAAAGTAGGTAACATATGCATGTTTCCTGAGACTTTTGCCACTCTTCTCTTTCTACGAGGGAAGTGAAGAGAAATCGCTAGTTTGCGATCAGAAGCCAGTATTTCATCTAAACTAAAACACTGTCATTCTTCATTAAATTTCACACCCCACCTTGCAGTGTGCTGCTTTAAGTGTGATTAAACACATAAATATTGTTTGTGGAAAAATTTTGAAAGTAAGAAATAGAATCGTGCACACAGTGAGTATCATGTGTGGACTGGAATTGCTCATTTAGTCCTTCCTGCTGTCTGGGCGGTTTCTGACCTTGGGAACAACCAATTGAGAAAGAAATACAATAACCATGTCTGTGCAGTCTTTCACTTTCCATCATAGCAGCCATTCATCCTGTGGTCGGGCCGATTCCACTCCAAACCTTCCCTCAGTGCTTCCAACAACAAATCACTGCAAAAGTAACACAAAGATGAAAAGAAAAACCGTTTGTAAAAATGCAAAGAAACACACGTGAACAGTTTATGCAGCTAAGGTTTTACTCGTACAACTACTTTTCAGACATAAATATTTCATATCCACATTTCTTCAGCGCGAGTCGGCCTGAGTGACAAGAGCAGCCCCGGGGTCGGAGGGGAAGAAGCTACGATATTACATTACTGTAGACAGCAGTGAAAAAAGTAATCTCTCCAGGCTCCACCTTGTGTCACACTGTGCACACAGCGGGGCTTCGCCTATTTTAAACTCCTCGAGCTTAACAGGAAGAAAGGAAAGTGGAAGTGAAACATTAATAAAGGAACTCCCTTAAATCCAGGGGATGATTCCCCCTTTTCAGAGAGTGACTTTGACTTAGCACCGCTGTGATACTGGCTGCACTGCTCAGAGGGATCCTCGGTGTTAAAGCACGAGGAGCATGGTAGGCTAACTACCTTCTCACCAGTCTGCGGTGCGTGCACTTATCCTAAGTGTTTTTATATTTTCTTCCTTATGCTCTCTCAGGCTAGATACTTAGCTCCGACACATTTATGGTGCCCAGATGTACAATGAGTGTGTCATCACTCTTCCCCTGCATACGACCAATAGGAGATCACTTCCTGATGAGGACAGGATCAGCTGATTGAGTTAGAAAAACACTCACAGACCTTTCAGTGCAAAATGTCCTTTATGTTCTATTATGCACAAGCAGCTCAGCAAGGACGCTGTTGAAGGAGACATTTGTCCTTAGGTAACTTCAGAAAATATGGATTTGATTTGATTAACCTGGACCTTCAGAGCCTCCTATTGACTTCAGATAAGTTTTGTTTTGCACGGAATCATAACTGTGAACGTTGTCCCTCATTTGTTCCCCTACAGAAATGTTAGGCAGGGATATTTTAATATCCCGGAGTAAATTATATATATATTCAGTTATGTTTTTCAATGTATGTTCCATATAGAAAGCTACACGACGATGTGTAGGATCCAATCGTACTAAATAGCATATTATTATTAGACAGCCATGATTATAGGATGTAAAGGTACAACGTGATAAACTGTATTTCCATGAAAGCAGAATGTGAAGCCC